>NC_028639.1:34144146-34279831 GCF_001406875.1 Solanum pennellii | reverse complement strand
ATGTTCTTGTGGTGATGACTTCCAGATTTTGGGGAATAATAGATGTTGAATTTTAGAAGTTATCGAATTGTCTTTTTATTAATGAGTTTTAGTCTTCCGCATTACTTTCTGTTGATATTAAATTGAAATGTTTGGGTTTAGATTGGTTGGTTCGCTCACATAGGAGGGTAAGTGTGGGTGCCAGTCGCGGCTCGGTTTTGGGTCGTGACACCCATGGATCCCGATATTCCATCCATTGGGAGCCACAAAAATGTGTCGTGACTTACGCCATATCTATTTGTCGAACGGAATGAAAAAGGACAAAAGAACTTTGTGTCTAGATGCTTAAATTAACAAAGAGTTAAGGCTGAGCATCAAGGACCGGGAGGTCTAACTAAAGATATTGATATCCCTACTTGGAAATGGGAAGATGTCAACATGGACTTCGTGGTAGGTATTCCTCGTAGTCATAGACAACATGACTCCATGTGGGTTGTTATGGATAGTTTGACATCTGCCTATTTTCTTCCCATCAAGGTGTCTTATTCTATGGAAGAGTATGCTAGATTGTGCATTAAAGAGATCATAAGGTTGCACGGGGCCCCTTTGTCAATCATTTCGGATAGAGGTTCCCAATTTACTTCTCACTTTTCCATTTCTTTCCAATTTGGGATGGGTACTCATGTGAAACTTAGTACCGCATTTCACCATCATACGCATGGTCAAGAGGAACTCACCATTAAAACCCTAGAAGACATGTTGAGAGTGTGTATCATTGACTTCAAAGGTAATTGGAATGAACACCTACCTTTGATTTTCCTACAACAATTGCTACCATTTGAAGATTTCTATTGAACCATTTGAAGCACTCTATGGTAGGAGGTGTTGATATCCGGTTGGGTAGTTTTAGGCTTGTGAAGTTTTACTTGTTGGTTCACGGTAGTCTATGTGATCAAGGAAAAAGATCAAATGATAATAGATAATTTAAAAAAATCTTATAGTCGGCAAAAGTCATATGCCGAGAATAGGAAAGGGATCTTGAGTTTGTTGTAGATGATTGGGTCTACTTGAGGATTTCCACCATGAAAGGGGTGAAAAGGTTCAATAAGAAGGAAAAACTTATTCCTATTATGTGGGCCCTCTTGAAATTTTCAAGACAGTCGGGAAAGTTGCTTGTGAGGATAAATTACCAAATGAATTTGCCCCGGTTCACTCAGTGTTCCATTTTTGTATACTCAAGAAATGTATAGGTGACTCGGTGTCTGTTCTCCCATTAGAAAGTTTAGGGGTGAATGATAACCTTTCCTACGAAGAGGTTCCCGTTAAGATCTCAGATTATCAAGTCATGATATTGAGTAATAAAGAGGTTGCCTCCGTAAAAGTCCTATGGAGAAACCATTTAGTCAATGGTGCAACATGGGAGGATGAGGCCGACATGAAGTCCCGATGTCCTCCTCTCTTTCCTGTTACTCCTAGCATTATGTTGAGGTTAATAGTTCCTATTAATTTTATATAAAATAAGAATCATATGTGTTGATGACCATGACATGAATTCATTATATGTCCATGTTTTTGTAGAAATTCATGCTAAAAATGAGTTTTCATGAAATATGTTCTCATGGTTAACTTGCACTTATATGTAGTGTGCTACATTGTCTTCATGAGAAATGTATTGAGTATACCTGATGTTGTTTTGAGATGAAGTTTGCATGTATACTCTTTTATGTTCATAGTGAGCTCATATTTAAATGGAGAAGATAGTTCCTCCTTACGTCATCTGAAACGGTGAGCTTTTATATGTGATTAATTATGGATTAAGTTCCTATGTCTTAATTCTATGATTATGTGTGGAAATGAATTGTGAATTCCTCCTATTACCTGTGATTCATAATGATATTTTGTTGTTAGGCTTCTAGTATTTTGTCTCTCTCCTTTCCCTATAAGCAGTTTAAGGTGTCATTCGAGGACGAATGTTCGTAAGGTGGGGATATGCTAACACACCAGAAGTTCAAGGACCAAGACTAGAGACTCACCTATTAAAAAAAGATTAAAATGATTTTCCAGACCTTTACTAATGTAATAAACATGATTTAAAAGTATTAGATCCCAAATGTCAAGGAATGACCATGACATCGGAAACTAGTGAAATTGAACTAGGAGACATTGTTAGGTCTTGCGAAGGTTTGGCAGTGTCGTATGACAACTAATGCATTTACAAATACATTAAATAGTTAAAAAAAAGTTCATATGGTCAAAACGTCCAGGTCTGACCCCCCAAAAACCACCCTAGGGGTCCTTGAGGAAGACACTTCGAGGACTAAATTTTTGGCCAACAAGCTAACCGAGTCAGCAAGACATTGAACAAAGCAGAAACTAGTCCGCGTTGCGGACTAGGTTCACCATGGGCTAAAAATATTGGTCCACGTCGAGGATTCTACTATCCTAAAATGTAATTTCAGAAATCTTGTTATAACACCTCCGCGATGCAGAATTGTTTCCCGATGAAATTTCTGAAATTTGAAATCAAGTTTGACTTCATAAAAAGGTCAAGTGAAGTGAGGGGTCTTTTGGGTATTCTAAGGGATGGTTATAGATTTATTTTTAGTCAATTTTATACCATATTTACCCACCCAAAATAAATTCCCAAATTTAAATCTAAATTATTCCCACTTCTCTCTAAATTTTCTGTCAACTCAACCTCTATTGAAGAAGCATTGAAGCTTTAAGAAGAAGACATATTCCCCAAGTTTTCTACCTATATTATTGCACAAATTCATGATTAATGTGTGGTTTATTTCGCTCTTTGGATTATTTCACCCAAGAGGCCCCTTAAAAGATGTTTTCAAACTTCCCCAAATATAGAGTTTTTTCTACACACTAGTCTTCCTTGAAAAATAAAATTATGAATCGATGGTGATGAATTATGGTCATTTAATGTTTTTTATGTGTATAATTATTGTCAATTCTTGTTACTCACTTTAGATTCCCTTGGACCCATGTTCTTCCCCAATTTCATAAAAACCATAACTGGATATGGTGAATATTGTTGAAGATGATTACTATTGCAGTTGACTGCATTGATGTTAGTTATGTTGTTGCTTCCTGAACTACCTTTTTTTATATATTGCTTATGCATTCTATGGTGATTGATGTTTGAAGTCCCCAATAGGGAACGAAGGTATTAATGTTGGCTCTTCCTTGAACTCAATTAGGGAAGATGAATTTACTTAGATAGTAACGATGTTTTAACTAATGTGTTGTTGTGGTGTTGATGACAAGGTACCCTCATCCTTAACCCTATACACTTGAATTATGTATGAACTATGAATATATGTTATAGTATTATGTTTATATGATTGAAAGGAAGTTCTCATGATTATAATGAATTGTAAAAGTTTAAGGTTTACTCACTTGCTACAATTTCTATTATGAAATGATTATTCTCATTTATGATCACCAATGATCTATCATAATGAGATATTTACATAAGGGTTTACTAGAGGATAATGTGAAATTATTTTATGACTAAGGATGATTACTAAAGGAAACATATGCTTAGAACAGAAAGGATATGTAAATGAGATAGGGGTCTGGCATTTAGTATGTCTGGAACCTAACATGGATTTCCTCACGTTTAGCAAGTCTGAACTCCCTATGATATGTGTTGTCTCATGATATTGAAAACCTGATGTTTAGCAAGTTATGGTTTCTTGTAGCAATCTCCTTGACCCTTAACTATGTGCCCACATAGGAATCTAGCTTAGTGTACAAACCTAGATATCTATGTATGAAAGTTTACACCTTAGGCAAGTGTTAACCCTCTATTTTCGGTGTGGGAGTAAAACACTCGATTCCATGGAGACTAATGTCGGAAATTGGAACCTCTTTCCCTAATGTTAAGGTAAATGAATTAACAAAATGTATCGACTCTCACTATGGCTTTTATTGAGCGGTTTCTTTCATAGTGTGAGGGAGGGTATGAGAATTCACTTACACATTCCACTTGTGGGATCCTAAGTGATGGTTCTAGTAGATTTCATTTGTGATTATGTCTATTATGACTCATGTATGTTAAGCTATGTATGATCTTGATGAATATATAAGGTTATGATGAAATATGAGAATACAAATGTATGTATGATGTAGATACTTATCTTTGAATAAGGTTATCAGATTCTATTCTTTGTATTTCACAAGTATCGCTTGGGTTGGCTATATGTTAAGATGATATCATGTTGGGTTGGCTTATGATGCTTACTTTATGTCTACATTTGACTTACTGCGTAAAAATCATGTTTTGAGTAAAATATCCTTTAATATATTCATTGATGATTTTTGTGCATAACAGCCATACTTTGCACAAGTAATGTACTAACCCATATTTTCTTCCCCTTTTCCCAAACAATATATGTTGGTACCATTAAAGAATACAGGTCGCTTTTCAAGGATACCTGGAATTTGCACCTCCAAGTTGGTGAGGCCTCACGTTCGAGGACTAGACCCTTATTATTGTATTTTCTAATTCTAGACTCCCTTTTTATGTAAGGTCTAAGCCCCAAGATTCCATATTCCTATGTTTATATTTTATGAAGTGACGAATTCAGAGCCTATTTTCATTTATGAAGCAATGTTGAATTGAAATGTAAAAGTTCCAATTTTTCCACATTTATATTTTATGATACATGCTTTGATTAATTGTAAGGGCCTGTCTAAGCTGTCTTCCAGGATGAATACGTTCGTTACGACAAGGGTGTGCTCCCCGTTCGTTACAGTAATAGCAAACAATTCTTCATAAATAGAGGGAAATATTAAAGCGCGGTAAACATCAAATACCTCTACTTTATCATGTTCCCTCATGGTTTATTGGCCAGCTATATCTATCAATGCCCTATTCGTGGCAAAGATAGGTTCTCCCAAAAATAATGGAACTTCAGGATCGGGTTCAAAGTCTAAGGCCACAAAATATATCAGAAAATTCAATGAGCCTACTTTGAATAACACATCTTCTACCACCCCTTCTGGCCTAGCAATGGATCTATCAGCAAGTAGGAGAATAACAGTTATTATTTTTTGAATACCCTATCACTCAAATTATACCTCCTAAAAGAGGCATAATAAATCGTTATCAAGTAAAGATCCCAACAAGTAGGTTGGGGTCGATCGCAGGAGGAAAATAGTTTAGAATTAACTTTAACCCACTATTTTATCTGTTTAGTCAAGGTCTTTCTGAAACAATTAAATAAAGGGGGGTTTTGTGAAACAAATTCCTTCAATAGTATCGTTATCAAGTGAACAAAAGTAGAGTTTGGTTGTTATCAAGTTGAGAAAATAAAAAGGGTGTATCTGTATCCCACTGGTTCGCAACACAGTATTCCTACCTATATCAATCCTTTCCTTGTGTTTTACATGCAATGTCATAAGTTAGTTATCTCTAAATCCTTGGTCCAACATATAGAGAATTTCACCTCGCACCTTGGTCCGGCTATGTGTGTATAATTTACTCACACTTACCATTGCCTCGTATTAGACATCATAATCGATGTATGTCTTAGTTATTACTTTTCACCAATCGACACTAGCCTATTAGATAGAATCACACTAAATTTATGTTATTAATTCATTTCCTATTAACTACCTCCTTGGTCCAGGAAGTAGCAAAATGGAGAGTTCTCATATTGGCAACCGTTGAAAGTACTTATAATCCAAAAATATTATCAATGATTGCAAAAACATTATTCAAGAGTTGCTTAGTTACAAGTCATACTTTGTTAATATCCCATGGTTCCCACAACCCTAGTTGTGGATTTAGTTACCCATGTTAAAAAGATCACAATTCGTATTTTTAGAAGAAGAAATGATGAACTTACTTAGTAAGAAGAATAAACAAATAAATCCCCTTGAATTTCAATCCAAACGCTTTAAAATAAAATCCAAAAATTACTTGATTGATAAAGTTGCAAAAATTTATGTCCAATACAAAGACTAGGACCAGAGTAGCAATAGCTGACCCCAAAAACAAGGTTTTATACCCTATTTAAACAAAAGAAAGTCTTAATGAAAAATAAATTCAAATAAGGAATGTTTTATTCAGGTACGCGACTTTAATGGAGGAGAGAACTATCGACTTGATGTGGTTTGATTCCGTCAGTCAGGACTAATAGAATATTTTGCTCTACGGATGGCACCCTATCTGAATCAAATGATGGATAAACGTCATGGTTCGTCGATCTATCTACGATCCGTCTATTTTCCTCCGTAGATCCATACTTAGAATCTTCAAATATCAAATACTTGAACAATCTCTTAATCAAACAACGATTCACTAGTACAATCCGTCGATCAATAAACAGATCTTCAATCATGGTTCCACACATGGTTAGACTTACCGAATTTTCCTCCAATGCCTTAGTTTCTCATCTACGATCACTCTTTGTCGATTGAACGACAGACTGTCGATTGTCTACGTAGGTCTGTTTCCGAATTTCTTTCAGTTGTTTTCTTTAGTTTCTGTATGAACATTTTTCCTGCAAAACAAGACACTAAGCTTGTTAAAATAAATATAAAATGGTTGTAGACACAAACAAATCTTAAGTATAATGCATTAGAAATTCCGTGAAATCAAGGTACATAAACACCCTTAACTAAAATTCGTTGTTTATCTTCTAGCGACACACTCTGACCCTAAATGACACTTGTATAGAAGCAAGCACTTTAAGCTCCAGCAATCACATGGCTATCTATCCCTATCTTTCTTAATTATAGTGCAGTCCTACACACTTGAATCTCGACAAGCTAAGTTCAAAGAAAATGCTTTGTTTTCACATAGTGATCATGGATTTTGGGTACATGGATCCTTTTCAACACTCGCGCTCAAGAATAAGTACAAATGCAGTTAGTACTCCATTCAATAGGCTTGGCCTTATCGTTACTGCTTAGGTTTACCATACAGACACTAGGATCACGGTAGGACTTACTTCGCTTGTAACGTAGGATAAGGGTTAGGTGTGGTACCATAAACACACACACACACACACACACAGATATATATATATATACATATATATATATATATATATATATATGTATATATATATACACATATATATATATATATATATGTATATATATATATATATATATATATATGTATGTATATATATATATATAAATATATTTGTTAATGAACTGCTAAAATAAGTAACTTCATATTTGGAATAACTTTAATAAGTAAGTCTAATCTACAAGGGATGTTCCTATTTAGTTTTACATTTATTGTTTGCATTGTGGTTCATCAAAATATTTGGTAACTCATTAATTTAATATTACTTTGACAAACAAATGATCCAACGCACAATTTTTGTATACTTTGGATAGTTTTTACGTCATAAGTAATGTTGAACATCTATTTAATATTAAAAGAATATAAAATAAGATGTAAAAAATAATTTTGTAAAAGGTATAGAGCTAATGCAATTGTTTGTGAATATCAATGGAATATGCTTTTCTAAAAATGAACTTATCGTTTGTCTGAGTAGGACACGGTAGAATGAATCCAATACTATGAAATATGAAAAGATTATAAATATGTTTTTATATCTATTCATAAAAATATTATGAAATTTAAAATTATATAGAATTTGTAAATTGGTACGCCCTTCATATAAATCATAATAAAACTAGTTTTTTAATAATTCACAAAAAAATCAGTTCTCAAGTCCCAATTTATTATATTTTTAAGTGGAGTCCAATTCATCCTTTAGGTAAAACCATACATCTCTTTCTATATTTATGTTCTCTTTATTCTTCCTTTTTTTTTACTTCTTCCTCACCCATTCACCTTTTAAAGAAAATATCATTTTTGTTTTCTTTATTTTGCAGTATTAAAATATATGAAGAGACTCAAAAACATTCCAAATGTATGTAAATAATGAGTCTCAAATCATTAGTTAGGTGAGACAATTCATTAATTTTATTGACACTTAGCTTTATGAATTTTTAACCCAAAATATTTTGAATTGTACATATTCCTGTCATAAATGATTAAAAGCTGAAATTGTACGACAAATAGAAAAATACTCATTGGTAAATATTGAAGTGATTTTTCTCCCCCATCAACCTATATCATATATTCCAACAATATAATTATTGTAAAATAAATTACGAACATATGGATTAGAAAATACTGTACCAAAATAAGCATAACCTTTGATGATCCCCTATCTATTAATATGGTTTATACATAATCTAAAGGAAACTTTCAAATTTTCATATGCAATGCAAGAAAAAATAAAAATAGAAAGAAATAGTCAAAAGTAAAATTTTAAAATTAAAATGCTTTATTATCAAAAAATATGTCTACGTACCTAAAATATTCAACCATACATATCTAATTGTTCACTTGTGAAGATCCATCCTTCGTTACTATCAAGTTTAGATTATTGTATCATTCTTGTTAGCAATGGACTTGAAACCTTCCTCCAATTTCTGTCAGTCTTCGACATGGAAAGTTTTAATATGTGAATGGAAAATGAAGTGTTGCTATTTTTATGAAGATATGTGACTTAAATGAAAAATTGTGACTTTGATTATGAGTTTATACTTTTATGAGTAGTCGTTATAAAACTTCATATTTGGGAAGATGGAAAATTTTTTCTTTCCATGATATGGTGTCAAAACTAATGGAAGCCACCGACGGACCGTATCTCAGATCATGGGCTTTAGGTGGTGCCGTCATTAGGTTCTAGACTTAGGGGTCTCTAATCTAACCTACAACCGACCAGAACAATACCTGGTTGGACATACGTGCCGAATGTTATGGACAACAACTATTTAGAGAAAATTAGATTTTGGGTTTGTCACGACCAAAGTCTATGCCTTAGATGTGGCCGACAATCGCGAATCATTGATGTCATCCAAGAGAACCCTCATCCTTGTTGACAACTAGAGGAACACTAATCAAGCATACAAAATCTTAAAACTAAGATAAATTGCATGGAACTCAGTTACATAGCCCTTTTAAATGTCTCAATAATACTAAAAAGAAAGTACATACTGTAAACTCCTCAATATTGTCTATATACAAAGATTCTACTATGGCAGACGCATATTGGGATAAAACCCATGACATCCTAACAAACTAAAATAAAAGTTGAACCCTCTGGAAGAAAGGAAGCTTACCATAGGGACCTGGAACTGCAAGTGGTATCAACGAAGCTTATGTTGATAACCCTGAATACCTATATTTGCATTATAAAATATGCACATCAAATGACATCAATACATGGAACGCACAAGCATGTAATGGGAATTGTAGAACTTAAACATAAAAATGAACATATGGAAAATAAACATACTTACCTTTTCTTAACTCACTCAACTGAACTGAACTCAACTCAACTAAATGAAATAGGGATTAACATAACATGCGGTACTACAATATGTGAAACATAGATAAACTCAAATTACAGAAATAGAACTCAACTTAATAATGACATACTCAACTAAGTGGAACATAGTTCAACTCAACTTAGAGAAATAGGGCGCAACTCAATAATAATTGTAACAGTCCGTAAGTTCCATGACTTAGACTACATCCTCATGTAGTGGATAATACTAATTCTAGAACTAAACTAACATATTAAACATGATTAGGAAGTATTACGACATAAACGTCAAGGGACGATCATGATGTCCTGAGATTTACTGAAAATGACTTTGTGTGCCTTCATATGTTTCAAGAGTTTAAAGGGTCGGGTAAACCCCAAATTTGGTGAAAAGGTTAAGAATAAATATTAGAGTGTATTTAGTTTCAAAACATACACTTACAACTCCACAAGAAACACCCTAAGGGCCCTCGAGGAGGACCCAATATTTGACGCTAAAAAGGTGTCAAAAATAGTGTGCCATTGACGAAACAAACGACAGGCCTTCGATGGGAGAATGGTCTGTCGATGGTCCTCATTGGTTGACACTTATAAATTTCACAAAAATCTCCCAGAAACAAGTCTCTAAAAAACCATAATGAATTGTACGAACCGTGGTCTGGTCGATGCCCTATGGATGGGTTTCATTGTTTGTGACACTATTTAACTGCCTTGATTTTGTTAAGTTAGGGGTAATTTGATAATTATTTATTTAATTCATTAAGAGGTGGTCTAATAAGTTAGTTCGGGATTATAAAAGGGTTATAAGTAATTAAACTAACCTAGCACCTCATAATTTCCCAAACCTATCGCACTCTAACTTCTTTCTATAATTTTGTAATAATTAACAAGGTATGAAATCTATTCACTCCTGGGACTCCTTTCCCCAAGAGGTTTCTCAAAGTGTGGTGTTAAATGTTCTTCAAAACTATGGTTTTAATCCAATTTCTTGGATTCTCTTTAAAATTTGCTTAATGTGATACTAATTTGATTCTTATTTATAGAAGATATTTTTTATTGATTGATTTTTGTAGTTCCTTAGAGTTTTACCTAATTTCCCTAAAAGATCCATGAATGACCCCTTTTTCCAACCCCTAATGATAAGGGTTGTTGTAATTGGAGGTGTTATTTCTTAATTAACTATTATATGATGATGGTGATTTTATTATTGGATAAGTGTTGTGGAATTGAGGGTGAGATCTTTAAGGATAATCTTGGAAGTCATAGGTAAGAATTCTAAGATGATGACAACTCTATTATGTTGATGCTGGTCTATGCTTGATGTTGTTATTCAATTGAAAAGTAAATGATGAAGCAATGTATTTATGATTTGTCTATTATTATGATGAATGTGAGATCCTAATGAGGTAAGGATATGGAGGATTGAAAGGAATTCTCTTGTGCGTCTTATTAAAGTTATTATGGTATAATATTTGTCACATGATGATTATTTAGTGAAGAAAGGGTGTTCATATCCTAGATATTATGATCTATTGAAATTATTATACAAGGGGTTAGTCTTAAATGACCTATATTAAGAATTGAATATTAAGAATTAATTGAGAGACATCAAAAAGGAAATTCAGCTTAGCACCAAGCGAACTAAAAAGTGAGAGGTGTCCCTTCCTAAAGAGAGGGTAGGTTAACCATTGTTCTCATGAGGTGGAGACCGTAATGAGAATTAGCATAAAGAGAGTTTAAGCTACACATATCCTAGTTCCTTAACTATGTTCCAGCATAGGATGACTAGCTAGTGGATCCACCTAGATACTATGTTAATGTATGGTTCTATGTTTGCAAGTAGAGCACCTTCTTTCGTTGTAGGGCTTCATGAAAATTTTCCATTTTTAGCTAGCATGGTCTATTATAGGTTATGGCGAATGTTCTCGAATGTAAAATGAATGAATGAAAGTAATAAATATGGACACTAACTAGGATGACATAAGGTGTACTACTTAGTGTAGGTAAGGGTATAGGACTTTACCTATTACAATGCACAAGTATGCCTTAAGGGGAGTCCTAGTAGGAGTTCTTATGTATTTATCTTATAAATAAAATCATAATGTTTGTTCTATATAATGTAGTCCTTATATGATGGTTGGTTTCATTTGATGAATATGATGTTGGTCTAAATTTTTTATATAATGATGACTACACATGATATTATGTTATATGAGGTAAAGGCATTACTTATGGTCTCTTTTCTTGATTAGTTGATTTATGTGGGGTTATGAGACTTCACATGAGGATTGCACTTGTAGGATTGGGGTGGGATTGTGAGTAAGGATTTTGTATGCTTTGATATTATGAACTCTAGAACATGAAATGCCTTGGATATGAATACGAACATGAACATGTCTTAATATTTTTGTATCTATTGACTGATATATGCTCTTGTTTGTGCATAAAGACTTTCAAAGTGACATAACATGCTTTTAAAGAAAATGTCCTTTTGTGCATGTCTTCAAAGGCTTTACTTGCATACGTTCCCACACTTAGTACATGTGTTTATACTAACTATTATTATTTCTATTTCTACGTTCCAAAGTTTTTTGCGAGTCCTCAAAGTCTGAGGATGATGCCACTATTAAAGTTTTATCTATTGACTATGTCTAAGACAAAGTTAATTTCTAATCTTTTGAAACTTTATTGTAAGTTTTATATGATACATATTGTAATAGTGTAAAGCCTATGTCCCAAACATTGTACTTCCATAATAGATGGTTATTTGTGATACTTTATTAGACGTTTTTTTAAGTATTTGACTATGTTGATAAACAAGAAGTTTATGTAAACTTCATATAAAGATAAATGAGAAGTCTAAGTATACTTCATATGTGACGTTTTTAATTTTCCGCATTTTCTCTACATGTGATATGAAAATGATGTATGCTAAGGGCTAGTCTACGACTTCTTTGAAGAATAAGATGCGAGTTACGTCTAGGGGTGCTTTCTGGTCGTTAGAAACTTGGTATCAGAGAATGAGGTTGAGTAATCTCAGGAATGATGTCTAACTGAACCACGTCTACATAGAGTCTTGTTCTTAATTGTGAAGCGCGCCACACTTATCAATGAGAGGCTATGTGATTCTTAGGAAATTCTCATCTTCTTGGTATTCCTATGTAGTACCTCAAGAGTCTTAGCTCTATGTGTCCTTTTAATCAAACCCTTTTCTTGTGGTTACAGTCTATGACTACTAGAGGAAGACCTAAGAAGAGTTGAAGAAGAGATTGCTAATGATGGAGCTCCTCCACATAATAACCAAGCTCCTATACAAGGCAATCAAGCTCCACATCAAGAACAAGCTCCTTAAGTTGACAAAGCTTCGATAAATCCTCTGTCTATGACGGATGTAGAGATAAGGTAGGTTTTCCTAAAGTTGGCTCAATCCATGTCTACTCAAGATCAAGTCATAACTACTCAAGTTCAAGCTATGACAGCCACATCAAGAACAAGCTCCTCAAGTTGACAAAGCTTCGATAAATCCTCTGTCTATGACGGATGGAGAGATAAGGTAGGTTTTCCTAAAGTTGGCTCAATCCATGTCTACTCAAGATCAAGTCATAACTACTCAAGTTCAAGCTATGACAGCTCAAGCGAAATGGGAAGTTGGACCCCGTGTAAACCAAAATTCTAGTACCATATCTTCTGAATTGTGGGACTTCACTAGGATGAACTCTCCAATTATATTTGGGTCTATGGTGAATGAAAACCCTAAGACTGTCTTGATGAGGTTTACAAGATTATGTATGCTATGGGACTTAGTTCAAATGAAAAGGTTGAGCTAGCCACTTATAAACTCAAGGATATGTCTCAAACTTGGTATATTCAATGGAGGGACGATAGGTGTTTGTGAGCGGTAACTATAAGTTGGGAAGTCATTAGGAGAGCATTTCCTGATAGGTTGTTCCAAAGGGATAAAAGACAGAGAAAATGGAAGAGTTCACCAACCTTTGTCAAGGAGGTATAAGTGTGATAGAATACTCTTTGAAGTTCACTAAGTTGTCTAAATATGCCTCTTCTTTTATATCCAGTCATAGAGGTGAAATGAACCATTTTATGATGGGTGTGTCTGATTATCTTTTGGAAGAGTGTAGTTCGGCAATGCTTTATGAAAACATGGACATTTCTCATTTGATGGTGCATGCTCAAAAAGTTGAGGAGAATAGGCTTAAGAGGAAGAATAGAGATGCTAAGAGGGAAATCTCCTATGAAAGAGGTACTTCTAAGGGTAAGTTTGTAATTCAAGACAAACCTAAGTTCAAGAAGAGGTTCTCCAACCAAGTTCCTTATAATTTCCCCGATGCTTGTATTGATAGGGTGTCTAACCCTAGATTCCTAATGGGAAGAGGTGGTGATTTACAAACTAAGAAACATACTTGTGTCAAATGTGGTAAGAAACACATGGGATAATGTCTAGTTGGGACGAAAAATGTTTTAGGCTGTGGTAAGAGTGGCTATAACGTGAGGGATTTTCATATAGTAAAGTGTCAAGGAAAGGGGATAAGCCAAGAACAACCAACCGATCCTAGTCCCGATGCTCCTGAGAAGAAGTTCTTCTATGCTTTCCGCTCTAGGGGTGATCAAGAGGATTCTCCCAATGTTTTCACTGCTATATTACAAGTATTTTTCATTAATGTCTATGCAGTAATATATTCCGGTGAAACTTTATATTTTGTAACTCCTTAAGTGGCCATACAGTTTGATGTGTTACCCGATGTCTTAATTGAACCTTTTTCGATTACTACCCTAGTGGGTGACTCCGTTGTTGCTCGAAGAGTCTTTAGGTGTTGTCCCATATTATTGTCCAATAGAGTTACATTGGTTTATTTTGTAGAACTTGATATTCTGGACTTTGATATCATATTGGGGATTTATTGGTTACAAGCTTGTTTTGCTTCAATTGATTGTAGAACAATGGTAGTTAAGTTCAAATTTCCTAATGAACCCGTCGTAGAATGGAAAGGGGGAAACTCAATCTTCTGTGGTCGAATCATTTCATTTCTAAAAGCTTCTAAGATGATTTCCAAGGGATTTCTCTATTATATTTTGAGGGTCAAGAACCTTGAATTCGAGACCCATCCTTTAAAGTCGGTCCCCTTAATGAATTATTTTTCGGAAGTCTTCCATGAAGATTTAGCCGAAATCCCTCCCAAATGGGAAATAGACTTCGGCATAGATTTTTTGCAGGATAAAAAGCCCATTTCGATTGCTCCTTATCGGATGGCTCCGGTTAAGTTGAAATAGTTTAAGGCTCAACTCAAGGATTTGCTTGACAAAGGTTTTATACAACTAATCATATCTCCATGGGGCGATGCGGTATTATTAATGACTAATGTCAATTGAACAAGGTCTCCATAAAGAATAGGTATCCTCTCCTTAGGATTGATGATTTTTTTGATCAACTCCAAGGAGTGAGTTACTTTTCAAAAATCTATTTGAGGTCGCGATATCACTATCTTAGGGTGAGATGTGAAGACATAAGTAAAACGCCTTTCCAAACAAGGTATGGTCATTATGAGTTCTCAGTCATGTCTTTTTTTTTAACTAATTCCCCGGCGGTTCTTATAGTCCTTAATAAATAGAGTGTTCTGGAATTAAGTGGATTCTTTTGTAATTTTCTTCATTGATGATATCTTTGTATATTCTAAGAGTGAGCTTCAGCATCTGGGACTTCAATGTTTCTTGGGTTTAGCCAGGTATTCTAAGAGATAAGTTGATGGGTTTTCATCTATCAATTCTCCTTTTGAATACCTTAACCCAAAAAAAAGTTGAGTTTGATTTGTCAGAAGCTTGTCAAAGAGTCTTCCATGAGTTGAAAGATGCGCTTAACTTCGCTCTGGTGTTGACCTAACCGGAGGGTACCAAAGGATTTGTAGTGTATTGTCATGCTTCTCGAGTAAATGTGAGTGTGTCCTTATGCAACATGGTCAAGTGATATCATATGCCTCTAGACAACTCAAGGTGCATGAGAAGAACTGTCCAACTAATTATATTGAATTAGTGGTTATAGTGTTTGCTTTGTAAATATAGAGACATTATCTATATGGGGTACATGTGGATGTATTCACCTACTACAAGAGTCTTCTATATGTGTACACTCAAAAGGAGCCTCTGACAATGAAGGTGGTTGGAACTTTTGAAGGATTATGAAATGAATGTACCTTACCACCTCGGCAAGGCCAATATTGTAGAGGATGCTTTGAGTCGAATGTCCAAGAGTAGTGTAGCGCATGTTCCCAATGATAAGAAAGAGTTAATGAAAGAAGTGCATAGATTCGCTCAGTTGGGTGTTCGGTTAGAAGATTCTCCAAAAGGAAGTTTTATGGTTCATCATAAGTCTGAATCATCTTTTGTGGTTGAGGTAAATTCTAAGCAACATCTTGATCCTCTATTGATGGAATGAAGTAATCGGTTCTTAGTAATCTCAATGATTCATTCTCCTAATGGGTGGTATGGGGTACTTAGGTACAAAGGTAGACTATGTGTGCTGGATGTTGATTACATGAGAAGAAAAATATTGGAAGAATCTGATGGTTCCCGATAATCAATTCATCCAAGTGCCACCAAAATGTATCGTGATCTTCAAGAGGTCTATTGGTGAGACGGTTTTAAGAGGAATATAGCGAAGTTTGTGGTTAAATGTCCTAATTGCCAACAAGTCAAGGTCGAAAATCAAATACCTGGAGAGTTAACTGAATTAATACATGTCCCTACTTAGAAATTGGAAGATATCAATATGGACTTCGTCGTAGGTTTACCCCATATATGGAGGCAAAATGATTCCATATGGGTTATTGTTTATACATTGACGAAATCTGCAAATTTTATCCCCGTGAAATCTAATTTTTTGGCGGAGGAATATGGCTGATTGTAACTTAATGAGATTGTGGGTTTTCATAGGATCGGTTTTTCCATTATCTTAGATAGAGGTTCCAAATTCACTTCTCATTTTTGGAGGTCTTTCCAAAAAGGACTAGGTACTCAAGTGAAACTTAGTACTACTTTTTATCCTCAAACGGATGGCAAAGTGGAATGCAGCATCCAAAGCAAAGTGGAATGCACCATCCAAACCCTAGAAGATATGTTGAGGGCATGTGTTATTGACTTCCAGGGTAATTGGGACGATCACCTACCATTAGTAGAGTTATCTTATAATAATAGCTATCATTCGAGTATTTCTATGGCACCTTTTCAAGCACTTTATGGTAAGAGATTTAGGTCTCCGGTTAGGTGGTTTGAGGTAGGTTAGTTTTCACTTCTTTGTCTCGAGATTGTCTATAAGGCAATATAAAATGTTTTAATGATAAGGCATATGTATAAAATAGCCTATAGTTGGAAAAATCTTATGTCGAAAATAGAAGAAGAGACCTTGAGTATGAAATAGGTTATCGGTCTACTTTAAGATTTCAACCATGAAAGGAGTGATGAGTTTTTTTCAAAAAAGGAAACTTACTTCCCGGTATGTGGGCCCTTATGAGATATCTCAAAGCAGTCGGGAAATTTGCTTATGAGTTCAGATTACCAAGTGAATTAGCCCCAGTTCATCCTGTATTTCATGTCTTTATGCTCAAGAAATGTATAGGCGACACGTTGTCTATTCTCCCTATTGAAGGGTTAGGGGTGAATGAGAACCTTTATTATGAAGAGATTTCGGTTGAGATCATAGATCCTCAAGTCAAAAAGTTGAGCAATAAAAAGGATGCCTCCGTAAAGTCCTACGGATAAAACATCTAGTTGTCTGTGCAACATGGGAGGCCGAGGACGACATGAAGTCCCGCTACCTTCATATCTTTCCTCTTATGCTTAGTCAAAATTGAGGTTAGTAAATCGTTTTAATATAGAAATCATGAATAATGTGAAATTTGGCTTATTTATCTAAGTATGTGCATATCTTTGTAAAGGTTTATGCTACAATGAGTTATCATAAAAAATTCTTTCATGTTTAAGTTGCGCTCATATGAAATGTGCATATTTGCCTTCATGAGATTGTAGTGAAAACAATTTGACTTTGTCTTGAGAAGAAAAACTGCATGTTAAATCTTTGATGTTTACTTTGAGCTCACATTGAGATTGAGAAGGTAGTTCCTCATTATGTGATATGAAATGCTAAGCTCTTCTATATGATTAATTGTTAATTGAGTTTCTATGTGTAATGAATTGTATTTGTGTGGAATGGAGTTGAGTATTCATCCCATGTGCTATGACTCATGACAATATATTCATGTTGTTGTTGAGGTGGGCTGATAGTGTTGAGTATATTTCTTCCCCTGTAAAAAGAGTTAGGCGTCATTCGAAGACAAATGCTCCTAAGTGGCGGATAATGTAACACCCCATAAGTTATATGACTTAGACTAGAGCCTCATGCAGTGTATAATAATTATTCAAGACCTAAACTAATGTATTCAAACTTATTAGGAGGTATTAAGACCTAAACATTAAGGACGACCAGGACGTCCAGAGATTTTGTGAAAATGACGTAGTTTGCCTTCATGCATTTCATGGGATTTAACTAGTCAGATAAAAGTAAAATATGGTCAAATGTTTTATAATAAATATAAGAGTGGGTTTATGGTCAAAATTTCCACGTACGACTCCCCATGGACCAACCTAAGGGCACTCGAGGAGGACCCAACATTTGACCCTAAAAAGCTGTCAAAACAATATTACATTGACAAAGCAAACGACAAGTCGTTGATGGGAGAATGTCCCGGTTATGGTGCTCGTTGGTTGACACTTAAAAATTTCAACGAATTCTTCATGAAACAGGTCTATGAACCAAACAACGATAACTAGTACCGTCCCTAATCTGCTTGACGTCCCGTGGATGAGGTTCTATCGTTTCGGACCTTGTTTACTACAATTAATCGGTTAAGTTAGGGGTGATAATATAATTATTTAGTTAATTAATTAATTATTGAGGAGTGGTCTAATTAGTTATTTGGGGACTATAAAAGGGTTATAAGTCATTAAACTAACCTAACACCACATAATTTCCCAATCCCAAATCACTCTAACTTCTCTCAACTTTCTCTCACTACCACAAACACCCCATTGAAGAACAAGTTCAACCTTCATTAGGGATTAATGATCAGTGCTTTATAATGCAAGTCTCTATGAATTAATAAGGTATGGAAACGGTTCACTCTTGGGACTTCTTTCCCCAAGAGGGTCGCCAAAGTTTGGTTTTCAATGTTATTGAAAACTATGTTTTTCATCCAATTTCGTGGATTATCTCAAAACTATGTTTTTCATCAAATTTCGTGGATTATATTTCAAATTGGTTTAATTTAATATTTATAGATTATGATCGTTTACTTATTGATTTTTGCAGTTACTTAGAATTTGACGTAATCCCTCAAAGATCGATGAATGACCCCTTTTCCCAAACCCTAACTACAAATTAGGTTTGTAGATGATTAGGATTGTTGTAATTTGAGTTGCTATTGCTTAATTTAATATTATATGATTATGGTGATTGGATGATTGGATAAATGTTGTGGAATTTAGGGTGAGATCTTGAAGGAGATTCATGGAAGCCATATGTAAGACTTCTATGATCATAACTACTCTATTATGTTGATGTTTGGCTATACTTGATGTTGTTATTCAATTGAAGAGTAAATGATGAAGCTATAGATGTATAATTAGGCTATGATTATAATGAATGTGAGATCATGATGAGGTAAGATTATGGAGTATTGAATGGAATTCTCTTGTGCATCTTATTAATATGATTATGGTATGATATTTCTCACATGATGATGGTTGAGTGATGATAGGATGTTCTTATCCGAGACCTTATGAGGTATTTACATGATTATACACGCGGTTAGTGTCCTATGACCTATATTAAAAATTTGATAATTAAGAAAGACTTAAATATACTTCAATAATGGAAGTTATCTTAGAACTGAGCGAAGTAGAAAATGAGAGGTTTCCCTTCCCAAGAGCGAATGTGGGTTCACCATTATTTTCATGAGGTGGAGACTATAATGAGAATTAGCATAAAGAGAGTTTCAATTGCACGTCTACTAGTTTCTTAACTATGTGCTCCCATAGAAAGACTAGCTAGTGCATCCACGTAGATGCTATGTACATGTATTGTTCCACCTTGAAAACGAGAGCACCTTCTTTCAGTGTAGGGTTTCATGAAACGGGGTTCCATGTTTAGCTCACATGGTCTATTGTCCGTTATGACAAATGTTCCCAAAAGTAAACTGAATGAATGAAAGGAATAAAGATGGACACTAATTAGGACTACTAAAGGTACTTTAGTGTAGGTAAGGGTATGGATCTTTACGTATGAATTGCAAAAGTTGTCCTTTAATAGAGTTCCAGGAGGAGTTCTTATGTACTTATGTTATGGATGATATACATGATTTTCGTTCTATATAATTATGTCCATGTGATGGTTTTTTTTGGTTTCATTTGATGAATACGATATTGGTCTACGTTGTTATGTATAATGATGACTACACAATATGTTATTTCATATGAGGTAAAGGTATTACTTATGATCTATATTCTATTTTACTTGATTTATGTAGGGTTATGGGACTTCACATGAACATTGTACTTGTAGGCTTGGGTTTGGGATTGTGAGTAAGGGTCTTGTATGCTTTGATAATATGAACTCTGGAACATGAATGTTGGTATGACTATATGATGATGTTATTCATTGATATGAATATGAACATGTCTTTCTTTTGTTGTGACGATGACTTATATGCTCTTGTGTGCGCATAAAGGCTTTAAAAGAGACTTAGCATGCTTTTAAATAAAATGCACCTTTGTGCATGTTTTCGAAGGTTTTACTAGAATATGTTTCCATACTTAGTACATGTGGTTTATACTAAATCATTCTGTATATTTTTACAATAATGTTGGTTCGGGCCATTGAAGAGCTTCAAGGCCATTTTCTAGGAAGACAATGATACTTCACAAGTTGTTTGTGAGTCCTCAAAGTCCGAGGACCAGACAACAATTGTAGGTTTAGCTATTGACTATATCTACGACAATTCTCATTTCTAATCTTTTTAGACTTTGTTATACGGTCTATATGAGACATATTACAATAATGTAAGGGCTATGTCCCAAATCTTATACTTCTATAATAGATGGTTATGTGTGAGACAATATTAGACTATGTTGATGAATTTGACAATATTGATAAATGAGAAGTCAATGTAAACTTCATATGAAGATAAATGAGAAGTCAAAGTATATTTATGATATGCGAATAATATATGCTTAAGTCCTTAAGGCCTCTTCGAGGACGAAGACGCCGGTTGCGTCTAGGGGGTGGGACCTTGTCGTGAGAATAATATACTCAACTTAGTGGAACAGAGTTCAATTCAACTCAAAAAAATACCACCCAAATCAATAATAAGATAGTGAACTTGCTGGAACATGGTTCAACTAAACTAAGATAAATAGGGCTCAACTCAATAATAAAATACTCCACTTAGTGGAACATATTTCAACTCAACTCGAGAAATAGTTCTCAACTATATAATAAGATAGTAAACTGATTGTAAAATAGGTTAACTAAACATAACGCAATAGAGCTCAACTCAATAATAAGATAATGTACCTAGATACCCAAGGATAAAGAAAAAAAAACATATTATTTATGGAAAGTTGTAAAATAACATATATAAACTCAATTATATTTAATGTACACTTATAACTCAATTGTATTTGAAAATACAATAATAACTCATTCTGGGAAATTCTCTACCCTATAACTATCAGTTTGAGTAACATGATTGTATAACGTCTTACCAAAATTCCCAAAACATTTCTATACCTTGCCTGGATATAGAACTCCTAAACTAAGTGGATCCGATAAGATATTCTTAAAAACAAGTAAAGAATCATTTAAAAAGAATGACCGTTTTTACCACTTCTGTTATATGGCTTATGAGGGTTGTGAGTTTTTTGAATTGTCCCCCATATATTGATGCTCAATACTAGCCCCATAATATAACATAGCTCATATGTTGTCACAACCCGAAACCATACCCTAGAAATTATGGTACAATCTCAGATTGTAACTGACATACTCGACCTCTCGGAGGTCTTATACAAGCCCTTTAATATCATTCATCGCATAAATATAGTGAAAAGTAGTGCGGAATTGAGACCTTTAACAAAACATAACATAGTTTTCAAAATCGCTTTCATATAAAAGTAATAGGAAATACTAAGTCTCAATCTCATCATCTTAAGACACAAGAATACTTGGGACACGACCCATACTTCAAAATATGAATATAGAAATACTTAGTCTATTACAATACTTTGAAAGAAAACATAAAAGACATATATGCCCTCGAGTCAAGTGAGGACATACTTCAACTTCTCTTTAACGATCTTCTAAATCCAAGTCTTCACTTCTCAAAGCTCCTTACCTACCAAGAGCTATATAGATAGATAAAAGCAAGGAGTTAGTACAACCACATATACTAAGTATGGCTTTATGCATAAAAATCATGAAAATGGACATTTATTGGAAATATGCATCTTTTAATTTAACAATCATAATTTTAATCATAATTACATCATTTATAAATTAATGATCACATAAGAAAACATTTAACCAAAAATAGCATTTTTAGAAATCACTTTACAGTAACCTCATACACTGTTAGAGTGAATTAGTTCACTGTACAGTGAAACACTTTGTTCATCATTTTATACGCCCTTTAGCATGTAATTTTCTAACTCAAGGCTATTCTAAGATTAAATTAAGTCACACAAAGAGTGACCGCCCATAAACCCTCTATAGATGTGCCTAAACGACCCTTAGGATTACTTATAATGAGTGACTTACATACTTAGAAAGTATCATAAACTTCAAGGTAAGATTCTTATACCAAAGGTGAACTCTAAGTCTCACTTGAGTGAGTTGTGAAGTGACCTCCCATACAATCCCTTACACACACACTCAAGAGATCCTATAGACTCCCTAGGATACAATCATTCTAACTAAATCACCAACACATATATGATATGACATTCTCTTCCCAAAGGCTATCAAAAGACTACTTAAGTAAATCAAGAAGATAACGTATATAGTGACCTCTTCAAGATTACATAAATAATCCTTAAGACTACCTAAGGCTTAGATCATGTCCAAAAAATCAACCAACTTCCTTAAATAGAGTCATCCTCAAGACTTCCAAAGATAAGACATGAAGATATAATCCCTTATGCCTATTTACACTTCAGCTAAGGAATCCTTAAGTCACTTTAGATTAGGTACACATTTATTTACATACTCCTTAACATAAGTCATTAGTTCATTAGTTCATTAAGACTCATACATCACATAAAGGACATTCATGTAATGGTCTTGGAAAAGACCTAGGGACTCTAATTAACACCTTCAAAGCCTATTGTGCAATGTCTAGATAGCATCCCATACCAACACCTAAAATTCATAGAACTTTTCTAGTACTACTAAGTATTCCACATGAAGAGAATAGAAAAAAACCTAAATATACCATGATAGCAAGACATGGAATCCGGAGTTCTATCCTAGTCCGATGAGGTTGTTCTTCTTGCCAATGGTAGAACTTGGCCACATCCCATGTAGGCACATGGTTAAGGAATATGAAGGGATTTTTTTGTATTCTAGTCTCATACATGACTAGAACTACTTCCCTTACCATACTCACTCGGTGCTAGCCTTCTTTCTCATATAGTAATTCATACATTAGGTTCACATAAAAGGGTTCCATAACGAGTTCATAACCCAATTACATTTACCCTACCAAGGAAGGTCCACTAGGGCTACCTCACAATGGCGACAAGAAGCTCATGATGACTTTCCTTAGTGTTAATATGATGCCGTTCCAGCTGACTAACCTAATGTCCATCATTCATTTACTTTGAAGGATACCATTACGGCTTACGCTTTAACATTCTTAACCTTACCCTTAAGTCAAGGTTTTCACATAATAGACTCTCATATCATCATTTAATGTCACATGTCATTCATATATTGAAGACTATGAGTTCTAACACGCTAAATCAGGACATCACATATTCATAATCATATATACATCAAGCAAGTGAAACAAGTCAAAGAAGACAAGATACCACATACTTCACCTTTAACTCATAATGCAAGTCATTCTAGAAACACCTAGAAACAATCTAATATTTTCAAGTCATCTTATATATTTTCATAACATCATTAATGTACTCCACATATACTCACAAAGCAAAGTAGGAATAACAAAGACTTAACCCTAACACTATACTTATAATGTTAAAGTCATAGTCTAACATGATCACTTAAGTCAACATAAGTAGAAGAACACACATATGACTGCACATGTAGATAGATAATGTCATGCTTTACATATTCAACTACACAAATAGCCACATTACTTCAAGTAGTTTCCAATAAGTTCATGCTCATCATATTGCATAAAGAAACGCCGACAAGGCCACGTCAATTGCAAGTAAAACACATAACACCGCCACCTTAAGTGCACCACACAAAACACAATAGAATAGAAGTATAATTAATATAAAATTTAAAGAAAATGGGTCATCATACCTTCATCCCCTCATCCACACTTCAATTCAATGCCAAATCAAGCAATTCAACATCACAAGGTCCTTACCCATGGCCATGAACAATAATTCAAATCAATAAACATAAAACTCAATGAATATACATAAATTCAATCTAGGTTTAACAATCAATTTTCAATTAGATATCAATTTAATACAATTCTTTTGTCATTAGAAATCCCATAAGACACTACATAATAATTCAACAATATTAGCGTAATATCAAGTAACCCAATAAGTAGTCAAAACTAGGGTTCATCAATTTACATGGTTTCTAGGTAATTTAGGTTGAAATAATCAATACAATATCAATTAGATAATAATTCAATGTTTAGAAATAATTTATGCAAGAACCCATGGTAGAATCCCGAAATGGGACAATTCACTTTAGTAAACATTGAAAAACATCTTGAGATTTCGGCTCCTTGATGAAAAAAGTTGCAAGGATAAAACGTCATACCTTAAGGATTATAATTATTTAATTTGATGAAGAATTTCCACTCAAAACCCCCCACAACAAGCTGCTTCTTCAATTTGGACATCAATGGGATCTTTTGGATTATTCTAAGAGTTTTGGGTTTTCAATTAGGAAGAATGAAGTCTTTAAGGTGTTTAACCTTTATATACTTAATTAAAATACCCAAAAGACCCTTAATAAACCACCAATTAATTAATTTAGAAGTGGGGTGAATTTACCAATTCACCCCTAACTTCGCAGCAGCCTGCGCAGGAAGATAGATCGCTCGACGCCTGCTCTTGACGAGGCGTCACCACCACGACGGGCCGTCACTGGCAAACGTCGGTGGTTACAGTAGCCTGCCAGGGCCTCCCTCTTCACTCATGTCCACGTCCCCCACGATGACACCCTTCGAAGGGGCGTGCACAGGCCTACGAGCCGTCGACTGCTCCGTCCTCTGGGTCCTGCCTGGGACTTATTTGGCAACAGTTTTGCATCCTTGCTCAAAGACCCTTAGATGGTCCTTGGGGGAAATTTCCCGGACGTTTCCAACCCAATTACAATTTTATATAAGTTTAACACCTTCCACATCAATTTCATACTAAAAGAACACATAAAACATGACGAAACACGCCTAGACGTACAAGGTCACTTCAAGACATATCTTTCGAACGTCATGGACGTTCTTGGTCGTTTGACCTTCAAACTTCTCGAAAATCAACACACTTCTTAAACATTCTATATTAACTAAATTAAAAACCTTAAAAAATCATGAAACTCACATAAGAATATAGAACCACATAAGAGAATCTAGGTGACTTAGTCGTCAAACGTCTTAGTCGTCCCTTGACGTTTGACTACCAATTAACTAAATACTTTTGATACTGCCTCTATACCATATATTAGACATATTTATGACCTTAGACCATATATAACAACATGCTAGGCTGTAGTTATCCTAGGTCATCTTCAGGGTCTTACAATCTCCCCCACATGGAGAATATTCGTCCTCCAATGACACTTGCCACTCTCCGAACACTTCCAAGATAAGAGATTCAACTAACAGTTAATAACCATTCCATACAACACATATCAAAGAAGATAACATCAACCTCACATAGTCAAGAGATTCAAAACACAACAAGAAATTAGCATACAATTCTATTTCTCATTATGCTACAAATTTATATGCTTCAATTCAAATAGTAATAACTCATTTCATACTCAATATCCTACTCATATACATCACTTTTAAACACATCATAACATTTTTATGCTAAGGAACTAATTAGTCATTTTTACAAAAATATGGCAGTAAACTGTTTCTATATACTACATTGATTTTATGCAATTTCAAAATATCAAAATTTTGGGCAATTCATGATAAAAAAAACAAGCTAATATTCAAAGTAACACCATATAAACACATCTTACAACATAATCAAGGCTTCATAAATAAAACAGACAATGCAAGAATTTAATGAAATTCAATTTCAACCAAACTCCTAAACTTCATGCACAAGCAACAATTTCAAGGACTTCTATCCCATCAACAAATCATACCGCCCCCCTCCACCCACTTAGAAGGAACTCATATCATAACAAAAAGAAAGAGAACTTACCAACATCTTCATAACTCTCTTTCTCATCCGGCTTCTCCACCATAGAACGGAGTGCATAGAAACGCCTCTTTATTAAAGCATCATCTTTTGGAATCTTGCTTACCCTCTCTTCCTCTAGTAGCAATCATAGGACAATCTCTCACCTCTGTCCATATTTACCACAACCAAAGCAACTCCCGGTACCCAATAGACAATCACTATTATGTTTCTTGACACAATTTGCACAAGTAGGCTTTCCATCCTTGGAACCACCTCCTTTCTCAACCTTGAACTTAGGATTCCTAGATTCTCCTTGAGATTGAACCTTTTTCTTAAACCTAGTTTGCTCTTGATCACTAGCACCACTCCTTTTTAAACTTCTAGCCATCCTCCTAAGTTTAGAATCTTCAATTGATTGTGCATACACAATGATTTTAGCTACGGTCATATCATCATGCAACATAGCGGTACGACATTCTTCCACCACTAAGTCGGCTACCCCCGTCACAAGATGACTCATTTCATCTCTTGGATTGGACAAAAGAGAAGGGGCATACCTATACAAAATTGAGAATTTCAAAGAGTACTCCTCAAAACTCATATTACCTTGCTTGAGATTTATAAACTCCTCCACCTTAATTTCTCTCCTCTCTCGGGGAGAGTACATACCACGAATATCTTCCTTAAATTCTTCCATCTCAATAGGTCCCGATCCTTCCGCCCTATTATACTTCCATTGAGTGTACCAAATTTAAGAAACATCCCACAATTTGTATGAAGCCATATCTACCTTCTTTGTAGATGTAACCCCCATAGAACTCAAAACTTTTTACACTCCATCAAGAAACTCTTGGGGATCCTCATTTACCTTAGAGCCAAGAAAGATAGAAAGATTCATCCTCACAAAATCTCTCAACCAAGATGTCATAGTGCTCTCCACAACCCTAGTCATCATATTCAAATTAGCTTGCATAGTCACGGCTCGGGCAACAGCAATCAAAGTCTCTCTAATCTCCCTTTTAGACATCTTCGGAACCTCAATACCTCCTTCAACACTAGGAATAGGATCACCTTGGGGAGGCACTTGGGCATCTTGAGCACCTTGAAATCCTTGGCCACCTTGAGGAACTTGCTCACTTGAGGGGAAACCTCCTCATTCACCCTCTCGTATTCCAACCTTTTAGAGGCGATCCTTCTAGTATTCATCTCCTAGAAAGCACAAGGGAACTCATAAGAAGGATAATCATAATATTTACTCCACCGCAGAAATAGGAGTAGAAATGAAGGGAAACAGTATCGTCCTATAGCCTCTCACCAATAGATGTGTCGCGACTCACACCGATGGTCAAGACTCTAATAGACGTGACTTGATGTGACTTCTTTATTCCTAAAACTACATCCACCATCCTATGCTCAGATACAAGCTTGTCACAACCCTAAACCATACCCTAGAAATTAGGGTACAATCTAGGATTGTAACTGGCGTACTTGACCTCTCGGAGGTCATATACAGGCCCTTTGATATCATTCATCGCATAAACATAGTAAAAAGTAGTGCGGAATTAAAACATAACATATTGTTTAAATCTATTTCATATAAAAGTAATATGAAATACTAAGTCTCAATCTCATCATCTTAAGACACAAGAATACTTGGGACACGGCCTATGCTTCAAAATACGAATAAAGAAATACTTAGTCTATTACAATACATTGAATGAAAACAAAAAAGACATATATGCCCTCGAGTCAAGTGAGGACATACTTCAAGTTCTCTTGAACAATCTTCTTAGTCCAAGTCTTCACTTATCAAAGTTCCTCAACTACCAAGAACTATATAGATAGATAAAAGCATGGAGTTAGTAAAACCACATGTACTAAGTATGATTTTATACATAAAAATCATGAGACGGACATTTATTGGAAATATGCATATATTCACTAAAAAATCATATTTTAATCATAAGGACATCATTTAGAACTTAAGAAACAAATAAAAACACTGAACCCAAAATAGCATTTTTAGAAGTCACTATACAGTAACTTCATTCACTGTACATTGAAGCACTTTGTTAATCATTTTAGACACTCATTAGCATGTAATCTTCTCACTCAAGGCTATCCTAACATTCACTTAAGTCACACAAAGAGAGACCTCCCATACACCCTCTCTTGATGTTACTAAACGACCCTTAGTATTACTTATAATGAGTCATATACATACTTAGAAAGTATCATAAACATCAAGGTAAGATTCTTCAAGAAAAGGTAAACTCTAAGTCTCACTTGGGTGAGTTGTGAAGCGACCGCCCATACAATACCTTACACACACACTCAAGATATCCTGTAGACTCCCTAGGATAAAATCATTATCACTAAATCACCAACACATAGATGATATGACATTCCCTTCCCAAAGGCTATCAAAAGGCCTACTTAAGTAAATAACAAAGATAACATCCATAGTGACCTCTTCAATATTACATAAATAATCCGTAAGAGTACCTAAGGCTTAGATGATGTCCACAAAATCAACCAACTTCCCTAACTAGAGTCATCCTCAAGACTTCCAAATAGAAGACATAAAGAGATCATCTTTTATGCCCTCTTCACACTTTAGCTAAGGAATCCTTAAGTCACTTTAGATTAGGTACTCATTTAGATACATACTCCTTAATATAAGTCATTAGTTCATTAGTTCATTAAGACTCATACATCACATAAAGGACATTCAAGTAATGGTCTTGGAAAAGACCTAGGGACTCGAACTAACACCTTCAAAGCCTATTATGCAATGTCTAGATAGCGTCCCATACCACCACCTAAACTTCATAGAACTTCTCTAGTACTAGTAAGTATCCCACCGAATGAGAATATGTAATAACCTCCATAGACCATGATAGCAAGATATGGAATCCGGAGTTCTATCCTACTCCGATGAGGTTGTCCTACTTTTCAATGGTAGAACTTGGACACATCCCATGTAGGCACATGGTTAAGAAATATGAAGGGATTCTTTGTATTCTAGTCTCATACATAACTATAACTACTTCCTTTACCATACTCACTCGGTGCTAGCCTTCTTTCTCATAGAGTATTCATACATTAGATTCACAAAAAGGGTTCCTTTTACGACCGGAGTCTAGACCCTCAATGTGGTTGATATGACCTAATTATCCTCGGAATTTAACACAACACTTTGATACCAACTTTTTCACGACCGGAGTCTAGACCCTAGCCGAAACCAGCGTCGTTGACCTATAAGAGGTCGCAGACAAGACTACATACATCATCGTTACATCATCTAGGTTAATTTTAGCGGAAAATTATGAATTGTTTGTTTTTTTAGACTTCATAGTGAGAAATATGGAACTCATATAAGACTATCTGCATAAACTCATAAGCGTTTCACCATAACCATCTAATATCAAGATAATAATATGAATGACATAGCTATATCTGTATAAAAATATAGAGTTGCAAAAATGGCACCAATACAATATCTTGAAATAACTGGGAAAGAAACACTAGTGGAACATACTCCACTAGATCATGGCTACGTCTAATCTAGAATATAAAAGAAAGGAATCCTCGAAAACAAGAGGGCCTACAAAGTCTAAAGGAAAGCTCCACGTCCAGATAACTTCAGGTTAGTCTCGTAAGCTCTAGCATTCACCTGTACCTACACCTAAAAGTAGAGAGTTGTATGGGATTAGTACACACTTGTACTAAGTATGGGTATATGCAAGCACACACCAAGGACATGCATGATTAAGAAGAGCTCTCTCCTAACGATATGAGTTATGAAAAGTCAAGTCAGTGGAATTGCCAAATCGGATTAGGAAAGTCATACTATGTGAGTAACACTCATCATTATACATATCATTTGTGAAACTACACATATCATATCACATAGTTCATATCATTCCTTCATACGCCATGAGACCTTGGAATCATGGACTTGACATTAAGACTTCCCAAAATGAGGGCTCAACATATGCGACCTCAACTAGGGAGCCTCCTTTAGCAAACACGAAGTCTACTTTATTTATTCATACTTACTTCATTTTCATTCATTCATATACTAGTGTAAACACCAGCAATACCTAGAATGTAGTTTAAGACTTTCATCGAGTTCGCTATGCAATGACCAAGAATAACCTAGTGTCATAACTTAAGGTTAGCTCACCTTTTGACTATCCTATCCTAACATCTTTGGTGTCGTTCATTTCATTATGTGCATTATTTTAGGCTGGCCTTATTCTTTCTTTAGGAACTTTAACCTTAGTCGACATAGATCATGTGAGCATCATGAAATGCAGTGTTTAGCCACACACCGAAAAGAGGTGGAATCACCGTCCAAAGTGAACCAAAACATGCTAGCGTATATAGGGACTCCAACCCTGCTAGAACCCTATATTGGCAGTATAGGTTCAAAGACTAGGAGATATAAAGAGACCCATACCCGTCTGGACGGATAGTCTCATCTCATCCGGATTACACGAACTTCTGCCTTCCCGAAAGAAGGAATCGCGAGTCATAGGTAGCCTATCGGTGTTCAGTATAAAGTTTCATTACATTCATCTCATACATCGTAGAAGTTTGATTCTAGCATGAGGCATCATAACTCATTAGATGATTTCTCATCTCATCATTACGTATTAAGTGAGAATTGTCCTTAGACTTACATATAGAGTGTGACTGAGACTTGTCTTTTAGTATTCAATACTCTTGGAGGTGAGTACTTTTGGTGACCTTATATAGGCGTAGGTACAACTTGTCTCACTTGCACTAGCCACGTATTATGTTGTCACCCTGTTCTCTCTTAGCATCATTTCGTTTCATCTTTACTCACCTTCCATTATTTGTTCACCGTATAACATACATATGCTCTCTTGGAGTTTACATTGAGGGACATTGATTCTAGGTGTAGATACAACATCTCTCATTTGAAATCGCCTATCCTCATGTAGCCACTCTTTCTTTGCTTATTCATCGTTTAGTATATATACTCTCTTAGAAATTTTATTTAGTGACACTGATTTTTAGCCGTAGATGCAACTTATCTCACTTGCACTATCATATAGTCATGTAGTCACTCTTTTCATTACATATTAACTATGAATTCCTTCTTAACACTTTCTTTTGGAGTATGCTTGAGATTTGACTTGACATCATTCTACATTCCCCTTATGTGAATGTTCATTTCGTCATATGCCAATGCACTTCGCCTTTTAGTACGTTTCACACTCTTACATAAACCTCCTAGGTTCACATCATGTCATTACATCCATCTTAGGTTCGCTTACTTTAAACGTACGCTGGACTTATGGATCCACATGTACAAGCCATGAGGCTTCATTCATAATTCGTCTAAGTGACTCATACCTACCAAAAATTATTTGGTACAAGACTTATGCATCTTGTTAGTATGCCAAGATCTTTATTTCGACTCTTAGAGGCAGCACTCATTAAATATTTGTTCACATACAACTTATGTTTCAATATGGAATTGGGCAAGGGAACCCGATTTCGAACCCCTTGAGCAACACTTAATATTATATTAAACTTGGTACTTGCATTTTTAAGATTTGGGGGAACCTAGGTGGATCCCCATCACCCCCATAATATTTTCTTTCTTTTCCCTCCTCTCTTTCTCGTTTAAGGCAAAGAGATTGTGGGATCAATCCCCCAAAAACTCATACTTTTTTTATCCTAATTCTCTCCTCTATATAAGAGGTTGTGGGTTCAATCCCAACTCACCACATTTAATTTTCTTTTCGTTTTTCTCATGAATTTTTTTGAAATTTGCATTTGGTAAGGTCTTTGGTTCAATCCCAATGACCCACCCCACAATTTATTAAAAAATTTAAAACATAGCTAAATTTTCAAATTTTTAGCTGAGACCAACATTTCCAGCAAGCTGGAAATTTGGTCTCTTTCAATCCATTGTTCTCTCAAGTTTTTATGTTGATTCTTAGAGTAATTCGGGTGAATTTTTTCCAGCAACATTACCCTTATATGAATATCACACGTTTAACATTTTCATACACGAAAACACAATATTTTTAACATGCAAATTTCTTGCAGCAACATAGTTAATTTATAGCACACACATGCTCAAACATTTATCCTAATACACTTTTACGGAATACATCTTTCATTTGTTAAATAATTTTGAAATACACATTAAACAAATAATCACAACAGGACCTAAAATTATCTACCAGAAGACATACCAACGCATACATTGAATCTTTCAAAGGATCTAATAACAGGGGCATGCAACGCGGACAACCGTAGTTTCTCGATTTGAATTTAAACTGAACTTATGGGTCTCTTGCGAAAGGGACAAACAGATAAGAAATCCCATGCCTTAATGTAGTTCAACACTTGTTTCAAATCTGCCTGTTCCCACAACACCACTTCCTCACCATAAAAATCCAAAACCCAAACCGTCGAGAAGAATGTTGTGGATTTTCGTTTTTAGCTTAGCTTTTCGTTTGAGTTTTTGTGTGTAAGTTCTTCAAGAGTGAAGATCTATTATTTTCTGTTGTTTTGCTGATGAATAACGTGAGAATGAGAGTAAGAGACGTGAGAATGAGAGGATTAGGATTAGGAGAGGTAGGTGGAGACTTAGTCAAACTAGGACTCCCCATTATTTATTAATATTATTAATATTATTATTATTATTATTAATATTATTGTTATTATTATTATTATTATTATTATTATTATTATTATTATTGTTGTTGTTGTTGTTGTTGTTGTTATTTTATGAAAAAACTGATTTTCCTTTAGTTAAATAAGCAAAATAAATATTAATTAATTTAACTAATTCACTAAATACAATAAATCAATTAAATCATAGCTTCCACCAAGGCTCGAACCCGGGTGGAGCAGGATTTTGCTTAAAGGGTCAATTTCGGCCACCTCTACCCAAATTTCCTCTTAACCATATTAGTTAAATAATTAATTAATTAGGGTAATTACAATACTACCCTTAGCTAGGAAAAGACCATTTTACCCCTAGACCCTCCAAACTTATGGTTTACCCCTTTTTACGTCCCGTTAAGACTCATCTGGGTAAATCTTCATATTCGGGTGCCTACATGGCTGGACCCAATCTTTCCTAGCTCAACTAACTCACCAAGTTAGATGGCTTGGCTGTTGCAGTGGTTTAGAGGTCTGGTTTTACGCGCATCAATCCGTGTAAACCGGTCTAATCTAGGCATTCTACATACGGTAGACATTACTTAGCATAGTCATTTTTAGGGTTGTTACATTTCCATAACAAGTTCATAACCCAATCACATTTACCATACCAAGGAAGGTCCACTAGGGATACCTCACAATGGCGAAAAGAAGCTCATGATGACTTTACTAATTGTTAATATGATGTGTTCCAGTCAACTAACCTTTAGTCCATCATTCCTTTACGTTGAAGGATATAATTATGTCTTACGCTTCAACAATCTTAACCTTACCCTTAAGTCAAGGTTTTCACATAATAGACTCTCTTATAATTATTTAAAGTCACATGTAATTATTATATTCAATACTAAGAGTTATAACACCATAAATCAACACATAACATATTCATAATCATATATACAACAAGCAAATGACACAAGTAAACCAAGACACCACATACTTCACTTTTAACTTATTATGCAAGTCATTCTTAAAACACCTAGAAACAATCTATATCTTCATGTCATCCTATATATTTTCATAAAATCATTAATTTACTCCACATAGACTCACAAAGCCAAGTAGGATTAACCAAGACTTAACCCTAACACTATACTCATGATGTAAAATTCATAGTTTAACATGATTACTTAACGCAACATAAGTAGAAAAACACACATATGACTTCACATATAGATAGATAATGTCATGCTTTACATAATCAACTACACAAATAGCCACATTACTTCAAGTAGTTGCCAATAAGGCCATGCTCATCATAATACATAAAGTAAGCCGACAAGGCCACATCCATTGCAAGTAAAACACATAACACCGCCACCATAAGTGGACCATACCAACCACAACTGAATCAAAGTATAATTAATATGATATAAATAAAATAGGTAAGCATACATTCATCCCCTCATCCACACTTCAATTCAATGCCAAATCAAGAAATTCAACATCACAAGGCCCTTACCCATGCACAAGAACAACAATTCAAAGCAATAAAAATAAAACTCAATGAATCTACATCAATTCAATCTATCTTTAACAATATAAGATCAATTAGTTATCAATTGAATACAATCTTGTATCATTAGAGAGCCCATAAGAAACTACATAACAATTCAACAATATTAGATTGATATCAAGTAACCTAATAAGTAGTAAAAACTAGGGTTCATCAATTAACATGGCTTCATAGGTAATTTAGGTTGAAATAATCAATACAATATCAATTAGATCATAATTCAGTTCTTAGAAATCATTTATGCAAGAACCCATGGTACCTGAAATTGGACAATTCACTTCAAAAAACTTTGAAAAAAATCTTGAGAGTTTGGTTCCTTGATGAAACAAGTTAAAAGGAAAAAAATCCATACCTTAAGGATGATAATTCTTCACTTTGATGAAGAATTTACACTCAAAACCCCCACAACAAGCTATTTGTTCAATTTGGACTTCAATGGAGTCTTTGGGATTTTTCTAAGAGTTTTGGATTTTCAATTTGGAATAATGAAGTCTTTAAGGTGTTTACCCTTTATATACCTAATTAAAATACCCAAAAGACCCTTAAAAAATCGCCAATTACTTAATTTATAAGTGCGGTGAATTTACCAATTCACCCCTAACTTGGAAGCAGCCTACGCAGGAAGTCAGGTTGTTCACGCCTGCCCTTGACGGGGGGTGTCACAACCATGACGGGCCGTCACTGGCCACTGTCGGTGGTTACTGTAGCCAGCCAAGGTTTCCCTATTAACCCATGGCCATGTCCCCAACGACGAGACCCTTTGACGGGGCATCAATAGGCCTACGAGTCGTCGACTGCTCCATCGTCTGGGGCCTGCCTGAGACTGTTTTGGCAACAATTTTGAGTCCTTCCTAAAGGATCCTAAGATGGTCCTTGGGGATAATTTCCTGGAAGTTCCCAACCCAATTAAGATTTTCTATTATTTTAACACCTCTAACTTGAATTTCATACGAAACGAACACATAAAACTCGACGAAACACGCCTAAACGTACAAGGTCACTTCAAGGCATATCTTTCGAACGTCATGGACGTTCTTGGTCGTTTGACCTTCAAAGTTATCGAAACTAAACACACTAATTATACATGCTATATTAACTCAATAAAAAACCTTAAAACATCGTGAAACACACATAAGCACATAGAACCACATAAGAGACATTTAGGTGACTTAGTCGTCGAATTTCTTAGTCGTCCCTTGACGTTTAACTTCCAAGTCACCTAATACATTAGCTAATTCCTCTATGCCATATATTAGAAATATTTAGGACCTTATACCATGAATACCAACATGTTAGGCTCTAGTCAACCTAGGTCATCTTCGGGGTTTTACATGTGTTGTTTTAAAAAAACCAATTTCCTTGTCCTAAACTTTTATTTTAGAAATCATTGTTTCCTATCTTCTTAGATGTAAAAATATTTTCTCTTCAGAATATTTAGGTCTCATATATCATTTTGAATAATGGAACTCGACTCTCATCATCCTCATCTCACTTACTCAAATCTTAAAACTAATTCTAAATAATTGTAAAAGACTTCTCAAAATAGGTTTCAAGTCAAATAATAGACATGAACGATTCCATTCAAGGTTTTCAATAATCATATATAAAACTCAATACTAAGTACAGAACAACTCCAGAACTTAAGGACTTATGGATACTACTGATCTAACGAACTACTAGACTCATAGGGACTATGAAGAATTATGTAAATCACAGACTCTAATCAAGGACCTCCATATATAATATATGGTAATCCATAATTATGAAATATAATATTAAAAAGGGTTAGGAAATCCTCACAAAGATACTCAATGTATGGAGTTCATGTGGAGTTATGAACATGAACAACTCGACTCAAGGGTCTTAATGAAAATATTGAACTCATGGGAACAACTCATCTAAAACTCCTACTTAATAAAACGTAGCTCAAATTGATAGTTGATCTCAAAGGATTGACAATTTAACTCATGAACCTCATTGAGCTCTACTTTTTTAACACTTTGAAAATCTAAGACGAGTCTTAGAGCCTAACATAGGTCACATGGGGTCTATGCACTGTTTTAAGACCTATTTTAATGAATATAGGTCATTTAGTAAGATTAAGAACAAAAACACCCAAGAACAGCCATGACGTTCGGAAATTAGTTCTAAGGGGTACTAGCGTGCCTTAGCCAATTTGACAAGCTTTTAGGAGTCGGAAATCCATGAAATTAGGTGTAAGGGAGTATAGCAAGTGTTAAGGATGATTCTTGGGAACGACTCCCTAAGGAAAAACCAAGGTCCCTTGAGGAGGACCCTAGCACATAGGAGGCAACACTGCCTAGGTAGTGTGCAACCACGAGAAGCCATCAATGGCTCGTGTGTGGATCAACGGGGTGTCGATTCCCACCTTCGTCCCACACTTAGAAAATTTTTTATCGGCCCTCACATTTGAAGTCTCTGAACTCAACGACCGTTGTGCAGCACGGAAGGCACAGTGCCCATTGACTCACAAACGAAATGTCGATGGGGTTATTTAGGGATTAAAGGAAGATTAATTAACTAATTTAATCCCCCATATAAAGACACTAACACTCATTAATCTAAGCAAAACTCAAAAAAATAAACTCTCTTCCTTCTCTCTTCTTTCTCTCTCTATTGAAAACCACCATTGAAGACAAGCTAGAGGGAGGTTTGGGGGAATTTAACGGGACGATTTAACCATCAAATATTCATCAAATGTTAAGGTATGGGATCTAATTCACCTTTGAGAATCTTTCTTCAAAGGGTTCCATCAAAATGGATTTCAAAAGTTGGGTTTTCATGTGGGTTTAACTCAATTACGAATTTGATGTTATGCACTGAGTTTTTTATGGTTTATTTAGGACTTAATGTATATATTAATATTTAATTTAACTTTATGATAGTAATTTGTTATTATTTGACCATAATCGAAGATCATGATCCTTAACTCTTAACCCTAGGTTGATCTTAATGTATGTTAGGTTGTGATTGATTTAATGGTTTTGATTATGGGTTAAATCACTATTAGATGATGTTTCTACACCAATTATTAACAAATTACAATGAATTTTTTTCATTCATGATAATCTTGAGAAGTGATCTAGGTTATGGAAATTGGCTTAAATAATCTTGTTCTGATCATTGATTTGGTAGTGAATTATGATGTAGTGACTCTTCTAGTATTGTTATCATGTTGATTATTGAATTATGATGTTCAACATCTATATTGGATTTCATTGAGGCTTTATGATAAGGACTAAACTATGAACTATGAGGAAGACTTGGTAAGTCTTTGAATCTCTATCATTACTTCCAATTGTGATTAATTATGGTTAAGTCATGATGTTATATTGGAGTATGCCCTATATTAGTATGATAGGGTGGTATGGTGTTGAATTGAAATGTCTTGACGATGTTGTGAGGTTGATTAAGGTGTATGTGGTATAAGGATGGTGATGACTATCAATGTGACTAAATATGCTTACGTGTTAACCTCACTTATATAAGTTGTGATGAACAGACTATACACATGCAATTCTTATTGAGCTATTGATGATGATGATGATTATACAAGGGGTAGACCCTATGACCTAATCTAAGCTATAATTGGTAATTAATGGCTTAAATACATTTCAATGAAGGGACTTAGCTTAGCAGCGAGTGAACATGACAATGGGTGAGGATTACTTCCCAAAGAGAAAGATTTGCCCTATATTTCTATATGAGATGTAGACTTCCCAAAGAGGAATACTCGTCCAATGGATTCCCATGAGAGGAGGCCTTAAGTACTAAGTTGTATCAAGAGGGAATATACTATCTCTTAGTTCTTTTACTATGTTGCCCCCATAGGAACACTAGCTAGTGGATCAACCTAGAAATCTACGTTTATTTTTGGTTTTACTTTGCCGTTAGACCACCTTCCATCGGTGTAAGGTCTTACAACACCAGATTCCACACTTAACTTTTGTGGTCATTGTGGTTAAGCCAAGTGTTCCCTAAATTAAAATAAAGTAATGAAGTATAAACTAACTAAGGTTACTTGAGAGGTTTAACTTAGCCTAGGTAGGGTATGGGACTCTACCTATGTCCTGCACTATTGACCTTCATGGAATCTTTAGGTTATTCATATTTTGTATGTATATGACAATGACGTATATGATTATAATATGTTGATGCTACAATATAAATGATATTATATGATGATGACTTTTCCATATGAACAAGTAATTGGATTATATTTTTAAAGTTGGACATTGGCTATGGTTTCTTGTTAAGTCTACTTGGTTGAGCAAGGTTATGGGGCATTGCTTGGTCATTGCACTTGTTGATTTGATGAGGATTCTTGGGTAGTTGTCTTGATTATTATGATATGATTAACTCTTATTCATACTTGTAATGTTATTCCTTGATTTTAGGGTTGTATTAAATCAAGGGTTCAAGTATATTGGGATACATATTACTTGTTTGAGTTAGTAAGCATTTTTTGTTAGTTAGTATCATTTTGCTTGGTTATGCATGAGACTTTTAAAAGGGTAAAATGGTATGTTTTTACTAAATATCCCTTTTTAGCATTTTTGGCTCTTATATGTGAATATGGTCTCATACTTAGTACATGTGGAGTGCTAACCCCATTTTCTTCCTTTTTCCCAAACATTTTAGGTTCCGGTCGTTGAAGGCCCATTCAGGACGACTTAAAGAATACTTGGATATTCTCTACCATTTAAGTGGGGAGGTCCTCACTTTCTTAGGGTGATGCCAATATGTGGCCTATGATGTTCCTTGATTTTTCTTAAACTTTATGTTCATTTGACTTTCAGTATGTACGACTTGTATAAGCCTATATGTGGCTTCTTTGCATTTGATATAGGGCTATGCCCAAATTGTGATGATTGTTTAGATGGTATGAGATGAGACAATCTTTCAGACTATCTTTCTATCTTATATATATATGTGTGCAGTAAAAGTAGAAAGATATGTAACCTTCCTATACGAAGGGTCTATGTAAACTTGATACGAATATATTATGTGTATGTAGAGGTCTATGTAATCCTCCAAGTAGATGCAATGAAATATTTTAAATTTTTCCACTTTTTCAATCTATGAATGTAATTACATGAGACTAAGGGTCTAGTCTTAGTCCTCAAAGAGGAGTAGACGCCGATTACGTATAAGGGGTAAACCTTGATGTGACAAACTTGGTATCAGAGCATGAGGTTGAATATCGTTGAGTTATATCTCTCTGTCTACAATGTCTGTGTAGGTTTTTCTTCATAATTGTGAAGAGCGCTACACTTATGAATAGGAACCTATGTGATGCTTACGAATAGTTCTGTTTCTTCGAAATCCTATATCATGCCGTTAGAGTATACAATTGTTGTGTTTATAGGAAGAGTGAACATTCGAAGGAATGCGGCTCGAAGGATTGAAGAGGAAATTGCCAATGCGGGAGCTCCTCCCCGTGGTGAGCAAGTTCCTCCACTAGAAGAAGATGCTAATGTTGAACAATCTCCGGTCAATCCTCCACACTTGACGCATGGAGATATAAGGGCTACCCTCGTTAATTGGCTCAAGCCGCCATTGTCCAATCCCAAGCTATGACGGCCCAAGCCAACCGGGAGCTTGTACCCCATACTCATCAACAAGTCACTACTATGGCTTCCCATCTAAGAGATCTCACTCAGATGAATCCTCCTACTTTCTACGGGTCTAAGGTTGATGAAGACCACCAAGAATTCATCGATGAAATCTCTAAAATACTTTTATCTATGGGGTTGACATCATGTGAGAAGGCCGAGTTGGCAACCTATAAAGTCAAGGACGTGGCACAAGCATGGTATGTGCAATGGAGGTATAATAGGACATTGAGGGGTGGCCCGTTGACTTGGGAGATCTTTCATAACGCTTTTATAGATCGGTTCTTTCCTATGGACATAAGAGAGCAAAAAGTGCTGGAGAACATTAACCTTCGCCAAGGAGGAAGGAATGTTCATGAATACTCCTTGGAGTTCATAAAATTGTCCAAATATGCTCCTTCTTTGTTTTCCGATCCTAGAGACCAAATGAGGCACTTTGTGATGGGGGTGTCGGAAGACTTACAAGAGGAGTGTCATTCGGCCATGCTACATGATAACATGAACATTTCCCGTCATATGGTACAAGATAGAAGGGTTGAGGAGGAAAGGGCTATGAGAAAGAGTAGAGATGCTAAGAGGGCAAGATCATTTGATGGAGTTTCTTCAATGAATAGGTTTGAAATACAAGACAAGCCTAGATTTAAGATGCATGTTTCAAATCAAGTGCCATCCAAGTCCCCTAAGACTCATGATTTAAAGGGAAATAAATTGAGAGCTAAAAAAGGAGGGAGTGGAAACTCACCAAATGAGAATCCTACATGTACAACGTGTGGGAAGGGTCATGTTGGTGAGTGCCTAGTAGGAACTGGAAATTGCTTTAGTTGTTGCAAGAGTGGTCACAAGATGAGATATTGTCCAAACTTTAAGGGTCAATAGAGGGGTGGTAAAGCTCAATCAAGTGGTTCTAGTGATGCACCCAAGAAGAACAGCTTCTATGCTCTCCTCTCTAGGGGTAAACAAGAGATTTCTCTCGACATGGTGACCGATATGTTGGAATTCTTTACCATAGATGCATATGCTTTATCGTATAGCTAAAAAGTTTGATATTTTACCCGATATTTTGCTGAACCTTTTATATTGTCTACTCCGATGGATGAGTCGGTTGTTGTAAAAAGGGTGTATAGAAATTGTCCAATAGTGTTTCCCAATAGAGTTTCTTATGTTTATCTAGTAGAATTAGATATGCAAGATTTTGATATTATATTGGGTATAGATTGGTTGCATACTTGCTTTGCTTCTATTGATTGTAGGACAAGGGTGTTGAAGTTTAACTTTCAAAATAAACCCATGTAGAGTGGAAGGGGGGGAACTCTATTCCTAGAGGTCATACCATCTCTTCTCTAAAAGCATGAAAAATGATCTCTAAAGGTTGTCTATACCTTATTGTAACAGTCCAGATCTAGACTCCAAAATTCCTCCCATTGAGTTGTTCCTTGTAGTGAGTTAATTTCCTGAGGTTTTTCCTAATGACCTTTCCGATATTCATCCCGAACGGGAAATTGATTTTGGTATCGATTTTCTACTGGATACAAATAGCATTTCGAACTCCTTATCGCATGCCCCGCCGAATTAAAAGAATTTAAGGCTCAACTCAAGGATTTACTAGATAAGGGTTTTATAAGGCCTAGTATTTATCCATGGGGTGCTCCGGTTTTGTTTGTAAAGAAGAAGGATGGGTCCTTGAGAATGTGTATTAATTACCGCCAACCCAACAAGGTCACCGTTAAGAATAAATATCTTCTCCCTCGGATTGACGACTTGTTTAATCAACTATGAGGGGTGAGCTACTTTTCAACAATTGACTTGAGATCGGGGTATCACCAACTTAGGGTGAGAAGTGAGGATGTACCAAAGACGGCATTCGGACTAGATATGGTCATTATGAGTTCTTATTAATGTCTTTCGGTCTCACCAATGCTCCAGCGGCGTTTATGGACCTAATGAATAGAGTGTTTCGAAATAACCTAGATTATTTGTCATTGTCTTCATTGATGTATCTTTGTATATTCAAAGAATGAGGGTGATCATATGGGTCATTTGAGGGTTGTATTGCAAACCCTTAAGGAACATCAATTCTTTTCCAAATATAGCAAGTTTGAGTTTTGGTTGAGGTAGGTGGCATTTCTTGGGCACATCATAGCTAGTGAGGGAGTTGAGGTAGACCCAAGGTAAATGGAGGCGATAACTAATTGGCCGAGACCATTGATTCCAACCTAGATTAGGAATTTCTTATGCTTAGCGGGTTATTATCGGAGGTTCGTGGATGGTTTTGCATCATTTTATCTCCCTAGAATACTTTAAGACAAGAGTGTATGAAATTTGAGTGGTCGGAGGCATGTGAGAGAAGTTTTCAAATGTTAAAAGATAGGCTTACTACCGCTCCGGTGTTGACAATACCGGAGGGTACAATGATCTTTTTGTGTATTGTGACACATCCCATGTGGGTCTAGGGTGTGTGCTTATGCAACATGGTAAAGTGATAACCTACGCTTCTAGGCAATTTAAGGTAACTAAGCAAAACTATCCGACTCATGACCTTGAGTTAGCAGCCGTGATGTTTGCTTTGAAAATCTGGAGGCATTACTTGTATGGCATTAAAGTTGATGTTTTCACCGACCATAAAAGTCTCCGATATGTGTTTACCCAAAAGGATTTGAATCTCCGACAAATAAGGTGGTTAGAATTGTTGAATGATTATGACATGAGTGTCCTCTATCAACTCGACAAGGCGAATGTGGCTGCGGATGCCTTAAGCCGTATGACTCTGGGTAGTGTATCCCACATTGATGAATCAATGAAAGACCTTGTGAGAGATGTACATAGGTTGGCTAGCATGGGGGTGAGATTAGAAGATTCTTCAAATGGTTGAGTCCTTGTCCATCATAACTCTGAGTCATCATTAGTGGTGGAAGTAAAGTCCAAATAACACCTTGATGACACATTAATGGAGTTGAAAGAATCGGTTCTCAGAAAGTAAAATGAGTAATTCTCCTTATGGAGGGGATGGTGTGTTAAGGTACCAAGGGAGATTGTGTGTTTCCTATATAGATGGGTTGAGGGACCCGATCCTAGAACAAGCTCATGGGCCCCGCTACTCAATTCATCCAGGTTCGACAAAAATTTAACATGACCTTAGAGAGATATATTGGTGCAAAGGAATGAAGAACGACATAGCGGATTTTTTCACTAAGTGTCCAAATTGCCAACAAGTAAAAACCAAAAATTAAAAGCCGGGTGGCTTACTACAAAAGATCCAGATTCCTACTTGGAAATGGGAAGACATCAATATGGACTTTGTAGTGGGTTTACCTCGTACTCAAAAGTCAAATGATTGCATATGGGTGGTTGTAGATAGGTTGACTAAGTCTAGTCGTTTTATTCCCGTCAAGTCTACTTATTTGGTGGAATATTATGCTAGGATCTTTATAGATGAGATTGTGTGTCGCCATGGTATTCCGTTATCCATCATATCGGATCACGGTGCACAATTCACATCTAGGTTTTGGAAGTTATTCCAAAAAGGGTTGGTTTAGGTGAAATTGAGTACTGCTTTTCATCCCCGAATTGGATGGTCAAGAGGAACACACTATCCAAACCCTTGAGGATATGCTTAGGGCTTACATTATTTATTTTAAAGGGAATTAGGATAAACATTTGCCTTTGGTGGAGTTTGCTTATAATAATAGTTTTCATTCATCCATTTCCATGGCTCCCTATGAAGCCTTATATGGTAGGAGGTGTAGGTCTCCTATAGGATGGTTTGAAGTGGGATAGCCTTCGCTTCTTGGTCCCGGTTTGGTTTATAAGACTTTGGAAAAAGTTGTTATCATAAGGAACCGGTTGCAACTGACCTGTAGTCGGCAAAAGTCTTATGCCGATCATAGGAGAAGGGATTTCGAGTTTGAAGAAGGTGATAAGGTGTAATTGAAAATTTCACCAATGAAAGGGTGGTTAGATTTGACAAGAAGGGGATGTTGATTCCTCGTTAGGTGGTTCCCTATGAAATCTTGCAAAGGGTTGGTAAGGTTGCCTATGAATTGAAACTTCCTAGTGAATTGGCTTCGGTTCATCTGGTTTTCCATGTTTGTACGTTGAAGAAGTGTATTGGTGATCACGATTCCATTCTTCCTATTGAGGGTCTTGGTGTAAAGGATAACCTCTCTTATGAGGAAGTTTCGGTTCAAATTCTTTATAGGCAAGTCAAGAAGTTAAGGAATAAAGAGGTGGTTTCTGTAAAAGTGTTATGGAAGAATCACCTAGTTGAGGGTGCAACATGGAAGGCCGAGGACGACATGAAGTACTATTACCCTCATCTTTTTGATAATTAAGCTTAGTAATTTTTTTTAATAATACAAATATGACTAGGAATTTAAGTTTCACGATTTTTGGTGAAGTCTTGCGAAAATGTGTATTTTGAAAGTTCAATTATAGTGAACTTGCAGTGAGTTTGGTGGCTAAAACTTAAATTTTTGCCTTTTTGGCTTATTTGAGTAATGTTGTGCATTTTGATATGGTAATTATTTTTGTAATTATATGTAGGATATTGTTAAGTTAAACTTTGTGCTAATTGACTAATGTAATATATGTTGAGCTTATGTGTGTTGTGAGAAGGAAATAACTCATGATGAAGTGCTTTGAGCCTTATGTGGGGTAATTTAAATTTTGAAATTTTCCTTTCTTAAATATGATTTGATATTGTTGATTGGTTGGGCTTCTAGTATTGAGTCTATTCCTTCCTTCAAAAGAGTTTTAGTGTCATTCGGGGACGAATGTTCCTAGGGGGGGGGGATAATGTAATACATTTAAGATCCAAGTCGAGTCTTAGAGCCTAACATAGGTGTCATGGGGTCTATGCACTGTTTTAAGACCTATTTTAATGAATATAGGTCATTTAGGAAGTTTAGGAACCAAAACGCCAAAGAACGTCCATGACGTTCGGAAATTAGTTCTAAGGGGTACTAGCGTGCCTTTGCCTATTTTACTAGCTTTTAGGAGTTGTAAATCCATGAAATTAGGTGGAAGAGTGCATAACAAGTTTTAAGTATGATTCGTGGTAGAAAACTCCAGCTACGACTCGCCAAGGACCAACCAAGAGCCCTTGAGGAGGACCCTAGAACGTAGGAGGCAACACTGCCTAGGCAGTGTGCAACCACGAGAAACCATCAATGGCTCGTGTGTGGATAGATGGGGAATAGATTCACACCGTCGTCCCAAACTTAGTCAAAATGTTGCAGGCCCTCAGATGCGAAGTCTCTAAACTGAACGACGTTTGTGCAGCACGAAAGGCACAATGCCCGTCGACTCATAGACAGACTGTTGACGTGGTTCCGTATGTGAGGGTCCATTTTTCTGCACAATTTATGTTAAGTCCAATTAAAATAATTAAGAGGTTTAGGGGTTATTTAGGGATAAAAGGAAGATTAATTAACTAATTTAAGCCCCCATATAAAGACCCCAACCCTCATTAATCCACACACAACTCAAAAAAAAACTCTCTTCCTTCTCTCTTCTTTCTCTCTCTATTTGGAAACCACCATTGAAGACAAGCTTGGGGGAGGTTTTAGGGGCTTGAAAGGGACGGTTTCACCATCAAATCTTCATCAAACGCTAAGGTATGAGATCTAAATCATCTTTTAGACTCTTTCCTCAAAGGGTCTCTTCAAAATGAATTTCAAAAGTTGGGTTTTCAAGTGGTTTCACTCAATTACGAATTTGATGTTATGAAATAAGTTTTTTATGGTTTCTTTATGATATAATGGATAGATTAACATGTAATTTAACTTGATTATAGTAATTTGTGATGATTTGACCTAAATAGAAGAGCATGATCCTTAACCGTTAACCCTAGGTTGATCTTGATGTAAGTTGGGTTGTGATTGATTAAATTGTCTTAATTTTGGGTTAAATAACTATTAGATGATGTTGCTACACCAATCACTAAAAAATGATAATAAATTGTTGTCTTGCATGCTAAACATCAGAAATGATCTAGGCTATGGAAATTGGCCTAAGTTATTGTTTTAAGAATGGATTTTGTATTGAATTATGGTGTAGCGACTCTTCTAGTATTGTTATCATGTTGATTATTGAATTATGGTGATGAACATCTAAATTGTATTGAATTGAGGTTTTATTGTAAGGCCTAAATGATGAACTATGAGGAAGACTTGGTAAGTCTTAGAATCTCTATCTTTACACCTAATTGTGATTAATTGTGGTTAAGCCATGATGTTATATTTAAGTATGCCTTATATTAGGATGATAGGGTGGTATGATTTTGAATTGAAATGTCTTGAATATGTTGTGAGGTTGATTAAGGTATATGTGATATAAGGATGGTGATGACTATCAATATGCCTTGATATGCTGTGAAATGCTAATGTGTTAAGCTCACTTATATGAATTGTGATAGAAGGACTATACTCATGCAATTCTTATTGAGATATTGATGATGATGATTATACATGGGATAGACCCTATGACCTAAACTAAGCTATGATTGGTAACTAATGGCTTAAAGACATTTCAATAAAGGGACATAGCTAAGCACCGAGTGAACTTGACAATGGAGGTGATGACATCTAAAAGAGGAATATTCGCACAATAGTTCGATATGTGATGTTGACTTCCAAAAGAGGAATACTCATCCAATGGATTCCCATGAGACGAGGACCCAACTACTAAGTGGTATGAAGAGGGAATATACTATCTCTTAGTTCTTGAACTATGTTACCCCCATAGGAAGACTAGCTAGTGGATCCACCTAGAAAGCTAGGTTTATGTTTGGTTTTATTTTGGCCGGTAGACCACCTTCCATCTGTGTAAGATTTTACAACACCGTATTTCACACTTAGCTCTTGTGGTTTATGTCGGTTAAGGTATGTGTTCTCTAAATAAAAATAATGTAATGAAATATAAACTAACTAAGGTGACTTGAGAGGTGTAACTTAGCCTAGGTATGGATATGGGACTCTACTTGTGCCTTGCACTACTGTACCTTGACGGAAGCTTTAGGAAGTTGATATTATGTATGTATATGACAATGATGTATATGATCAATTATATGTTAATGCAACAATATGAATGATATTATATGACGATTTATCCATATGAACATCTAATTGGATTATATTGTAAAATGCTGAAATTAGTTATGGTTTCTTGTTAAGTCTACTTGGTTGAGCAAGGTTATGGGGCTTTGCTTGGTCATTGCACTTGTTGATTTGATGAGGATTCGTGGGTAGTTGTCTTGCTTATTATGATATGATTAACAATTATTCATACTTGTAATGTTATTCCTTGATGATAGGGTTGTAGTAAATAAGAGGTTCAAGTATGTTGGGATACATATTACTTTTTTTATTTAGTAAGCATGTTTGGTAAGTTAGTATGATTTGATTTGTATTGCATGAGACTTTTAAAAGAGTAAAATGGAATGTTTTGACTAAATGTCCCTTTTTAGCATGTTTTGATCTTATATGTGCATATGGTCTCATACTTAGTACGTGTGGAGTATTAACCCCATTTTCTTCCCTTTTCCCAAACATTTTAGGTTTCGGTCGTTGAAGGCTCATTCAAAACGAATTGAAGAAGACTTGGATATTCTCTACAATCAAAGTGGTTAGGTCCTCACTTTCTGAGGGTGATGTCAATATCTTTCCTATGAAGTTCCTTTGTTTTTCTAAGACTTTTATGTTCATTTCACTTTCATTGTGTACGACTTGTATAAGCCTATATGTGACTTCGATGTAGGGTTATGCCCAAATTGTGATGATTGTTTAGATGGTATGAGATGAGACAATCTCTAAGACTATCTTTCTATCTTATATATATATATATATATATGTATGTATTTTCAATAAAAGTAGAAGGCTATGTAACCTTCCTATACGAAGGGTCTATGTATACTCGATACGGCTATGTTATGTGAATGTAGAGGTCTATGTAAACCTCCAAGTATGTGTAATGAAAAGTTTTAATTTTTTCCGTATTTTCAACATATGAATGTGACGACATGAGTCTAAGGGTCTAGTCTTACTCCTCAAAGAGAACGCAGCGACCGGTTACGTCTAGGGGATAAACCCGGATGTGACAACTTTTAACTTTTTCTTGAATTTTAATAATGAATTCAAGCGTTATATCTTGGATAGGAATGATCTCTCAAGGATTAGATGAAGGTGGTTATGATTTAAGGGGACTCATGCTGAAAGAAAGCAGAGGTGGTGACCTAGAAACCCTTGCTCAATGAGTTCTGCTGGGCGGAAGATCCTACAAATAACCAATGGTTGGGGCGCAATGATTTTTGTGACACCCCATCTCCCATCCTAGGAAATAGATGAATTTTCTTTCTCAAATTTTTTCCCTAACTCATCTAGAATCGAACAATTTTCGTTGAACTCTTTTTAATCCTTCAGCTAAACATTATTAAAGATAATCCTACACCGATACTCACCAAGAACAATCAATCATTTGAAACTCTAACCTCAATATCTAAACAGGAACTTCATAATCAAAAAAAAAAACACAAAAGCTAAAGAACTCAGCAAGATTAACAATATACTCAATCTCATGGATGAAATTCATAAAATAAACTCATGATTTGCGTGTGGGTGAACAAATACAACACAGTTGAATCATACATACCTAAAAGAACTAGGTTCCTAGCAAAATCATCAATTTCTTAAACGAATTCTTGAAACATTGAACATTTTCTCCCCTTGAATATTCTATCTAAAACACTAAATACATTGGTGATTAATATAATGATTCTAATCATTTTATGCCTTAATTTGGTTTAATTCCCTTTTAGACTATGTGGGGTAAGGAAAAGACTAAAATATCCTTCCATAGTTAGGTTAGAAATGCCTTATCTAGTAAGGTTGTATTCAAACGTTCATATCTCCTTTATATGAGCTTGAAATTTTGAAAGTTCAGTGTTATTGAAAAGACAACTTAGAGATATTATATTCAGTATCTTATGGGTCTCCTAACTCATCTAGTGCTAAAATTTATGGTCATTTGAAGTTCATCCAAAATATTGAAGAACTTAGGAATGATTTGAATGGACTCTCTTTAGTTTTTATTTCGACTAAAAGTACTACATGTAGTGACCTTATTGCATAAAAGAATTTTGAATTACATGGTAAAATCCCACTCATTATGAAGAATGATATGAGTATTAGCGCAAAAGATTTCTAGGTTGATACATTATCTTCCCATTTGAATAATTCGTAGTTTTATGTTGTAGGTTAGAGTATTGAGAATTCAGAACGTCATTAGATCGATCCTCGATCAACATTCAGCACCTTCAATGGTGAGTTCTCATACTCCGAGGACAATCGACATGCTTTAATTTAGGTCTTTATATTTATTTTTAGTTTTTTTAAGAGTTAGCTAGGGAACATGTCCCAACAACTCAAATAAGTAAGAGGTTTTTCAAACATAGTAGTAGCATCATCATGGAATGTTTAGTTCATCTTTAAGTAATCACTTAACTCTTCGTATGTTTTATATATTCATATTAGTTGGGTTGCTCCCTATTTATGATAGATCCTATTTCAGCTTCTGCATTGTTCATGTCTACTTATATATCTTCAAACATAATTATAATATGCAAGACACAAGGTTAGCTTTGGGTCAGTCGTGATTTTAGGTCTCGTCTCACGTCAAGGGGGTAGCCTCGGGGCTTGAAAACAATTGTATCATACCATTAGGTTTAAGAGTCCTAAGAAATCTGAACGACAGAATAATTAGAGTGTTTTTTAAGGGTGTGAAGTGCACCAAAGTAAATGAGAGGGAAATTACAAAGCTTTTGAGAAAAAAAAGCATCACTTCTTTGGTTTTCATATCATACGTGGTTATTATATCCTTTCTAATATGTAATTATGCAATTCAGATTGTGCTTCCATGTAGAGCTAAGGCATGGAATGCTAATTCAAGCAATGACAATGTAATTCCTCCGGTCCTAGACCAAGAAGTTTTGAATGCAAAATTTCTCAATGTTATCGAGATCTTGGCTCATAGTATGGCAAACCATAACTATCAGTATGGCTTAGTTCCTACGAATACTAATGTTGGATAAGGTGTAGCTAATGGTCATGTTTTTGTTCAGATGAATCCACCTGCGTTTCTACAGTCACAGGTTGGTGAAGACCCAGAAAACATCATTAAGGAGGTTAAGAAAATCATTAGACTGATGCAGGTGACTGGTAATGATAGGGTGGAGTTTGAATCCTACCAGCTTTAGGTTGTAGCTCACATTTGGTTCACCTTGTTGAAAAAATTGTCGTGTGGATGCAACTCCTATGATTTGGGAGTGTCATAGTGAAACATTTCTGGATAGCTTCTTCCTATGAGAGCTTAAGAAGACACAAAACAAGATTTTATTATTTGAAGTAGTGTACAATTTTATTCAAGGAATAAAAACATACGTTCACCGAGCTTCCTAAGGGCCCAATTGAGTAAGTTTCATCTAGGGGTATCCGATTTATAGTAAAAAACGTGCAAGAATGCTATGCTGTTAGAGGATATGAATATCTCGATGCTTTGTAGGTTGAAGGAGATAATCTTAATGAAATGGTTAAGTAAAACAAGAAGGATATAATAGGATAATATGAGCACTCTCAAAAATTTGTTAGGCGATGAGAAACACTCACAATTTCAGCAGTGGAATACAACCCCACACACCTTTGCTTCGTCCACCATGTATCAATAGGATTCTAAAGGTAGGGATGCGGTCTCTACATCTTAGGTGAGTGCTTCAAGTAAAAAACTTTCCCAACTTGTACAAAGTGCTGTAAGAACCATATTGGCGAGTGTCTTGCAAGCAAGGAAGGGTACTTTGGATGTGGTCAGTCTGGCCATAGGTTGAAGGATTTCCCTTCTATCATGCAGGGTCAAGGATATAACAAGGATAAATCTCAATATGTAATCAAGTGACACTTGCAGGTCACCCTACTTAGCAGGCTACTTGATCTTGTATAGGTGACGGTCATTGTAAAAACAAGTTGTATGCTCCCTAGGCTTGCAAGGGAAAGGAAGATATCCTAATGTGGTTGTTGGTAAGTTATGAGACTTTCTTTAGATGTTTATGAATTGTTTGATCTAGGGGTTACACTGTCATTTGTAACTCCAAATATTGTAGTCAACTTTTATATTGTTCCAGAAACTCTTTTTGAACCCTTTTTGTTCTCTACTCGAATTGGTGACTAACTTATTGCTAGATGAGTATGCAAAAATTGTCCTATTATAGTTTCTTATAAAGTCACCTCCGCAGATTTTTTAGAGCTAGAAATGGTAGATCTCGATATCATTATAAGCATGGACTAGTTACATTATGTTATGCCTTAGTCAATTGTAGAACAAGGATCTTTTGATTTCACTTTCTTAATGAGCGAGTAATAAAATGGAATGGTAGAAACTCACTCCCTATGGGACGATTCACTTCTTACCTTAAGGCAAAAAAAAATTATTTACACATGGTATACGTTGCATTTTTTTGGATTAAGGATTCAAACTCCGAATCCAAAATCTTGAGCCAATCCGAGTAGTAAATGTTTTCTAGAAGATCTTCCTGGAATTCCTCATGATAAGGAAATCGAATTCTGAACATATCTACAAAATGTCTCATGGCGAGATGAAGGAAATCAAAGATAAATTGAAAAACCTTCTAGATAAGCTCTTCATTATACCTAGTATCTCTCCATGAGGTGCTCCAATACTGTTGTTAAAAAGAAAAATGGTTCTCTCAGAATGTTCATTGACTATCGATAGTTTAACAAAGTCACACTCAAGAATAAATGTCTAATCCCTAGTATTGATGAGTTATTCAAGCAACTTCTGGGTGGTAGTTGCTATTCTAAGATAGACCGAACATCAAGGTATGATTAGCTTTATGTCATAGATAGTTACATTTCGAAAATATCATTCAAGACATGGAATGGAAATAATAAATTTTTAGTTCTGTCTTTTGGTCTAACAAATACTCATGAACTTAATGAACATGGTGTTCAAATAGTATTTTAACTTGTTTCTCATCGTCTTATCGATGATATCATCATTTATTCTCAAAGTGATGAGGAGCATATGACTCGTCTTATAGAGGTTGTGCAAACACATAAAGATCTGCACTTATTCTTTAGGTTTAGCGATTGAGAATTCTTGTTCCAGTCCGTTGTTGTCCTTGGACATGTTGTATCCAGCAAAAGGATCTCAGTGGAATCTTAGAAAATTGAGGCAGTAGAGAACTAGCCCTGACCCCTTCTGTAACATGTATCAAAAGGGGGGGATAAGATTTGGAAAGAAAGGGAAGCTCATCCCTTGATATGTGGGTCCTTAAAATATACTTAATAGTGTCGGTAATTCTGAATATTAGTTAGAGTTACCCATACAATTAGCAACAGTTCATCCTGTCTTTCACATTTTATTATTTAAAAAGTGTGTGGGTGATCTGTCATCAATAGTACTTTCAGAGAGTATTGTTTAAAGATAGTGTAACTTATGATGAAGTGCAAGATGAAATTCTTGATCGTCAAGTTAGTACGCTAAGAAATAAAAAAGTTGTTTCAGTGAAGGTTTTTTAGAGGAGTTTCTTTAGAAGGAGCTACTTGGAAAGATTATGAGCCCACGATTTGGACTTATCTTGGGATTTATTTGGATAGATTTAGTACCCTCAAATGGTTATTTAGTGTCAATAGCTCATGCAAGACCCTTTATTTCATGATATTGGGAGAGAGGAATAAAAGATGGACACTAAAGAGCAAAAAAGAAAAAGACAACTGAATAAACAAAGAAAAGACAACATGTTGATTTCCTTATCTATACGGCGAGTCACCAAGAGGATTCTACCACGCCCAAAGTACCAGTGTGAAAGTCATGAACGATAATATCAGGTTTGCAAGAGAAAGGAGAAGTCGACGTGTTACTGAATGATTCTGCTTTACAATGATTGGATCATCCAAAGTTAAAGAACTCAAGGATGCAGAACTCCAAAGAAAAATTGCAATGGAACTGACAAAAGGGTGGATCACCGAGCTAATTGTCGATCCTGACTTACAATGCTGAATGTTCCTTCGCAACATATTTTTTGCCACTATAAATACATATTCAAACATTTGTTTTATCTATTGAGCTATCTATCTATGATATATCTAAGTTAGACTTGTATAGAATTTTTGATAGAGAACTCTTTGTATTGAGAAAGGTTATTCCCTAACTATAACGAATTAAAGATTTCCAGTTTTGAGAAATTGATAATGGGTCTTTAATCCTCTTCAATTTGGACTTCCTTAAAAAAGAAATTGATCTTACCTAGTTTATTGAAATACATTTTTTTAGGAAATCTAGCTAAATCCCCAATTCTTACGGTGGGATTTTGTGATTATAGGTTTATATATCTTGTGAGTATTGTTAATTGTTAGTGTGAATGTCGTTTAAAAGTGACTTCAATTAGTAATTGTTGTTTATTTTGAACAGTTGCAGTTGAGAATGCAGCTCTACCTTTGTGTTTTTGGCTTGCTCAAGAGAGGTTTTAAGACATATTTATTAATTGATGGTCTGTGGGTATTGGTTGGTCATAGGTTCAGCTCTAGAGAGTGAATTTTAAACCCTTATATATTAAGCTCGAGAAATTGAATGAACTAAAGTGTAGGTTGGTCTTTACTGGTGCTTGTTGGTGTTCGAGTAAAACCAACTTGATTTGGAGTAAATTGTTTGAGAGAAATTTCCACTAAAGTCTAGGTTATTCACTGATTTGCATCCATTTACTAATTGTTTTAATCACCCACATGTCTACATTAACCTATAATTCAATCACATTCTAGGAACCCATCTCTATATTGTTATTTTCATGTTCTTTGCTTTTGTCATAGCTGATTGTAAAAACCAAAACCCCCATTCCTTGACAGATGCGTAACCCCTCAATATGAGTCATGTTTGCAATTTTTTTTCCCTATGACATGAACATATTCACACTTTTCTATTGAATCTTAAGCATGTACCACTTCCTGTAGGATTAGAATACGACTCATTTTATTGGGTAATATGCTGACTAATGATCGTTGATTCTTACAATTGGATTAAGTATCTTTGATAGAGTTATTCGACGAAAATGGTGTTGCTAACGAGAGTGTTGTTGAATGAGATTCTTTTGTTAAGTTGATTTTGTTCTTTTTAATCATAGTAGAACTTAATTATAGTTTTCTTTGATTTTCTTATGTTTTAAAACAGGAAGTATGAGTTTGAATGAATGCAATGGTATTAAAGTAGGCCACAAAGATTACATAGGAAACCTCAAGGATGTCAAGGAGCCTAAATCTAATGACCTCCATCTTATGGTTGGAATTGGCCATTCGCTAGACTCCTGCCGAAGGGAGAGAGGTGTTCCATATCAGAAGTGCTATGTTGTAGCTCTTTCAATTGACAGACTTTTTCGGTGGTTTGGCTCATATAAATCCCCATAATCATATTAAAATCTTCATACATGTTTGCATAACGTTCTCCTTCAAGATAATATCCCAACAGCTAGTCTGCTTGAGGTTGTTTGTACTCTCTTTGATGGGAGAAGCACATAAGTGGATGGATGAATAACCACGTGATTTTAATCACATTGTATGAGGAGCTGGTCATCGCATTAAAGTGCAATTTTCCTTCCTTCAAAGACAATGATACCTAAAGATCTTATTAAGAGCTTCAAGCGTCTGGAGGGCGAACCACTTAATGAATCTTTGCTACGATTCAACATGTTGGTGCTCCATAGCCCTATTAGTGGTTTGCGTGAAAACATGTTGCTGCAACATTTTTACAAAAGTCTTGATTTAGTAAAGAAAGGTGTTGCTGACAAAATTCTCTGGGAGGTTTGATGCAACAACCTTATGTGATAAAAACTCAGCTCTTAGATGACATGCCCACAATCAATCAGGCTTGGTACACCCACGAAGATCTGGTCTCCCCTCTTACGTTTAAATTTACCACAGATAAGATCGAGAAAGATAAATAAAGGGATCAAAATATGGCAAAGATCATGGTCCAATTAGGAAGTTTATTCAAAAATGTACTGGGAGTTCGTTCTCAAAATTTTAATGGCATGGGTGTTTGGTGTATTAATCTTGATGAGGCCAAATTTTAGGTTTTGTACAACGAAGAGGCGAATTTACTATCAAACCAAGGAAGGGTGGTAACCATGGTTGGAACATGGATGAATGTTGGCTGGATTATTAGAGAGAATGGAGGTACCAAATTCCCAATTGGAAGGATGGAGAGAATGATAGGTATGTGCCTCCTCATGAGTGTTTAAATCCAAAGGAGTCGGAAGGTGGCTGGTTGGGGGTTATGCTTTCTCATATTCTCACCGAGGTAGAAGGGTCGAATAGATTTTCAAAGAAATTAAAGAAGATGTGTCGACCCTTAGACAAATAGTTACCTTTCATTCCGTCTCTATATAGCAGTTGGAGACCCAAATGGGTCATATCATCACTCATCTGAACCTGAGACAGAAAATGAGATGACCTAGTTGTACTTTCTCTAACCCTAATAGTGAGGTTTGAGCGTGAACTAGCATCAGTCCACGATATTTAATAAGACTATTCTTAGGAGGCAGCCAAAGGTTTTGTCTCTTTAGTTTTGATTTAGAAATAATGGTGTTTGTTGTGCAAGTGAAAGTGTGGAATGTGTTTGAGAAGTGCAAGTTTACGAGCCAAAATTTTAGTAGGCTTATCAGCGAGTAGGTCGGCTTGCCCGACTTTGACCTCTGTTTGACTCAAGACATCTTTTAAGTTGATTCCGTAAAACTCGCGAGCCCAAGAGCTAAATGGAGACTCGCCAATATGGATTCTGTTTGCTGCACCCCCAACATAACTGGAGGTTCTGTAAAATTTGGTGAGGTGAGTTCCCACTCAGTGTTTCACTTTCCCTCACTTTAGAACATCCCAAATTCAGTTCCGCACTGTACTTCCCATACTTTGAGCATTTTAGAGTATTTTAGTCATCGGATTTGTGTTTGGTGTTTGATTGCTTTATCGCCTATTGTGACAAAGTATCTAATTTACATAGAAGGTTGGTTTTTTTAAACCGCGAATATCTATTTAACGATTTTTGATTCATTTGCTAGTAATTTAATCTTATTGGACTGTGGTGGGTCTCTCTCACCATATATGTATAGGTTTATTCTTGTTTAATATTGAATATGTTGCTAGCAATGCTTATATTGTTGAATTCTAGAGTTTTTTGTGTTCTTAACATTATTAAAATCTCAGAGTTATGCTGTACTGTTTTTTGATATTGTCGGGTGAAGTAAGTGACAAACATTTGTGACAAATGACATTATTTCTCAATGATATAGCTGTTGACGTCGTTGGAATGGGAAAAAGTCGTCAAATGGTAAAATTTGGCAAAATATGGAGAAGTCTGAGTATCTGGGGGGCATGATTGTAATGGGTCTTCATTTAATTATATGGGTGCATGTTTTGATTCTGTTTTAGGGGGTTGCAAGGTGAAATGCTTGAAGTTGGGTTGAAATTAGGCGGAGTGGAGGTTTGGCGAAGTTCCCCTTATCGCCTTCAAATTCTTGCTAAAAGTGAAGTGTAGTTTAGTAACTTCCGATGAGAACCCTGAGTTCGCCAAATGCACTCGACTACTCGTTGAATGCCCTTCTTCTTTGCCTTTTCGTTGCGCCCTATATAGTATATGTACTGTAAATTGCGGCGGGCGATGCCTGACTCGTTCAATGTTTTCGGTGATTCGCCAAAAGTCCCTCTATATCACTAAGATGCTATTTTTTTCTTGGACTTCTTATCCAATCCTTTCGGCGAGCCTTATCTGGCTTCCCAAAGATATTAGGCGACTCTCAAACAATTTCAACGAGTCTTTGTGCAACTCTTTTCTTATGTGCTTCACTTTAATTGTTACTAACTTGTGTAGATGATTTGAAAATAGGGACATGATGCCCCCAAAAGGCAAACAGAAGGCACCTGCATCACCGGAGCACATCTCTGATATTTGACGATATTTACGCTACTCACCTAACAACTTCTGAGAGTGAGGGTGAAAAGTAGGAGCATTACGCTCCAACTTTTGAAGTTGAGGAGGATGATTCACTAGAAGCACAGAAGGAAGAGTAGCGATCCAAAAGGATGAATGATCCGCCAAGGATCAGTATACCTCATGCCACCATTAGTTTTCCTACCTCTCTTGTACAAGCTCTCGCCCTAGAACCACAAGTACTGCATCTTCCTCCCATGTCTATGACAAAAGTAAACACTGAGGGGCTAAGGACCATTATCAAGGAGAAGCATGTGTCAACTGATGGAGTTATTGACAGGTACCAAGAGATAATGAATTTCATAAGGTTGCACACCTTCTAATTACTAATAAAGACTCGTGTCTTTTACATTTCTAATTGGGCCTGAGAGTTCTACACTTCTTATGAAGCCTTGGTACCACAAAATAAATTAGCGCGAAGATGCATTTAAGCCAGTTGAATATGTAGTTTTTCGGGTAAAGAAGGTGATGTGTGATTGGGAGACTATTAATGATGTCTGATTAATCAACTATTTAACGTCGTCAAACACATTTCATCCATTTCTCAGCATTGACGGTCGTTAAGCAGTATATATCCAAACCAAGGGTTGGGGTTGAGTCTCAGGGAAGTGGTTCTTTGAGAATTAGAAGAGAAATAAATTAGCTCATCCTAGTCATAGATAAAAGAAATTCTCGATTAAAGACAGAATAAATCAAAAGGGAGTGACTCAAGTGTCAATTAACAATTGGGTGTTTATAGAAAAGTTAGCAACTAAAAAAACAATATAAAAGATACAAATACAGAGACATAATTCATTGGATGTAATAGGAATGTCATATTAAAAAAACAACCGAGTACGTGCTACTAATAGTAAATATCTGCAAATTTATCACTAAGCTAGAATTTAGTGGGGGTAAATTCTCTCTCGGGCAACTTATCCCGAATCAATTTGGTTTCTTTCAAACACCGAGGCACCACTATTATTATTCGCGTTATCCTTAAACCATTCACTCTCAATAGCTGAAAGTGTGGGAAAGGAATTAGAATTCACTCCCTAAAGTTGAACCAACTACAACCCAATAAGCACCAACTATCAATTCTGTAGTTTTAGTCTAAATATCGCTCTCTCGAATAAGCCCAAGACATGAAGATAAAATCATATTTGCAACTACAATTTCATTAAGTTCAAATACACTACTCAACAAAATCACATATAAACAACAAAATAACTACTAATTGGGAAGACCCATCAGTCAATTCAACTCATATTCACATAATCACACCCCAAGAATAGGGGTTTTAAGTACACATGGTAAAGATATTGAAATTGATACCACAAGGTTTTTCCATAAAATGGGTACTATAGAAAATATCTCTATACGAGCTAAGGATGAATATTCTTCTAGACCCTCTTTCAATTTCATGAAGTTAGGAACCTTCGAATCTTCAATGTTTAGAACAAAGTATACCAAAAACTCTTAGAAATCAAAATATAAAAAATTCTTAATAATAACTATTCAAAACTAAAAATATGATACAAAGATAGAAACTATTAATCAATATTATAGTTTTCAAAAATTTGTGCTTCGAACGACCATTTGTTGCACTTAGTCAGGATAGCCAATCAATTCGGCGATCTAACCTTGGTTAAATTAATTACTCTACATCACGAAACTTCTCGAAACACACTTTCTTTTCTTTTTCACCGCCAACTTCATCCTTTACTTTAGGAATCAACACTTTGGGACATTAGGCCAGATTAAGGCCATTGGGCGGCACTCCTTATGGGTTAGAAAATCTTTAGGAATTCTTTACTTCATTCTTTTCAGCTGCCCTTGTTTATTTTTACTCAAAGGTGTCCATGCTTTTCTCCAAGTCTAAATACTTGAAATTCAACATATTTCACTAGTTATAGAGACAAATTATGCATTTGAGGACACTAAATCTCTAAAAGTATAGCCCTAAATGAGTTAAAATCTTGCAATCATCAAGAACCACAACCATAAACTTTCACATTTACTCAAGTAAAACTCAAGTTCAAACTTTCAAAAAGGACGTCTCAAATATTGCTACAGAAAACTCAATCATTAATGTACAGAAGAAGACTCAACTTACTCATTTAAGGATCAATTGTGGTCTCAAAGACACAAGTAGTGACACACACAAGTATCTAAGGTTTTAAAGCTCATGATACTTGCTTCAATGCAAGTTGAAGCTCAAAAAAATTGATAAAATTCCCTCACACAAAGAATGATTAAATTTTCACACACAATAGTTCATATTTTAAAGTCTCGAATCAAATAGAACGCTCACAATAACAAAGATTAACACAATGCATGAATTTACCCGTAGGTTTGCCCGCATTCTCAAATAAACATTTTGTTTAGTTAACTCATGATAATGAAGTTGTTTTCAAGGATTATAACGAGGTTGAGTGCAAATGTACAGTCATTTTGGATCAATGAATTTTATCCTCATAAAATGTGGTACTCACAACACATTCTTTCCACTTCTTTCCACATTCTCTTTTGTGCTCCTAAGTCATTCCATTATTCACATTCCATGGATTGTTCTGAAAACCCCATAACTTTGTTTCACAATTTTCCTTTTAGTTCTTTTCTATTTATTTTCTCTTTAATACTTTTTTTTTTTTTATGGAGGGGTTCCATTTTTCTCAACATTGTGGGTTAACAAGACTCTTCTTGGACTTCTCGACTTCCCTTCTCTTTTCACCACACCCACAACATAGGCTTTTTCCGTAAGTTGACTATTAAAACAACCACAAAAAAAGAGTATTATAGGTAGGGAATAAGAGAAGTCATGTTTTCATCAAGTTTCTTTCAAATAAATATAAATCTCAAGGAATGTTCAAAAGCGGTTCACACACTCAAAAGGCAGGGCACAAAATAAGTATATGTCAAATTGTTTCACACTCTTTAAAAGGCGAGTAATATCATATTATCATGAATGGTTCACGGTAAGCTCATCACACTAGTCATCGACACCAAAGACAAATAAGACTGCACACTTTTGCTAGTGTTCAATGTTTATCGCAAAAACTCAATTTGATACTTTGTTAATCCCAATGTGATGCAAAAAGTATACAATTGTCTTTGAAACTTCAATTTTCTTCAATGTATCCGCACATCCATGTTCATTCGATTATGAGCACTATTTAAGTCATAACAATTGATCAAAATTAGACTAAAATTTGCCAAGGAACAACAACATTTAAATACATTCAAGAGCTGAAGAAATTTTTTTAGACGGGGGGGGGGGGTACAATTAAAGGAAAGGATCCATAAGCTCAAACACCCACAAAATGCGCTATAAAAACAATTTTATAGCATAACAACCAAAATATATACACAAAACACGAGCAACAATATTAGCATAAAAGGAGAGCCTCACCACACTATCACAAAAGATTTTTTTCTTAAACGAAAATGAAATAAAAATATCTAGAAAGAAAGATAGAGAGGGAGGAAAAAAGGAGATACAATCTAAGTGTTTGCTCCATCAATCAAGGCATCGTACCTTGTGTGTTAGCCTCTACATGGGCCAAAGTGCCCGGAGTCTCCTAAGAAATACAAGCTCTGCTAAAGACATCAAAAGGTGCACCTGTTAGGAAAGCCTATATAGCAACACCTACCATGATCTTCTTAATTGTCGAAAGGTCTGCAAGTGCACCTTCTACCGGCATCTCAATCATATCCTCATTAGTCTCTATCTCAGAATCAAGATCTTCTCTCATCAGAACGCTAACCTTATCTCAGTGGTAGCCAGAGGTATCCTAACATATCTGGTATCTAACCATCCCAAACACCATTGACATATCAGTTGATTTTAGCTGATTTGACATGTTTTTGCATGACATCTATAGAAACTTTCAAGGTCTTCACCTCCTTGCTGAACCTTTTTTACGTTCGTACTCCCATATTCTCACCTCATGTGCATCAATGACATCTTTTAATGGTGTAACAACATCTGCGGGAGATTCGAATCTTGCCATGAAACTAGAATTTCTTAAGGAATAGCAGAAGTTGTTGATTTACCTGAAGGCCCTAAGACCAGAGTCGGCGTTGATACCTCTACATATATGGAGTCTGTATCCAGAACTGGGGAAGGACCCACAAGAGCTTCCCTCTACTTTGTCTCTACCTGATCCTTGAGATACTCAACTTCGACCTTCTTGATATAAGTGGAGGATATGTTCATTCTTTCCACATCCTTGTTAGCATCTTTAGGTACGTGAGCATGTTTGAAAAAATTGAGTGATAAATACAGGAAAGAAAAGTGAGGTCTATTTCTACCTGGCCTGCATAAGTTTTTTCTTGTGCTATAATTAGCCCCATATTTATCGTGGTATCCTCTATGATATAACCCATACAGGCTGTCTTAGCATTGTTAAGGATCAAGTCATTCAAGGATGGCTTAATAGTGGTATTGATATAGCCAAAAAAGAATAATACAGCTATGTTTAAATCGTTCTTTGAAATTGGGATCCCTTCTTCTAAAAATTTCGGAGTATCATCTAAGATAAGTGGGGCTAACGACATCTTCAAATTTTTTAGCTTCTTTGTTTTTATTAGGTTCTCGCAGTAATCCTTAATAAAGGCATATTATAGAACTATAAAAATTTACCTTCTGGCCTCTAACAATCATGTAATCATTAACTTTAAAAGTTATAGTTTGTTGCTTCATCTAGGGTATAAATGCACTGCATGCACTATACAATTCTCTAACCCAGTATGGAATATAAGGGCCACATGGTTTTTTTCAAAATTGGGAACTTATGATATCTAATGCAATCAATTATATTTGTGTACCTGTCGATGACCCCATCTTTGGATAGACGTTTCATCTCAAGGAATATCCTTAAATCGTCAATCTTAAATTTATCATTGATTCAACACGCATGGGGACCCTGAATCTGTTGTGTGAACACCACAACATATTTTGTAACTTGAGAAGGTTAAATTATTGGCTGAGCATTTCTGATCCTAGATGGAGCATTCATCTTTTTTCGCGTAATTCTTTCCATTGTGCTGCTATAAACACATCATCATCTGAATCTTGAATCTAAGGTTCTTGTTGCTCACCGTCACTTTTGGACGTGGTGAGGTGTGTAATGTATATGGTGTCACTGTTAGTATTTTATTGTCGTGATGCCGATGCTTTTACTTTGCCCTTTTCTTTCCCACCATATTTAGGAAGTTTTGTTGTTTTATTCCTACATACAACTGCATCCTCGTTAAATTTGATCCCCTTTGATTTTCCTCAGGGTGGTATGTTTCTTACGGGTACATTAGGTCTAGAATTCTATGCAAATATTGAGAAAAAGTTAGAGAAAACGTAATCACATTTATTCAAAAGCAATTGTAGAAGGATTCTCCGATCTAATGGGCGGCTTCACCAAAAAGATTTGCAGGAATGTTGTGGCAAGAAAGAAGAGCGAAAGTCCATTTCGGCGGCTCGCCGAAACCTTTCGATAAGAATGAGATAGAACGCCGAGAGTTACAGTGCTAAATACAATTTAGGGGTGCAGTAAAAAGGGAAATTAATATAAGTTTAGACGGTAGCCGAGTTTTTTTTGTGACACCACTTTTGATGTAGAAAATTACAGAGGTCAACAAGACATACAACTATTAATTAAGGGCAAGATAAAGGCATTAGGAGAACTAGAAATTAATTCGGCGAGCATGACCTAGCTCACCAAACGATCCGACGTGAGTACTCTCTACCCATAATTACAAGTTGAACCCCGCTACTCGCGAGAACAAAATAAAACTATGCACTAATTAAATTTGCGCAAGACCCATTTCACACAACATTTCAGATTACTCAGATTTCTCTCTGTTCCCAATAATATGAATGCACAAACGAAATATTTTGAATTTCATTCAAATCACAAGAATATTTATTTTCATCAATTAAAATGATAGAGGAATGCTCATCAAGGTAAAACTAGGCAATGTACAAATTAATGAAATTTGACAGGCCAAACACACATCCTGAGAATAAAATCATATGAAAGTCAAAGTTGATAGAATAATTTTGGGATTTAGAGTACTAACCTTTATACCAATTAAAATAAATTCGAGATGCTAGGCAATAATGAAATCCAAGTTTGAGCTCCAATTAATGGATATAATGCGGTAGTAAATTAAGAAATAAGAAAGTGCCAAAAAATTGTTAGAATGTGAGGGATGAAATTGATGGAAAGTGAATAGTTTGGATTTTAACCCTTTGGCTTTTATATTAAGTGCCCACTGCTTACTCATTAAGAGACTTATGTCATGCTCGATGATGTACTCGATGATGTGTTGAGTAATTGCTTACCTCGTCGACCTTTATGGTACATCAAGTTAATGCACAAGTCCTAACAGCAGACATGATTATAATTGCAAATAAAATAGGTGACACGCCAATAATTTCCTTGATGCGCCATGTTTTACATACTTCCATAAAAAGTTTACTTGAGCCGAATGACAATCTGGGTCAAGGTCATACACATACTTTGTGACACGCCGACTAGACCCTTATGCGGTCAACCTGCATATTTAGTATAACTTCCCACATTTCAACCTACCCAATCAATACACATTCAGTCGATATCAAAGTTAAAGAAATAACTAGTATTGGCTTGCCTCCCAAGAAGCGCCTTAGTTAATGTCGAAACACGGTGCAAATTCCTACTCAATATTTTCAATGGGGTTTGTCTCGCTTTCATTCGGCAACCCCTCTTTCTGATATGAGTATAGTTATTTAAACACTTGATTCATTTAGGATACTAGAAACTTAATGAGAAAGCTATGGTAGGTTGTCATCTTGTTCAATATAATTACGTTCTCATGTGGCTTCCTTGATGTGCCCACGATTAGGACTCATTTCGGAACAATTTTTGTAGATTTAGTGTCTTCATGTTCATATTTATCTCAATACTGACTAAAAAAGCTTTTGTTTTTAGGTATTTAGCACTTTGAAATAAAGCATATACACAATTGAGCAAATTGGGAAAACATTAGTTGAAAGAATGAAGAAAAGATTGCCTAAGGATCACATAACCCATTAGGAGAGTCGCTGAATGTCCTTATTCTCACCTAATATACAAGTATGCTGATCCAAGATGGAAAGGATCAAGTCGGTTTGAGTTGTTGGCATTTCGCCGAGCGATTCCGCGAAGTAGGCTATATTTCCCAATGACCTAGAATTGAATGATGTCGAAGGCTAAGGCAAGAAAACAATGGAATATACCAAAGGAAAGATCATTGAGTTGATCAACGACCTTGACTAATAGTGCTGAATGATCCTTCGCAGCATAAATTTTTGAAAACAATAAATACTCATTGACACTTATATCTTAGTATCAAATTTTTATTATTCAGACTTTGTGTTTTATAATAATTCAAGTTTCAGTTCTTAGAGATTTTGTGAGAAATTGTTGTTGAGCTTTTCAGATTTTAAAGTTTCCAACTCAAGACATTGGAAGTGGGTATTGAAGAATCTTCATGGTAGACCTGTGTAAAGATATTTTTTATCATACCTAATTGATAGAAATAGTAGTTTGTATTGATTTCTATATATTTACCATGTCTAGATCAAACCCTAATTATTGTAGTGTGATTATATGAAAATCGGTTGAATTTAATTTTGGTTCTCGCTAATTAATAATTAATTTGTTGTTTTAATATGATTTTGTTTAGTGGTTATGTATAACCTTTACAGGACATTACTTGCAAATATGATTTCATCTTCGTGTCTTTGCTTTCTTGAGAGAGAGGTGTTAAAAAAAAATCTGAATCAATGGCCTGTGGTTATTGGGTTGACGTCTGTTCATCTTGAGAAAGTGAATCCTAAACCTCTCCCACACATTTAGATCAAGAGAGTTAATGGGTTTAAGTGAAGGTTGTGCGTAATTGCCTCTCATAGGTGCTTGAGAGAAAATAGTTAGATTTTAGGTAAGTTGCTTAAGAGATAATTTATCCTCACTTTTGTCTAGCTTCGTCACAAATTTACAGCGATATACTATCAAAAAGATTTACCTAGTTTTTAATTTCATCCCATATTCGTATCACATCCCAAGAACTTCATCTCCATATTCGTATATCTATTTTTGTTGTTTTAGTTTGTAATTGTTTACAAAACCCTTATGATAATTGACACTTGTGTTACCCCTTGAATATCTTATGCGTACATTCGTAATAGTATTTTAGCTATGACTAGCAAGAACTAATTTATACTTAGCTGATAATTCCTTTAACCACTCCTTGTGGGATTCGACCCCCACCATTTGTTGGGTTATATTACTGACTGACAACCATCGAAACTAAGAATTTGATGAAGTGTCCTAGTATGTCAAGTCAAATGGGGTAGCTGCAGGGGAGTGTTGTTATTTGAGGATTTTTAGTTTACCTAATTTTTTGCTTTGTTTTGTTTGTTTTCCCTGTTTCTGTTATGAAACAGAGGAGGTGAGTAGACGGATTTTCATCTATTAAAAGAGATGACGTTTCATGACAATATTCTAACCTTCAAGCTATTGGAGGGTGAACAACTTCATGAGTCGTGGCTGAGGTTTAAAGCATTGTTTATTCAATGCCCAACTATTGAAATTCCGGATGTAGTCCTTCTAGAATCCTTATACTGGATCCTTTGCTTAGGAAACAGAGTGTTTGATGATCAACTTATCCCTTGTGGCATCGTAAGAAAACCCTTTGTGATTGCATCCTGATTTATTGACCAACTGATGAAGTCTAACCTAAGAGTGGAAAAAGACTGGAGCCTAGCAACCCTGTAGACTCACATGGATGAGCTAACCAAAAAGGTTAGAGCGATGGACATCTTCAGTGTTGAAAAAGATCGTTACGTCCCTCCATATGAGTTAAGAAAGGTGAATTACAAGGAAGATCAAAAAACTAACGGGATGCTCACACTCCTTTTCCGAAATGCCAACACGTAAGATAGGGTACTAGAGGAATTAAGAGACAATTTATAAAAGTAAAACTAGATGAGGACCTTCCACGCACTACACATTCGGTTACTAGGCTATCAAATGGATAAATGTTGAAGCATCTGTACTTTAATTCGAAAGAATGGTACCATGGTGAAAGTGAGGCAATAATGAATCCACGATTTGGACTCATTTAGGGTTATATTTTTATAGTTTAGTATCCTCAAATGCATATTTTGCCTATAAAACAAATTAAAACATTGAGCTTCAGGTATCTCGAACATAGATATATGATATTGATATATGGAGCAAAAAGGAACAATAGAAGCTAAAAGAACGAAGAAATGAGAATATGAAGATGGCCAAACCTGTTTAGAGTTGTTTGAGTTTTTTGGAAACTTTTCTCTTGTACATTGAAGACATCAAGATTCTCACCTTGAAGAAATTCGAAGTGGGTGTTAGAAATTCTTCATATTAGATTGATGTATAAATATATCATACCTAGTGTAACAACCCACAAGTACCCCTTTGAAGTTAGGAGAACCTTGGATCGTCAGAAGGCGTATTTGACCCTTTGGGGTCTTGTACAAGCCCTTTAACTATCGTTCATTACATAATACATGAAAAGTAGTGCGTATTAAAAACATTCACGACATTTAATATAAAAAGGAATTCTTTCATAAATACTAAGAAAATCTCATCATCACAAGCGAAACTTAAAGACACGGCATAATATCTTAGGGACACGACCCTTTAAATTAAAAGAAGTGCATCATAAGTCTTAAATAAAGAAACTAAGAAAATAGGACTATGCCCTGGGATATATGAGGACATACTTTGCCTTGAGAGAATCATTCCGAAACATTTCCTTCTAGACTTCAACCTTGATTCCAAGACAAATACTTATACAGTATAGAAAAGTAAGGGTTAGTACAAATAATGTACTAAGTATGGTATATGCAAAAACATGAAGAAAGGGACATTTTAGTATAAATACACATTCATGCCAAATAAGTGAAATATTCATTAATAAAGATGTAAAATAACATATGAATCATCATTTAACACTTAGAGAAGGATTTCCATAATTTTTGCAAAAGAACTATTTTAAAGCAAAGTACCAAAACAATTATAGTGGACCCCTTAGCATTACTGTGAATTAATTTTAGAATTACAGTGTGTTATTTTTAATCCACAAAACAGTGAAATCCCATGTCAAGCCAAGAGGAAGTGAACTCATTTCCATAGGATTTTCCCTAGCTAAGGTTATCCTAAGACTCAGCAAGGTAAGAGATGAAAGAAGCGGCCATACACCTCCTTCAATACACACCTAGGTGATCCTAAAGACTACCCCTTCTAGGCTTACTCGGCTCGAGAGAACAAATCCCAACTCAATGACATGACACTAGAAGAACACTCGAACACTTCACATAAGACACACAAGTCCTCTCTTTCTCAATGCCTCATTAGTGCAATGAGTAGATGGCCTCCACATAACCACCTACCCTATGTAGTACACTCTTTTAGAAGACTTAACTCATTCAGTTCATGTAAGACACACCAAGACATCCATTTCGGAATGCCTACTTAGTTCATTGAATAGATGGCATCCCAGTCCACCACCTACCTTGAGTAGTACACACTTTTAGGAGACTTATCTCATTCCATTCCTATAAGATTCACCAAGAATTCCCTTTCAGAATGCCCATCTACTTCAATGGATAGATAGGTGTTCCATTCCACTACGTACCCTAAGTAGTATACTTTTTAGAAGACTTAGTACTTTCATTACTTTTTTGGGGGTTAGCTTAACCGACATAGACCATGAGAGCTAGGCATGGAATCCGTATATTAACCCTTATCGGATGAGGGATCCTCACTTGCCTAGAGTAAGGTCATTCTCTATACTTTTTCATGGCTTTCCCAATAGCTACAGCTATGCGGCCACATAGTTAAAGGATAACAATATTAATACTAAGTAACTCATTCTCTACTAACAAGGAGTACTCATCTGAAGAGGCACATCGGAATACAACAACTCAACTCACGAAGTGTAACCACCCCTTCTTCATATCCTCTCCGTGCTAGCCATAACTCCCCACAAATACTCAACATTTTATACTATTGATTAAGGATAACTAGTGGACATTACATCTCTACTCACAAAGGATATCCATCCTGTCACATCCGGGTTTACCCCATAGACGTAACCAGCGTCTTCGTGCTTTTCAAGGACTAAGACTAGCCTCTAAGTCTCGTGTCATTGCATTCATATGTTGAAAAATGCAGAAAATTTTTAAACTTTCATTACAACTATTTAATGATTTACATAGAGCTCTACATACACGTAATATATATTCATATAGAGTATACATAGACCCTTCATATAGAAAGGTTACATATCCTTCTAGTACTACTGCACATACATATATAAAAGTAATTGAATTAGTCTCAACGATTGTCTTATCTCATACCATCTAAAATGATTATCTCAATATGGACATAGACCTTACATCTATTCAACAAGATCACATATAGGTCATACAAAAGTACAATACTTCATTAAAAAGGAAAGGAATGAAAGAGTCAATAAGCTCATAACAAAATTCGTAACCTAGAGGATGGCATTTCCCTCAGAAGCTGAGGACCTACCCTACTTGTATGAAAGGAAGAATCCAAGACTTCAACAATGTCGCCTTCCAAACACTTTAACGAATGGAACCTAAAATTTTTGGGAGAAGGGAAGAAAATGGGGATAGTACTCCACATGTACTAAGTATGAGATCCTATGCAGATACACAAGAAAAACATGCTAAAAGGGATTTTTTAGTCAAAACATGCTATTTTACCCCTTTAGGGACTTAATGCAAAGTCAAGTAAGTCATATCAACCAGAGAACATTCTTACTATCTCAATAAGTAATACTTATCCCAACATACTTAAAACCATGATTTAATACAACCCTCACATCAAGGAATAATATCACAAGAACTAATAAGAGTAAAACATATCATAATAAGCAAGACAACTACTCACAAGTCCTTATCAAGTCAACAAGTGCAATGACCAAGAAAAGCCCCATAACCATACTAAATCAAGTATCCTCAACAAGAAAACATGACCAATGTCCAACTTTACATCTCATGTCATTTAGGTTTACATTTCATCGTATATTAACATTATAACCCAAGGCATATTCTTAAACAAACTAATCATCATATTGTATCAACAATTTGCATGGTTATCATATATAAATCATATATTATTATACATAAACATATATAAAAACCTCCTCCTAAGACTCCGCACAAGGCTAACTAGTGCAATATTAAGGTAGAGTGTCATAATTCTACCTACACTAATCTAGACCTCATAGGTTATCAATGTTAGAGTTAGAGTCCTTTAATTCATTTTACCTTTTGGGAACATCTTGCGCTAACCGACATAGACCACATGAGCTAGTATGAAATCCGGTGTCATAAAACCCTACACAAAAATAAGGCGGACTACTTGCCAAGGTAGTACCGAAACATGAAACATAGCAACTACGTGGATCCACTAGCTAGTATTCTTATGAAGGCAACATAGTTCAAGACTAGGAGATATAGTTGGGACCCTCTTTATGTGCCATTTATTATAGTCTCCAATATAAAGACTAATGTAGTGTTCCTACCTTCCCTATGTGAGAAGGGACACTCCTCAATCTAGTTCACTCGATGCTAAGCTAGAGTCCCTTTTTGAAATGTCTTTAAGCCTTTTATTATCAATCATGACTTAATTTAGGTCATAGGGTCTACCCCTTATAGAATCATAATCATCAATAGTTCAATAAGAATTGTATGAGTATAAGTCCTTTCATTACAATTCATATAAGTGAGGTTAACACATTAACATTTCATAGCATATTGAGGCACATTAACAGTTTCACCATCCTTATATCACATACAGCTTAATCAACTTCATAATATATTCAAGACATTTCAATTCAACATCATACCACCTTATAATCCTAGTATAAGGCATACTCCAATGTAATATCATGACTCAAAAACAATTGATTACAATTGGAAGTAAGGATAGAGATTCTAAGACTTACCAAGTCTTCCTCATAGACTTTCATCAAGGTCTTACCATTAATCCATAATTCAACCCAACTTGGGGAGGAACATCATCATACAACGATAACCAATAGAATAACAAGGCCAATGTCATCTATATAACACAATTCATCTTTAAATCACAACTTGAGATAAGATACATAGGCTAATTTCACAATACAATTCATAACCTAAATGACATCTCAAGAAATAGAATGATAGGACTATAATTCATGTTAATTATATAATAATAAAACCACAAAATAGTAATTTAATCAATAACCAACTCAATTGAATGATCACAATAAAATATAGGTCAAGATCACAACTTAGTGTTAGAGATTGAGAATCATATTCTTCAATTTAAACCTAACCATCAACAATTACCGTAAACATGTTGAATTAAATGCTGATGTACTCAATATAACCTAAAGAAATCATTAACAACTCAAATCACAACTTCAATTCGTAATTGAATGAAACCCATAAGAAAATTCAGCTTTTTAAATCTATTTTTAAGGAACCCTTTGAGGAAAGTTTATCAATGGTGAAAAGATCCCATACCTTAACATTTGAAAACAATTTGATGGTGAATTGGTCCATTTCCAGCCCTCAAACCGTAATCCTTGATAGTCTTCAATGGTGAGTTCAAGTAGAGAGAGAACTAAGAGAGAAGGAAGAGAGTTCATTTGGGAGTTGTCTTTAGATTAATAAGGGTTGCGAGTATTTATATTGGGTCTTAAATCAACTTAATTAGACTCCCTTAACCCCTAATTAAATAACCTAACCCCCTAACTAATTAAATGAGACCAACTTAAATTAGGTAGAAAACTCGACCTTCATAGACGAAACCCCGATCGACGGGCCGTACGTGAGTTGACGGTCCCTCACCCCTCCATCCTGCATTCCGTTAATAAGTTCAGAGACTGTGCGGGCGAGGGGCTTCTATGCATTGGCTAAGTGTGGGACGGCGGCGCATTCGACGCCTCGTCGATCGACATATGGACGTCTACTGTCATGTCGATGCATACAGCCAGGCAGTGTTGCATCAAACTACAAGGGTCCTTTCTCAACGGACCTTGGTTGGTCCTTGGAGAGTCGTATCAGGATGTTTCGACCTTCAAAATCACTCTAACATCTATTTACTACCTTTTTACCAACTTTCGTATATTTCCGACTCCTAAATTTAGTCAAATAGGCTAAGGCACACTAGCATCCCTTTGAACCAACTTCTTAAATGTCATGGACGTTCTTGGACGTTTTGGTTCTTAAACCTCCTAAATGACCTATTTTCATTAGAATAGAATTATAAAAAGTACTTAGACCTTATGAAAGCTATGTTAGGATTTACAATTGGTCTTGAACTTTCAAGGTCTTACATTATCCCCCCTTAGGAACATTCGTCCCCGAATGACACTAAAATTCTTTTGAAGGAAGGAATAGACTCAAGACTAGACGCCCAATTAATCAACAATATCCAATCAACATAAATCATATCATTTCAATAAGGCAAATATCAAAACTCATATTACTACACATAAGGATCTAAGAACTTCATCATGCGGCATTTCCTTCTCACAAAACTTATGAGCTCAACATGAATTACATGAGTAAATTAGCGCAAAATTCAACCTAACAACATACTACATGTTATTTCATAAAGACTCACCATACCAAAATGCACAACATAACTCAAAACCAGGAAAAAGCAAAATTTCAAGTTTTTAAGAGAAATACAACAGTAACTTCACTGTAATTTTTTTTTCAAAAATGCATAATGTGCAAAACTTCACTCAAAAATCAAGAAAACTTAATTTCTAGTCATATTTATTTTATTAAAAAGAATTACTAACCTTAATTCTCAATAAGATGAGAGTAACGGGACTTCATGTCAGCCTCGACCTCCCATGTTGCACCCTCACCTAGATGGTTTTTGCATAACACCTATAAGGGAACCACTTCTTTATTCCTCAACTTCTTGACTTGCCTATCAAGAATTTTAACCGGAACTTCCTCATAAGAGAGGGTATCCTTGAAATCAAGACCCTCAACTGGAAGAATGGACTCGGGATCACCGATACACTTCTTCAACATTGAAACATGGAAAACCGGACGAGCCGAAGCCAATTTACTAGGAAGTTTCAATTCATAGAAAACCTTGCCAACCCTTTGCAAGATTTCATAGGGACCCACATAACGAGGGCTTAGCTTCCATTTCTTGCCAAATCTACCCCTTTCATTGGTGAAATTTTTAAATACACTTTATGACCTTCTTCAAACTCCATATACCTTCTCCTATGATCGGCATAATACTTTTACCGACTATAGGCTGTTTGCAACCGGTTATCTATGATATGGAACTTTTCAAAATGCTTGTAAATTAACTCGGGACCAAGAAGCGATGGCTCACCCACTTCAAAACCATCCAATAGGGAGCCATGGAAATGGATTAATGGAAACTATTATTATAGGCAAACTATAACAAAGGTAAATATTTATCTCAACTCCCTTTAAATCGATGATGCATCACCTAAGCATATCCTTAAGGGTTTGTATCGTATGATCCGCTTGACCATCCTTTTGGGATGAAAAGTGGTGCTTAACATCACCGTAGAACCCAACCATTTTTGGAACAACCTCCAAATTCTACATGTGAATTGTGCGCCCTTATCTAGTATGATGGATAACTGACTGCCATGGCGGCACACAATCTCATCTAGGAAGATTCTTGCATAATCCTCCGCTGAATATGAAGACTTGACGGGAATAAAGCAAGCGGACTTAGGCAATCGATCAACAACCACCCAAAAAGAATCATATGACTTTTGAGTCCGAGGTAAACCTACTACAAAGACTATATTGATGTCCTTCCACTTCCTAGTTGGAATTTGGATCTTCTGTAGTAAGCTACCCGACTTTTGGTTTTCATCCTTTACTTGTTGGCAATTTAGACACTTAGCGACAAACTCCGCTATGTCCCTTTTTAGAAATTCCCACCAATATAGCTCCCTTAGGTCATGGTACATTTTTGTCGACCCCAGATGAATTGAGTAGCGAGATCCATGTGCTTCTTCTAAGATCCAATCCCTCAACCCATCTACATCGGGAACACATAATCTCCCTTGGTACCTTAACACACCACCCCTCAAGGAGAAGGATTCATTCAACTTGCCGATAACCGATTCTTTCAACTCCATTAATGAGAGATCAAGGTTTTTTTTGGACTTCACCTCAAACACTAGAGATGAATCGGAGTTATGATGAACTATAGAACCCCCATTCAGAGTACTTTCCAACATCATCCCCAACCTAGAAAACCTATGAAGTTCCCTTTCTTGGTCCTTCTTCGCTTTGTCAATATGGGATACACTACCTATAGTCATACGACTTAGGGCATCCGCAACTACAAAACCCTTTGTGCCCTCCGGTAAAGTCAACACCAGAGCTGAAGTATGCCTCTCTTTCAGCAATTGGAAGCTTTGGGTCAAAGTAGTAAATGGAAAAAAAATAGACGCAAAAGCATTTACGAACCTCCGATAATAACCCGCTAGACCAAGGAAACTCCCAATGTCGGTTGTAGTTAATGGTCTAGGCCAATTTTTCACCGCATCCGTTTTCCTTGGGTCTACCTCAACTCCCTTACTAGAGATGATTTGCCCTAGGAAAGTCACTGACCTCAACAAAAATTCAAACTTGCTATATTTGGCATAAAATTGATGTTCCTTAAGGGTTTTCAATACTACCCTCAAATGACCCATATGATCATCCTCATTCTTCTAATATACCGATATCGTCAATGAAGACAATGACAAATGAATCTAGTTAATTCCGAACCACTCTATTCGTTAGGTCCATAAACTCCACCGGGGCATTAGTAAAACCGAAAGACATGACCAAGAACTCATAGTGCCCATACCTAGTCCGAAAGACCGTCTTTGGTATATCCTCCCATATCACCCTAAGTTGGTGATACCCCGACCTTAAATTCTATTTTAGAAAAGTAGCTCACCCCTTGGAGTTAATCAAACAAGTCATCCTTCCGAGGGAGAGGGTACTTATTCTTAATGGTCACCTTGTTGAGCCTTCAACTCTTTCAACTCGGCCGGAACCATCCGATTAAGAGAAATTCATATGGGATTTGTATCCGGTAGCAAATCAATGCCAAAGTCAATTTCCTGTTCGGGAGGAATAGCGGGAAGGTCATTAGGGAAGACCTCCAGAAATTCACTCACCACGGGTACCGATTCAATGGGAGGAACTTCAGAGTGTAGATCTTGGACTCTTACTATATGATATAGACAACCTTTTGAGATCATTTTTCATTCTTTTAGACAAGAAATAATACGACCTCTAGGAATAGAATTTTCCCCCTTCCACTCAATAATGGGTTCATTTGGGAAGTTAAACCTCACCACTCTTGTCCTATAATCAATGGATGCAAAACATTCATTCAACCAATCCATACCCAATGTAATATCGAAATCAAGGTTATCGAGTTCTATTAGATCAACAAAAGAAACTCTACTGGGAAACATTATTTGACAATTTCTATACACCCTTTTTGCAACAACCGATTTACCCACTGGAGTAGACACTATAAAAGGTTCATGCAAAATATCGGGTAAAATTTTAAACTTTTTAGCTACTAGAGGTGTAAAAACTGAAAAAGAATCGCCTAGACCAAGTAAGGCATATATATCAAGGGAAAAAACTTTCAACATACTGGTCACCACATAGGGAGAGCTCTCTTGCTCACCCCTAGAGCGGAGAGCATACAAGCGGTTCTTCTTTGGAGCATCACTAGAACAACTTGCTTGAGCTTGAACACTAACCTTTTCTTGACTCTTCAAGTTTGGGCAATCTCTCATCTTGTGACCACTCTTGCCACAGCTAAAGTAATTATCCATTCCCTTAGGGCAATCACCATAGTGCTTTTTACCACACTTTCCATACTTTGGCTTCCCATTCGGTGAATTAGTACCTTTTCCCTTCTTGAATTTAGGGTAAGACACCCTATCACCACTAGCCTTTGGGAATTTGGAAGAGACTTGATTAGAAACCCGCTTCTTAAATCTAGGATTGTCTTGTATTTCAAGCCTATTCTTTGCTTAACCGACATAGACCACATGAGCTAGTGTGGAATCAGGGGTCGTAAAACGCTACACCGAAAGAAGATTGACTACTTGCCATGGTTGTACCAGAACATGAAACATAGCAACTACGCGATCCACTAGACAGTATTACTATGGAGGCAACATAGTTCAAAAACTATGAGATGTAGTTGGGACTGTCTTTATGCGCCATGCATTATAGTCTCCAATCTCAAGTAAAATATAGTTTTCCTACCATCCCTAGGTGGGAAGAGACACTGCTCAATCTAGTTAACTGGGTGCTAAGCTAGAGTCCCTTTTTGAAATTTCTTTAAGTCTTTAGTTATCAATCATAGCTTAATTTAGGTAATAGGGTCTACCGTTTGTATAATCATCATCATTAATACCTCAATAAGAATTGTATGAGTATAAGTCCTTTCATCACAATTCATATAAGTGAGGTTAATACATTAAAATTTCATAACATATGGAGGAACATTGATAGTTTTCATCATCCTTATATCACATACACCTTCATCAATCTCGCAACATAGTCAAGAGATTTCAATTCAAACATCATACCAACCTATAATCCTATTATTAGTCACACTCCAATGTAATATCATGACTTAACAACAATTAATCACAATTGGAAGTAAAGATAGAGATTCTAAGACTTACCAAGTCTTCCTCCTAGTCTATCATCAAGGTGTTACCATAAACTGATAACTTAACCCAACTTGGGGAGTAATATCATCACACAATGATAACCAATGTAATAACAAGGCCAATTGGATCTCTATAACACAATTCAACTTTAGATCATAACTTGAGACAAGATACATAGGCTAATTTCACATTAAAATTCATAACAAATCACATCTCAAGAACTAGCATGGTAGGACTATAATTCATCTTAATTCAATCATAATAACACCATAGAATAGTAATTTAATCAATAACCAACTCAATTGAATGATCACAATAAAATATAGGTCAAAATCACAACTTAGGGTTAGGGATGGAGGAGCATATTCTTCAATTTAGACCAAACCATCAACAATTATCATAAAAAAGTGGAGTTACATGTTAATCTACTCAATATAACCTAAAAAAATCATTAACATATCAATTCACAACTTCAATTTCGTAATTTAATGAAACCCATAAGAAAACTCAACTTTTGAAATCTATTTTGAAGGAACCCTTTGAGGAAAGAGTCTCAAAAGTGAATAGAACTCAACCTTAACGTTTGACAACAATTTGATGATGAATTCTTCTTTTTCCAACACCCAAACCCTAATCCTTGCTAGTCTTCAATAGTGAGCTCAAGTAGAGAGAACTAAGAGAGAAGAGAGTTTATTAGGAGTTGCATTTAGATTGATGAGGTTTGGGAGTATTTATATTGGGTCAGAAATCAACTTAATTAGACTCCCTTAAACCCTAATTGAACCACCTTAAATCCTAACTAATTAAATGAGACCAACTTAAATGAGGCAAAAAACTCGACCCTCACAGACGAAACCCCGATCGATGTGTCGTCTTTGAGTGGACAGTCCCTCACCCCTCCGTCCTGCAATCTATCGATGATTTCAGAGACAGTGCATGCGAGGGGCTTCCATGCATTTCCTAAGTGTGGGAAGACCGTGGCGTTGATGCACCGCCGATCAACACACAGACCGTAGCCTGCACCTCTGCACTCCGTCGATGAGTTCAAATGTTGTGCGGGTCAAGGGGCCTTCTTCACCAGCCTAAGTGTTGTACGACGGTAGCATCAATGCACCGTCAATCCTCATACAGGCCGTCTTCTATCCCGTCGATGCACACTTCTAGGCAGTGTTGCATCAAACTACAAGGGTCATCCTCAAGAGCCCTTGTTTGGTCCTTGAAGAGTTGTATCTAGATGTTTCGACCATGAAATCACTCCAACATCAATTTTACTACCTTTTTACCAACATTCATACATTATTGACTACCAAAAGTTAGTCAAATAGTCTAATGCACAGTAACATCCCTTTGAACCAACTTCCCGAACGTCATGGACGTTCTTGAACATTTTGGTTCTTAACCTCCTAAATGACCTGTATTCATTAGAATGGACTTAGAAACAGTAGTTAGACCTTATGACACATATTAGGATTTACAATGAGTCTTGTACTTTCAAGGTGTTACACATCCTCCTACCTATCTTTGAAATCCCTTGGAAGGCAATGAGGTTTCTACTAAACACTTCATCTCAACTCACAAAGGGTGTTCACCCAAAACTCCCCTTTTCATTCACATTCTTTAAATTTATTTCTTCATTCATTCAAAGTGTGTGTATGTGTGTATACATGTGAATACACCTTGCACATAACCATCATTTCATTTACATTCAATTCTATAAAAGCTTAGACCTTCATTTATCAAATTACACACTTTAACATGCTAAACCTATACACTGACTTCATTTAGGAATAATCTAAGCAAAACATACAATTCCATCTTAATAATACAAATTACTAGAAATGACTTCATTGTCAATTCTTTTCACACATTAGTCTTTCAAAGCCACACTCACAATACATATCAAGAATATCAAAATTCATCAAGTAGACACCACCACCAAGAAGGTGGACCATATCACTCAAGAGTATTTCATAATAAAGCTAATAAACATAACCTACTTACCCTTTATCTAAGCTTCCATTACCTATAACATTTTACTCAATATTTCATCATAATTTATCCCTTAGGTAAGTAGCTAAACACAAATATCAACACAAGGAAACCAAAGCTTAAAGACTACAAAATCATGCTCAATTAACCCATTCCTTAAGTCAAAATTTGATTAAAGGATTTAACATGTTTTCATTGAAGTTTTAGCGTTAAAATCACCAACTAACATTAGAAATATCATATTTGAATCATTTAAAACGTTTTCACTCAAGACCCATATTTAGAACGAAAGATAGAAGAAGATAGAGTTTGAAAACCCTTTTTGAAATCATTTAGAAAGGAGTCCTTGAATAGAAGAGAGTTCAAAGGAGTACTACTATATCACAAATATAAGATACCCCACCATTTTTTGTCGAAGAAACGTCCACCAACAACCCTCCTAGTTCCTCCTTGAGTTTTAGCTTCTCAATAGTTTTAGAGAGAGTTTTTCGTGTGTGAGGGTTTTGGGTTTTAGGAAATTAAGTCTAAAATTAGGTCTTAGTATTTGAAACACCTTAATATACCTAAAATACCCTAAAAAAAGTCACTCAATGTTCATAGGGACTTGGGGTGAATTTACCAAACACCCCAAGCAAAAACATAAAAAATGACTGCTTTTTGGCAGCAGCACCAACAGCTCCAACAAACGGGCCGTTTGTCAATCGACGCCCCATTGAGGTGGTTCGTTGGTTGTGTATGCACCTTAAAAACTTGCAGTCCTGCAGGTTCAATCGATGGACCAAGTCGACGAGCCGTTGATTGGTCACTGGCCGTCGACTGGTTCCGTTGATGGACACTGCCTAGGCAATTTTCGGTCCTCGTTTGGGTCATTCTCTAGGGCCCCTCGTGGGACCTAGGTGGGGTCGTACCAGGACGTTAAACCCCTATACTAAGTAATATAGGTCTTAGCAAAATACCACATCAGTTTAAATTTAAAAAAACCGTAAAACTCACAAAAACACATGAAGACACACAAACACAATCAAAGGCATGTCTTTTAAACATCATGGACGTTCTCGGACGTTTGACCTCCAATCTTAACAAAACTTCACGCACTTCCTAATAATACTATTATAACTCATTTTGACACAAAACTAACTCATGAAATACTCAAGAAGCTCTAGGTCACCTTAGTTCATTTTAGTGTGTTACACTTAATAGATGTTATCTAAATTTGGTATCATCTTCTTTTTTTTTTCTAAGGCATATCTTCCGAACGTGATGGACGTTCTCAGAGATTTGACCTCCAAACTTCACAAATTCCCTAAGAGCACCATAATAACTCATTTTAACACAAAATTAACTCAAGAAACATTCACGAAGATCTGGTTCACCTTAGTTCATTTTAGGGTGTTACATTCTCCCCACTTGGAACAACATTCGTTATCGAATGATATTAAACTCTATTAGGAACATCAGTTACTTACTAGCAGCACTTAACACACCATATAAAGTCTCAAACATTCATAATCATTGTGCCAAACTCAAAAGGAACACAAACTGCACATTGGCAAGCATCTTGCTAGGCCACACATGCAACTCTTTGAAAATAATTTCCACTCTCATTTATGGAGGAAACACCTTCTCCAACATTAAGTATGCTCATAAACACCTTATTGAACACATTAAACCATTTTTCATTAAAAATGCAGTTTCTCAAATTTTTAACTTCTTTACAGTGAATGCAAGAACTTGACAGTGAAACATGCTAACAATCCATTAATTCATATTTGGCTTAAGTCATCAGCGGCCCCATAAAGTTGTCTGCATAATTCACTTAGACACTTCAACTAATACGAGTACCAATTAAACACTTTTACCTATATAATAATCATTTCTATTGGACATTTTTTGATAATCAACAAAAAATGTGAAGAGTGTGTGATACACTTGCGGTGACGTGGCAACATGACTAATTAAAAAATAACCTTAGGCATTGGGCCCATAAATTATAAAAAACACATAAATAATATCTAATTTTTTTAAAAGAAAAAGAAAAATGAAAATCTCAACCTATTCAACCCCACCTTACCACACCCCACTCCAACCCCCTTTCATCTTCAACTTATTCCCCAAAACACATTCTTTCTCAAATTACAAAATCTTATTCTTTTCAAATAACTTCAAGATTAATTTTTTTTTTCATACTAAGAGTGAAGAAGAAATAAACTTTTGTTGGACGTTATTCAACTCTACATCGATGACAAAATGAAATTGATAGCTCCAAAATTATTTCTTTCAAATTTTTTTGTATCATTTTTGATAAATTTAATTACCACATATGAATTTGAGTAAAAATCTTTGTACGAAATTGTGATAAATAAATATCGGCTAAATATTTTTATACGTAAAAATTATTTATCTTTTTTCATCTTCTTCATACTTGTTCCTTGTTTTTATGAGATTTGAAATAAATCAACGAAGACTTTCTTTCAAATTTGAATCTTTATAGTTGATTTTCATTTATCTTCCTATTTGGAAGATATAAATTTTTTGTATATAAAAAAAGAAAAAAAAAACAGTGCTAGAGCTAAAATGAAGAAAGTTTTGTAAACTAAATTAGGAAGAAGATGATAGATAGGGAGTGGGGTGTTTTCTTTTTTGAAAAAAGTGTAAATAAAGAAGAAAATATTTTTTAAGTTAATTATAATGCCAAGTGTCAATAAAAGAAGAAAAAATGTAAAAAAAATAAATTAAAAAAGACACTATTTTAAGTCTTTTCACGCGCTTCAGGGCAGTGCAATACACATTTTTTGCCATATCAGCATTTTGTATCTAATAGGTAAATGTTTTGAACAATTTAGGTGTTCAATAGGTACAAGTCTCAGTTGAGGTGTCTAAGTGAATTATGCAGACAACTTTAAGGGGCGGAATATGACTTAAGCCTTCATATTTCAAGCAATTTTATCATGAAGACATGCCAACATGATAGACAACATCATACTAAATCGTATTATGAAATGATAAAACGATTTTGATGAAATTAAGCAACATTATTAGCTACACCTTATCATGAGAAATTTTAGGTTGATTACCAATTCTCCCAATGTAATCATGTAAAACATCATACCATCAAAGGCATTCATAACATAAAGAAATGCAACTCCCAAATATACAAGACTCTTAACCATTACCAAACTATCAAGGATTTTGATCTAAAGCTTGAATAAGGTTAGAAGAAAAGATAAGGATATCAACTACCCTTCTACTCAAATCATTCTCCCCCACGTAGGGTAAAGCCATCTTCAAGATCTTATACTTCAAAGTACAACTACACTTATCACACGGTAGAACTCACGCTACTCTTAACTCATGCACCTCAAGACTAAACATCACCTTGCAAGTAAAGCAAAACTCTCTCCTCTAAGGATTCAATGTAGAACAACACCCTTAAGGATCACTCACTCAACTCTAAAACATCACATATCTTAACTCTTGGAATAAAATCCCTTGTTGCTCACAACATTACACATTCTTTCAACACTATCCAAATTTACACCTTAGTTCTTCTACTACATTGTACATATGCATAAGATAACTAATTTTCCCAAAAAAGGAATTCACACAACAATTTCAACTCTTACCATGATTAGAACTACATCACCATACAATTTCACATTATAATACTTCCAACCTCATAAGTCACACATAGCCATAAATCGCATCACATCACAATCCTCACAAATAACCTTCACATCTACTCTTCTAACCACAAAACCATCATAAACCTCAAACCTCACTTTTCACTCTGTCAAAAAAATAGAAACATCTCCCTTTCCGAGCAAATCACATCTAGAAAATCACCAGACAAGGGAAAAGAAGAAAAAATACCTTATGTAGTTAAGTTTTATGGGATAATCATGAGTATTGAAGAAAATGAATATTCTATCATCTTATAGCATATTGTCCATTGATGTGTCGCCACTCACACCAATGAACAAGACTCTATTAGACGTCGCTTTTTAGACATTAGACCCTAAACTATTTCCCATAAACTTATGCTCTGATGCCAAGTCTGTAACGACCCGCAAGGACCCCCTAGAAGTTAGGTATAACCCTTGAATCGTCACAAGGCGTACTTAACCCTTTGGGTTCTTGTAAAAGACCTTTAACTATCGTTCATTACATAAGACATTAAAAGTAGTGCGAAATTAATACTTTTCACAACTTTTAATATAAAAAGGAATTCTTTCATAAATATTAAAAAAAACTCATCCTCACAAGACAAACATAAATACAAGACATAATATCTTAGGAACACGGGCCTTTACATTAAAAGAAGTACATAATAAATCTTAAATAAAGAAACTAAGAAAATAGGACTATGCCCTCGGATATACGAGGACATACATTGCCTTGAGAGAATCTTTCCCAAGCTTTGCCTTCTAGCCTTCAACCTTGCTTCAGTGACCAATACTTATAGAATATAGAAAAGTATGGGGTTAGTAAAAAAAATGTAGTATGTATGGCATATGCAAAAACATGCAAAAAGGGACATTTCAGTATGAATACACTTTCATGTCAAATAATTAAATCTTCATGAATATAGGAGTAAAAAAACATAAGAATCATCATTTAAAACTTAGAGAAGTATTTCCATAATTTTAGAAAAACGAACCATTTTGCAATGTAATACCCAAATAATTATAGTGAAACGCTTGGCATTACAATGAATTCCTTTTAGAATTACAGTGAAGTACTTTTAATCCCCAAAACAGTGAACTCCCATGTCAAGCAAAGAGGAAGTGAACTCAATTCTCTAGGAGTTTCCCTACCTAAGGTTATCCTAAGATTCACCAAGGTAAGACATGAAGGAAACATCCATATACCTCCTTCAATGCACACCTAGGTGATCCAGACCCCACTCAATAACAAGATATTAGAAAAACACTCAAACAATTCACATAAGACACACCAAGACTTCCCTTTCGGAAATACTACTTAGTGCAATGAGTAGATGGCATCCCATTCGACCGCCTACCCTAAATAGTACACTCTTTTATAAGACTTAGCTCATTCAATTAATATAAGACACACAAGGACTTGGCTTTTGGAAATGCCTACTTAGTGGAATGAATAGATAGCGTCCCGTTCCACCACCTACCTTTAGTAGTACACTCTTTTAGAAGATATATCTCATTCCATTCATATAAGACTCACCAAGACTTCACTTTCAGAATTCTTACCTAGTCCAATGGATATATAGCGTCCCATTCCACTACCTACCCTAAGTAGTAAACTGTTTTAGAAGACTTAGTACTTTCAATACTTTTGTGGGGGTTATCTTAACCGACATTGACCATGAGATCTATACATGGAATCCCGATATTAACCCTAATAGGTTGAGGGATCGTCACTTGCCTAGAGTAAGATAATTTTCTTAGCTTTTACGTGGCTTTCCCAATAGTTGCACCTATGAGAGCACGTAGTTAAAGGATAACAAGATTTGTACTAAGTAACTCGTTCTCTACTAACGAGGAGTACTCCTCTCAAGAGGTACATAGTTATACGACATTTCAACTCACGAAGTGTAACACCCCTTCTTTATATCCTCTCGGTGCTAGGCACAATGTCCCACGTCTCAACATTTTATACTATAGGTTAAGGATAACTAGTGGACACCACAGATAAACTCACGAAGTGTATCCATCCTTCTACCTATCACAGAAAGCTCTTCGAAGACACTGAGTTTGCTACTAAACACTTCATCTCAACTCACGAAAAGTGTTCACCCCAAAACACCCTTTTTCATTCACATTCTTTAACATCATTTAGTCATTCATTTAAAGTGTGTGTGTTTGTGTGTACATGTAAATACACCTTGCACATAAGAATCATTTAATTTATACTCAATTCTAAACAATCTTAGACTTTAATTCATCACATTACACACTTTGACATGCTCAACCTATACACTTACTCATTTAGTAATAATCTAAGCAAAACATACAATTCCATCTTCATAATACACATTACAAGACACGTCTGAATTATCAATTCATTTCACAAATTAGGCCTTCAAAGCCACACTTACAATACATATCAAGTATATCAAAATTCATCCAGTAGACACCGCCACCAAGAAATTGGACCGTACCACTCAAGAGCATTTTCATAATAAAGGTAAACAATATAACCAAATTAACTTTTATCAAAGCTTCCATCACCTATAACATTTTCCTTGACATTTGATGATAATATAGCACTTGGGGAAGTATCCAAACAACAATATCAACACAAGGAAACCAAAGCTCAAAGACTACAAAACCATGCTCATTTAACCCATTCCTTAAGTCAAATTTTTATACAGAGCTTTAACATGTTTTCATTGAAATTTTAGCATTAATATCACAACTAACATTCGAAACATCATATTTGAATCATTTAAAACGTTTTCCTTCAAGACCCATATCAAGAACCAAAGATAGAAGAATATAGAGTTTGAAAACCCTTTTTGAAATCTTTTAGAAAGGAATCCTTAAATAGAAGAGAGTTCAAGGATGACTAACATACCTCAAATAGAAGAACCCCACTTATTTTTTATGAAGAAACGTCCACCAACAGCCCTCTGAGTTCCTTCTTGAGTCTTAGCTTCTAGAAGTTTTAAAGAGAGTCTTTCTTGAGAGAGGGTTTTGGGTTTTAGGAACTGAAGTCTAGAATTAGGTCTCAGGGTTCGAAACAACTTAATGTACCTAAAAGACCCTAAAAAATCACTCAAGGCTAAAAAAAATACTTGGGGTGAATTTACCAAACACCCAAAGCGAAAAAAAATGACAGTTTTTTGGCAGCAGCACCAATGGCTCAAACCAATGGACCGTTTATCCATCGACGCCCCGTTGGTGGTGGTTCGTTTGTTGGTTGTAAAATCTTCAAAATATGCAGTCATTCAGGTCCAATTGACAGACCAAGGCGATGAGCTTTCGATTGGTCAACTGGTCGTTGATTTCTTCCGTTGATGGACACTACCTAGGGAGTTTTGGGTCCTATTCTTCGGCTCTTCTCTAGGGCCCCTCTTGGGTCCTAGGTGGGGTCGTATCCAACGTTAAACTGATACACTAAGTCATATTGGTCTTAGGAACATCCCACCTAAAATTTCGATTAAAACGAACACGTAAAACTTAGTAAAACACATGAAGACACACAAGCACAATCAAAGGCATATCTTTCGAACGTCATCGACGTTCTCGGACGTTTGACCTCCAATCTTTACAAAGCTTCACACACATCCTAATAATACTATTATAACTCATTTTTAACACAAAACTAACTCAATAAATACTCAAGAAGCTCTAGTTCACCTTAGTTCATTTTAGGGTGTTACACTTAATAGATGTTATCTAAATTTGGTATCATCTTCTTCTTTTTTTCTATGTCTAGATAAACCATAATTCTTGGGGTGTGATCATGTGAATGTGGGGTAAATATATTGTTTGGTGCTTCTGATTTTTAGCATATTCGATTATTAAATGTTATTTCATTTAATAGTTGTGTTTGATTTTTATTAGGTTGTAGTTGTAAATAGAATTTCACCTATGTTTTTTTTGCTTGTTCGAGAGAGAGGTTCTAAACGAAAAACCACTAAATTGATAGCCGGTGTTTATTGGTTTGTCATGGGCTAAGCTCGAGATATTCAATCTTAGTACCTCTCCCACAATTTTTTTACTTGAGAGAGTTATTGGGATAAGACGGATGTTGTGCGTAAAGACTGCAACTCAGTGTTAGAGAAATATTGAGTTGATTTGGGGTAAGTTGCTCGACGGATAATTTATCCCACTAAAGCCTATCGTAGATACATATATTGAGTATTGTACTATCGATAACAATTACCCTAATGTTTTGTTTAGCTCATATTCCGGTTATATCCCAAAAATCCTGTTTTCCCATTAGTCTCTGTTAATGTTTTTATTATTTGTAATTGTTAATTTGATTCTCCCATCTATTTTACTATGTTTTTATTTGATAATTTCTTGTATCTATGATTCTTATTACTGAATTTGTGCTTGGCGGAAAAATTATCAATACCACTCCCTGTGGGAACGCCCCAACCCTTGTCTAGGTTATTTATTTATTGGCGACTTTGACCACTTAGTATTGGATGAATTTTCTTTAATAACATCAATGATCAATATGGCGTCACTGCCAAGGAGTGGTATTATTTATGAATTTTAAGTAAAGTTGAAATTTTGTTCTAGTAAGTCATAATTTACATACTAAATTTTTAGTTTTACTTTTTGCTAGTTTGCATCTGAAGACCAAATAATTATTATGGAGGGCGAGAGTCATAACCAATGAGAACATCCCATGTTGAGGTTGTTGATTCTTAGTGATAATTTTCTAAATTTTCATCAATCGAAGGTGAGGCAATGAATGATATATTTCTAAGAATTAAGGCACTACTACTACAATGCCTTAGTCATAGATTTTTAGTAAATACATGCTTGTATGCTTACATAGAGGTCTTGAACCCGAAAGTATAAGTGTGGCCGAACAACTTTTTTCAAGGTGTTTGAAAAAATGATCCTACGGACTAGTGGTTAGATGTGTTGATAACATGGCTAAATCCAAAAGGATTAGACACTGTTTTATAGTCAATTATAATGGATTTGTCTCATTTAGGAAGTCTAGAAATTAAAACGTCATGGAACGTCCATACGTCCGGAAATTAGTTCAATGAGTTTCTAGTGTGCCCTAGCCTATTTGACTAAGTTTTAGGAGTCGGAAAATGATGAATTTTTGTGGAAGGGTGTCTAACATGTATTAGAGTTAGTTCATATCCTAAAAATCCAGTTACAACTCCCCAAGTACCAACAAATGTCCTTGTAGGAGGACCCTTACATTTGTGTCGAAGGCTGCCTAAGGTAGAATATTTGGAAAAGACTAGATCGTGGTCCAATCGATGGGGCGTCGATTTCCTCCATAAGTGGACACTTAGAATATTTGGAAAAGAATAGATTTTATCCAGTATCTGGCCAAAATGACGGACCAACAGGACGGAGGGTCCTGTGGTCGTCGATTGACAAACGGGGCGTGGACGGGGAGTCGTCTGTGAGGCACTGTTTTTGCTACACAATTTTAAGTGGGTTAATTTCAATAATTAGGTGGTTTGTTAATTAGTTATGGGTTAAGAGTGGTTTAATTAAGCTATTCAATGACCTATATAAAGAACTTAACCTAATTAAACCAACCTAAGTTGTCATAATTTCCAACCCAAATTACTCCTTCTTCTCTTTTCTTTGTCTCTCCCAAAGAAACTCCATTGAAAACCAAGCTAGAGGTAGATTCTAGGGGTGAAAAGGATAAAGTTTCTCCATCAAACTTCATCAATCAACAAGGTATGAGATTCCTTTCACCTTGGTATTTCTTTCCCCAAAGGGTTCCTGCAAATTGTTTTCAAAAAGTTGAGTTCTAAGTGTGTTTTCATCCAATACGCAATTGCAGTTGTGATTTGCATTGTTTATGATTTGTTTTTGATATTATTAGTAGATTAACATGTGTTATAAATCAATTATGTTACTTCTTTATATTTTTGTCTCAATTGTAGAAGCTGACCATTCCCCTTAACCCTAGGTTGTGATCTTGAATTGAATTGTATAGTGTTGATATAATTTTCTCATTACTGTGTGAATTACAATCATATGTTGTTATTATTATATTATGAGTATATTCTGATACATTATAATCCAATGAGGCTAGTTCTTAAGTAATTGACCTAGATGGTGAAGTAGTCTATGAACTTGACTAAGTTTCTAATTCTAGGCTACGAACTAGTGAGGGATTGTTGTATAATGATTCAATTGGACTTGTTAATACATCAGTTACTATTATGTTATGCTATTGTACTATTGTTGGGTTAAGTTGGAGGTTTATATTAAGACCTTGATGAAGGCATTGGCAAGGAAATTAAGCAAGTCTTTTGATCTCTATTGTTTACTTCAATTGTAGTTACTTGTGATTAAGTGTTGATGTTGTATTAAAGTATACCTTATATTAAGATTGATAGGGTTAGCATGATGTTGTATTCTAGGTTGTGATCTTGAATTGAATTGTATAGTGTTGATATAATTTTCTCATTACTGTGTGAATTACAATCATATGTTGTTATTATTATATTATGAGTATATTCTGATACATTATAATCCAATGAGGCTAGTTCTTAAGTAATTGACCTAGATGGTGAAGTAGTCTATGAACTTGACTAGGTTTCTAATTCTAGGCTACGAACTAGTGAGGGATTGTTGTATAATGATTCAATTGGCCTTGTTAATACATCAGTTACTATTATGTTATGCTATTGTACTATTGTTGGGTTAAGTTGGAGGTTTATATTAAGACCTTGATGAAGGCATTGGCAAGGAAATTAAGCAAGTCTTTTGATCTCTATTGTTTACTTCAATTGTAGTTACTTGTGATTAAGTGTTGATGTTGTATTAAAGTATACCTTATATTAAGATTGATAGGGTTAGCATGATGTTGTATTTAAATGTCTTTGTGAGGTGTTGGCTAAGATGTAAATGTTATAAGGACAGTGATATCTTACAAATGTGCCTTATTATGAAATGATATGTAACTGTGCTAACCTCACTTTTGTGAGTTTTATTGAAAGGCTAATACTCATGCAATTCTTATTGAGCTATGATGATGATGATTATACAAGGGGTAGAGCCTATGACTTACATTAAGCTATGATATTAACAAAGGTATTAAAGAGATTTAAAAAAAGACTCTATCTTAGCACCGAGTGAACTAGAGTGAGGAGTGTCCTTTCACACAAAGGGAAGGTCGGATCACTAATTTAATCTTGAGATTGAGTCTATAATACATGTAGCATATAGAAGGTACCAACTATATCTCCTAGTTCTTGAACTATGTTGCCCCTAGAGGAATACTAGCTAGTTGATTCATGTAGTTACTAAGTTCATGTTTTGGTACTACCTTGGAAAGTAGATCGTCTTCCTTCGGTGTAGGGTTCTATGAGACCGAATTCCACATTGGATCATGTGGTCTATGTCGGTTAAGCGAAGATGTTCCCGAAAGAAAAATAAAATAATAGAATGGACTCTAACTAAGATAACTTCAAAGGTGTGACTTAGTCTAGCTAGGGGTATGGGACTCTACCTATACATTGCACTAGTTTGCGTTAAGGGAAGTCTTAGGAGGGTGTTCTTATATATGTATATGATTATAAATGTAAATGATATGCATATGTGATCTTACATGTTGATGGTGCTAAATGATATTGGTTTCACTTGTGAATATGTATTTGATCTCTATTGCTAAAATATGATGATATATACTCTTAATGATATGTTATGTTTAGTTGGACATTGATTATGGTTCTTTTTAGGTTTACTTGATTGAGTAAGATTATGGGTCTTTGCTTAGTTATTGCATGAATGAACTTAATGAGGGTTCATGAGTAAATTGTCTTGCTTTAATTAAGTTGAGATGAACTCTTATTCATGCTTGTTAATGTTATAACTTGATGATAGAGTTGTCTTGGTTATATGTCCAAGTATGTTTATATGCTTATTGAGTTTACTAGGCTTAGTATTGTTTGTCTTGTGATGTAAATGATCTTGACTTAATGAATATGCCTTATTGATTGGTATGGTCTTCTTGTGTATGCATAAAGGTTTTTCAAACGAAATTGCATGCATTAACGAAGTGTCCCATTTTAGAATGATTTCATGTTATGTGTGCATATAGTCTCATACTTAATACAAGTGATGTACTAAACCCATTTTCTCCCTTCTTCCCCAACATTTTTTGTTCCGCTCGTTGAAGGCATTTTGATACGACTTTGAAGGAACACTTGGAATTCTCACTCATCCAAGTTGAGTAGGTCCTCACTTTCCGAGGGCAATGCCACTATCAAGTTATTGATGTTATTCTAGCCTTAAAGACAATATGTTCGTTTCTTTCATTTGAGTATTAAAGATTGTATATCCTATATGTGGATCCTATTGTATTTTTGTATGGGATACGCCTAATTTTTATACTCTTTTTTAGTTGGTTATGAGATGAGACATACGATTTTTAAACTTTATTATATCTTATATATATATATATATATATATATATATATATGAGCAATAAAATTAGAAGAGTAAGTAATATTCATATACGAAGGGACTATGTATACTCGATATGAATATATATTGTGTAGATGAAAGAGGTCTATGCGATCCTCAAGATAGTTAAAGAAAAGTTATAAATATTTCCGCAATTTTAACCTGTGAGTGTAATGATGTAAGCTAAGAGGCTAATCTTAGTCCTCAAAGAGGACGACGACACCGGTTATGTTTAGGGGGCGCTCCCAAGATATGATAATAATATCGATCCACAACTCATAGTCTAAAGAGGGGTAACCTGGTGAAACTACGATGAATCCCAAAAATGATGCTTATGTTGTAACTTGCATCATGCCACGAAATATACTAAGTCATTTTTTTGTAGCAACTCAAAACCCTTTTTCATTGCTTTTTGCATGCTTTGAAAATAATTGTGTGTTGGTTGTGCAGATTCAAGTTTGCAAAGTATAAGGAAATAAAGAGTTTAGCGAGAAAAAAGAATTTATCGAAAGATCACAGTAGAATTAAGCGACCCTGAAGCAATCCGCCGTTGGACTCAAGACAACCTTAAGCTGGAGTCTGCACAACTCGGCTAGCCTAAGAAATCTCGGAAAATCAGAAATCCTTTTGGATATTTCAATCCTTACCGCTGTTTGGATTACTAAAATTAATTGTATTCTTTAAAGCATAGCGAGGTAAGTGACTACTCGGCTCTTCGCTGATAGTTTTGATGATCACGACTTATGTCAAATAATGTTCTAATGTGCCTTGGTATGTTTTACGTGTTGGTTGATGTTCAAATTTAAAGGAGATGTCCCTAAAATGTATGTGATAATATTTAAAGTTGAAACGTCCGGTCATAATTCCCCAAAGACCACCCAAAGGGTCGTTGAGGAGAACCCAAATACAGGCAGTACGCTACCTTGGAAGTGTCCAAACTAGGACCTAGAAATGACACCCCATTATCCATTCGACGCCCGTCGATTATGGGCATTGCTCAACACATAGACACGTGAGCTTAGACCCCAAAATGGAGGTCTCAGTCACCAACGATGGGCGTGCAGTATGGTGTTGTCGTTCCAACGACGGTCCGTCAGTCTGCAAATCGTTTGGAACCTACATTTTCCTGCTCCACGCGATTCAGTTAAGGGGTGAATGGACAATTCACCCCATGTTCTAAAAAGAGAATAGGCGGTTATTTAGGCTGTTTTGGAATTTTAAGTTGGTTAAAAAGATCAAAACCCCAAATAGACTTCTTTCTTCAAATTTAACCTTTCCCTCTCAAAAGAAACTCTTTCTAGAAACCTCCATTGGAAATCAAGATGAAGAACATCCTAGTTGATAGATTCTCATGCTTTCTTCTTCATGTTTTCGTTGACTTCTCATGTAGTGAGGCATGGTGATCCTTAATCCTTATTTAAACTTTAATCTAAGGAGTTCTTTCAAAGGTTTTCAAAGAAGTATTTATGATCAAATTGTCTGTCTTTCAATATAGACATGGGTTCATTGTCAAATTTATTTTAAAAGCATAATCATGATGAATTTATGATTAGCTACTATTTTTTAATGTGTATTTAATCTAATTTATTGAAGAACCCATGATCCTCCCAGATTCTCAATTTAGCCTATAATGCGGGAAATGTGATCTTGTTGAGATGTTGATGAATTGTAATTTTGGATTATGTTAATATGCTTATAGCTACTGTTTTCTATGTGAACTGATGATGAATTGCTTGGAACTGATCAATGATGATCATATATTTGATAATTGGTAAGTTCACCCAAATTCCTAGCCTATGTTTGTGGAATTGACATTGAAGTGCAATATGTGGTATGGTCCACTTATGATGGTGATGTTTACTTTCTTGTAATTCACTATGTGATGTGATCATGGACTTTAAGGCAAAGTTATGTATTGTGAAGTGTGGTTATGATGATCACACCTACAAAGTATTATGCCTAGTTTTTTAATCTAGTATAACGTTGTAACACTCCTGAAGTTCCATGACCTAGGCTAGAACCGCATCTACAAAATAATGGTTCAAATGATGTTAGAGCCAAAGCATCAAAGAAATACCTTGACGTCTAGAAACTAGCGAAATTGAACTAGTAGACGTACCTAGTTCAATTGAAATAGATAAAATAAGGTATATAGTGTTCAAACATCAAGTCACGACTCCCCAAGGACTACCCAAAGGATCCTTGAGGAGGACCCAAACATTGAAACGCAATATGCCAAAGCGGCCTGCGTGCAGCAAAGATGTGAAAGCATCCACGCATCGTGCAGCCAGCACTTGGTGGGAAAAAGTGCCTAGTGATGCAGGTAGTTTACAGGATCTCTTCCTCAACACATATTTCAAGAAAAATAATTGGAATTGCCCCCACGACGCGCAGCCACTTCCCTAATTCGTTCGCGTCAGTTTTAAGTCAATTTGACTTCACAAAAAGACCCAATTATGTGAGGGGTCTTTTTGGTAATTTAGGGGGTGACTATATATTGTCTTAAGGTAAGTTTTAAGTCATTTTCACCCATTCAAATAAATTTCACTAAGCACTCTCACTTCTCTCTAAAAATTCTCTCTACTCAACCTCTATTGACGAGCAAATTTGGAGATTGAACAAGAAGACCAATTCCTCAAGTTTTTTCACTTCAATTTCGTGGAAAATCATCATTTACGGTATGGGGATATTCATTCATGGATTAGTTTCTCCATTAATCCCTTGAAATATTCTAACTTTGAATTCTATTATGAGACCAAAAACTAGGGCCTTTGATATAGCCATGGGTTCAACCCTAAATCATTTTATTTATGTTATATGCCTTGAATTATGAGTATATTCGGATTAGTTTTTTATTTCTATTGTGAGATTCCTCCAAGAACCCATTTGCACCCTATGACCTAATTTCTTGAATGTCGATGGATGAATTGAGTACTTATGAACATGATGAATTGTAATTGATCATTATCTAGTCATAGAATCTTGTTTTGATGCATATTGTGAGGTAGATGGTGGGTGATGATGATACTTGATTCCTTACTTTGAACAAGGTTGAAATTCTAGGGTTTGTATATATGATGAAGATTATCGTGCATATACATTTAATTGCTTTCAAGGTACATGTCTTATGAAAGGATGCAAGAAAGGTAATTGGGATGTTTTAATTCTCTTGAACCTTACCTAATGGAAGGCATGAATTATGGATAGTTTAGTTTACCTCTTGTGTTTATTAAAACCATAGTCCTCATAGAAACACTATATATTGAGATTTTACAAGTGCTACTCACATATGTATAGTTATATAGGATGAATGAGTATTCTCACCTAATGAATCTAACATCTTCATGTTGAACTGTATTGAATGAATATGGATTTCTCTTAACACATATAAATACAATTAAACAATGGTAGTAAAGTTAGGAAAGTATACTAAGCACCGAGAGGATATGGCCAATGAGGAGAAGAACCTTCCGTTAATGCAAAAGGTTGGGTCATCCTAGTGATACTTATGAGATGGGGAATCCTCCACTAATTCAATAGGTAGAGTCCTTAGAATCAATCTCCCTATCCCTTAACTGCGTGCCCTCGTAGGATTTAGCTTGTGGATCCACATAGTAGCTACTGTGCAACTTCTACCTTGGAAAGTAGAACACCCTTTTTTTGGTGTGGGGCTTTATGTCAATGGATTCAATGCAGCCTCTCATGGTCTATATCGATTATTGTATATCTTCCTAGAAAAAAAAAGTAACAAATGAAGTATGAACTAGCCTCTGATATCCTAATAAGTTGACTAAGTTCATGTGGGGTATGGGACTACACTTGTTCATTGTTCTACTAGGCTTTGAGGGATGTTATTTGGAGTTCTTTTTAGTCATGAAGTAATATGAGGATATATAAGTTGTATGGATAATGGTTGAAGTTAACATAACCTTATATCCAAATATTTCTCATTATGTATGTATTTCACCTATGATTATTGGTATGTGATGAATGTAAATATAATATGTGTGGCCTAGGTGGTTTCCATGGGAATGCTTGGTAGGGTTGGTAGTATGGGATGCTAACTCTACATTGCACAAGTGGGCCCTTGGAAGTTCTATGGTCATGCCTTTATTGTAGTTGTGTACATCTTGGGGTTTTATCTTATGTTGTTTTGGTGATGTAAACGATTTTCAAAAACCTCATAATTGCATACTTTACATGTAAATGTCCCTTTCTTATTTTTAATGGATTTTACACTTTCTCCATACCTAGTGAATTATTCTGCTAACCCCTTTCTCCCTTATATATTATGCGTATAGCTTTCGGCTAATTGGTTTACTTCTACATCCTTGAAGAATGCTTGAACTTCTATTCTCCAAGACATTGCGGTAGGTCCTCAAATATTAAAGGACATATGCACTAATTCACACTTTATGATTTGTCTATTGATGTAATAGACTTAGTAATATTCTCTTACGTACTTTTGTTTTAATAGACAATTGTGTCGAAATGGATAAAGATCCTTTTTGTAGACTTCTGTTGTACTCTTATAAATAAATGGTTTTGTGAGAAGATATTAGAATATGATCATAAATCACTCATATTGCTAAACCAGGAGTCTAAGTATACTCCATAATCGCGGAGTCTATGTAAACTCCATATGCAAACTGTGAGAAGTCTTAAGTATATTTCACTATAGATAAAAGTGTTAACTTTTCCGCATTATTTAAATTACATAATGCCCTGACGATTATGCTAAGAGGCTTGTACGAGACCTCTTCGAGGTCATGTACGCCAGTAACCTCTAGCAGGTGCTCCACAGGTGTTACACAGGTACTAGTTGTTGATGATGTCTACTATATTTGAATGAAGATTTAAGGCATAGGTATGGTCTATGTGTCAATCATTGATGAAGTTATATGGATTGATGACCCCTACCTATGTACCTCTATATGAATATGTGTTTTTAAGAATGATTATGAGCCTTAACTTCAAATAAATAAGATGTCTTGTGTCCTATTCTATAATGTTGACGTGTGGTATTTATTCCCTATTACTCTATATGAAAATTGCATATGACTTGAGGGACATGATTCCCCCTACTTTATTTGTCTTCAAAAAGAAGGAAGACCCACAAGGGTTCATAGATGAAGTATTCAAGGTGGTAGACGCCATGGGCCGGACCTCTCAAGAAAAGGCGGAACTAGCCGCATACTAATTAAACGATGTGGCTAAAGTTTAGTATGATCAATGGAAGGATGAAAAGTCGGTTAGAGAAGGATGAATTACTTGGGAAGCTTTCAAGAAGACATTCTTTGATAGGTTATTTCCCTTGGAACTAAGGGTGATAAATATATAAGAATACATCAATATTCATCACGGGAATATGAGTGTAAATCAGTATAGCCTCAAGTTTACTCAACCATCCAAGTATGTTCCTACCATTATTGCGGACTCTAGGGTCAAGATGAATAAGTTTGTTATGGGGATATCCGATCTTGTGGTGAATTAATGTAGCTACACTATGCTAATTCCAAGCATGAACATTTCTCGTCTTATGGTCCATGCCGAACAAATCTAGTAGCAAAAGCTCAAGCAAGTGGGTAGGGAGTTGAAGAGATCAAAGCACAATGAGTGAAATTTCACTAAACTAGGTTAGAGATACAATAAAAACCAAGGTTCAAAAAGAGGTTTTCTAATCAAAGTCCCTCCAATTCACAAAAGCCTAATCAAGGGAAGAGGATTACCCCTATGCCTCAAGGGGAAGATAAGAGTTGTCCTTTTGTGGAAAAAACTACTTGTGTCAAGTGTGGTAAAAAGTATGAAGGGAAGTGTCTTGCCGGTGTAATATTTCGGAAAATTTTATGTCTAGTGAAGAGCCCAATAGTTCTTTAAGAATGCGCAATGGGAATACATAGGCATTCCAATGCCAATATTGAAAATATTGGACATAGTATAGAAAAATGGCTAAGGGGTGTTAGCAAATTTCTATATAATACCGAAATAAGCAAAATATTGGGCATATTAGAAAATATTGGCTTAAAAGGTGTTAGCCATATATCTAAGTATTAATGAGCTTGTTTAGGAATTGTACCTGCAATGAATACCCTAAACTAAAATGCTTTTTCCTTTAACTCACAAAAAGGTATGAGGCATCCAAGTGTCAAGCCTAGATACCATGTAACATGATCAATTAAAATTATCATGTAGATTAAGCAGTGCCCAAGGACATAGTGACGATTCTTGGGACAATAAGTAAACATTCCCAAAGTAACCATAAATAAGTTAGTTAGGAAATTACAACCAACCCATGTTCAAGCACATGTGCAAGACATGTGAAGACGCACCAAAGGAGGGGACCACCAAAACCGAATTCGGTTAGGGTAGTTAAGGGGGAAAAACGTGTATAAGGGACCACTCCATGTGGGTCCTAACATCCTAACAAAGTTTAGACTCTAAACTACTGCCTCAAATAGCTAAAAAACCTAGGACTAATCGAAATGGACCCACTAGTCAACCGACAACCTAGGACCAAAACAGGGTTGACACTAACCTAGTACTAGTTTAAGAGACAACGTAGTACCTAACGTTGGATGGTCCACATGGTTAGTGATGGTCCTATCAACTTAGGGGTACTTTCGTAATTCCCCTAGGTTACCTAATTAATTAATTTAACAAATTAATTTATTAATTTAACAAATTAAATAATTAATTTAAAAGGGCTAAAACCAAAACTACAAAGGAAACTTTCAGATTTTGGTTAAGACAAGAAAGGGACAACCTAGTACCTAACCTAGGGTGGTCCAAAGAGTTAGTTAAGGTCCTAAAAACTTAGGGGTACCTTATTAAGTACCCTAGTCTACTTATTTAATTAATGTATCAGCTTAACAAATTAATTTAAAGGGTCAAAACCTAAATCACCAAGAAGTTTCAAGATTTCGGCTGAGACATGAAAAAGACAACCTAGTATTTAACCTAGGATGGTCCAATGGATTAGTTATGGTTATAAAGACTTAATGGTACTGTAGTAATTATCTTATGTCACTTAATTTGTTAAATTAGACATTTAATTAATCAAATTAAAGGGGTCAACTCGAAATTCTTATGGTAACCTAGTATAATTCAAGAAACATCCTAGTACTTAACCTAGGATGGTCTTAAAGGGTTGATTATGGTTCCAATCACTTAGGGGTACTTTGGTACTTACCCTAGGTCCCTAAATTAATTATATTAAGTATATAATTAATTAATATAAATTCAAAATGTTGACCTAAACAATAGTCAACAACCAAAATTTCAGATTTTAGGTAAAGTCAACATTCCCCTATGTTTAATCAACTTATGAGGTTTTTTTTTTATTAATTAGTTAATTAATTTATTTAATTAACTTATAAACCCTAAGTTGAATAAGTAAAGGTTAGTTCCTAAACCTATAAACGACGTTCAAACTCAAACAAATACACGACTAAAACCAGAAGACAAGCGTGAGAAAAACAGTGAACAAAACACAACAAAAAAAAATAGAAAATTTCTTAAACGATTTTCAAGGTTTATTCAAGGTTCGTTCAAGGTTGTCTTCTTAGATTAAGTTATACTTAAGGTATTGGTTTCTCTCCTGTAATTCTTTTTGCAAGATTAATTTCCTTCGAACGATTCACAAGATCTTGAAAACTAGTGTTGTTCCCATCGTTTTTGTCGAACTTCCCTTCCCTAGTATCATTTTTGATTTCAATGTTGAATAGGTTAAAGATCATATTGTTGGTATGTGGTTCTGGATGTTCTTAACATTTATGGTCCTTTAATTATGAGTATCGAATGAACTTATGAACTTGTAATTGTGTAAAGTTAATCTTCTCATGATAATTAACGATCAATAATATTCTAAGTTAAGTCCGTGATGTGTTAAGTGAATATGTGTCTTTGGCTGAATGTTGACTTGTTGTTGTTGAGATGTTATGAATATGTTAAAGACATCAAATGTTAATATAATGCTGTCCAATATGTTCTTAAAACGTTACACTAAAATCAATAAACTAAGAATCGACTCAAAGACATCTATGAAATCATATCTTGAATAAATTTGCTATATGGTTCCAATAAAGTTGGCTAACTCTATTTGGTCAAATGAATATATGCTAATGGCTAGGAAATTATTTAATTGATTAAAAGATTGGCTAAGGTTTAATACATATGGTAATTTAAATATGAATATACGTAAAAATTGGCTTATGCCAAAAAGGATGAATATGCCAGTCTAACATCCAAAATCTTGAGCCAACACTAATCATATGCAAATTCTAGTGTAGTAAGAGTATCAAATACATAGTAAGAACTTCTAAAGTAATATCAATGAATCCATAACCAAGGGAATGACTTTCATTGGGATAACTCCCAACATGCTCCAAAAGAATGAACTATGAACACATGAAACTCATTAAATGAAGTGCTCACCGTCCGTAAACGGTGACATTAAGCTACTTCACTAAAGTAAGTAAGTAACGTGAGTTATAACATAATTAAAGGGGTATAAATTAAGTAAGTGACCAGAATGGGGTGTTAATGGAAGTGAGACAAGTCTTACTTACACCAAAGCTAATTTGTTAAAAGAATACTCACGAATAAAGGTGTTAGAATGTGTGAAACTAGTCTCATTAACACCTAAGGATGATATGTAAGGACAATTCACATTCATCAATGTAAATTAAGGATTATATGAAAGAACAATTAAAATTTCATAAATGTAAAGTAACGATGACCAGTCATCAATAGAGTAAGTAAATCTCAATCTTGAAGCAAGCCTCCATAATACTTGAGTCAACACTAAAAGATGATGAAATGGACATTCAAGTAAAAAGGTATCAGTAACTAAGATGTATGTAATCAAATGATGAAACCCTAGAAGTGTTAAGTAAGAATGTGAAATACACTAAATGGCCAAGTGCATTGTCATATGATGAAATGAACGTTCACGTAAAAGGGATGAGTAATTATGAAAAGCAAATGTTCTAATGCTAATGAATGTGGTGACAATATGATAAGAGGCTACTGTGAAAGATGAGAGCAATCTCAAATGAGCCTATGTAAATGTTACCAAAACGTACTCACCAATGAGAGTGTAAAGATAATGAAGAGATAAGTCTCAATTTACACTCTAAGCAAAGTATTGAGACTGATGTACACTTAATACTAATGATGTGATGAGAAATCATCTATTGAGCTATGATTCCCTCATACTAGAAGCCTGCTTCCATGAAGTATGAGTTGAATGAAATGGAACTTTATACTGAGCACCGACAGGCTAGCTATGAGCGTTGATGCCTTCTTTCCGGAAGGGCGAAGGTTCACGTAACTCTCATGAGATGATACTGTCCTGCATGCCGGGTATGGGTCTCCTTATATCGCCTAGTCTTCGAACTTATACTTCCATAGGGATCTGGCGGGGTTCAATCCCCATGTACGCTAGCATGTTTTGGGTAACTTTGGCCGGTGATTCCACCTCTTTTCGGTGTAGGGTAGACAGTGGTATTCATGATGCTCACATGTTCTATGTCGGTTAAGGTTGGATTTCCACAAAGTATGAAACATAATGAAATGAACGATACCGAAGGTGTGTGTGCAAGACAATTAGGAGGTGAAATCAGATTCAAGTAATGACATTAGGTCATTCTTGGTCATTGCACTTCACGATCCCGATAAGATTCTTAAACTTCCTACTAGTTATAACTGGTGTTTACATCAGCCTACGAATACATGAAATGAATAATGTGAAGTACGAACAAAATAATGAAGCAGACTCTGTGTTTTCTAAAGTAGGCCCTCGGGTTGAGGTCCCATATGTAGGGCCCTCACTTGAGATGTCTTGATGCTATATCTACTATTCCAAGGTCTCGTAAATATTAAATTTAGAATATATAAAACATGTTCTTGGTTCACTATAGCCGTGAGCTACACCTTTTGGTGTGGAGTAAACACCTGAGATGGATTCACCATTGCTGGGAATCACCCCTTTTCGGTGTGGGGCAGCCACTTGAATTCATGAGTAGATCACATGATCTAGATTCATTTTAATCGGTAAATCACCTCCTTTAAGTGTGGGGAAGACACTGGATTTCGTGTTAGCTCGCATGATCTTATTCCTAAGTATGTGTTTATGAAAGTTAGAAAGAATGATGATGGAACATATGTTCAAAGTAAGCTATGAAGAAGATCTTAAGAATGTGATTTGCCCATATCACACTCATGAAGTTTCAGCAAATAATGGGCAAAGCTAAATAGGAATGTCTTATAATGACTTGTTTTATGATGCCAATAAAGAGGCGTAGAAACATAATAACTAAAACCTTATAACTTTCCTAACATGAAAGTAATGAAATAAATGGCATGATCAATTGAGAATGGCTTATAAAATGTAATGAATATATAGTGTAAAATGACACACTATACGGTAGGGAAATTATTCCTTAGTCCTTTGATTACTTACATCGAATCATTGTGGGAATGAGATTACAATGAACCATTGCACTTGAAATTAAAACATAAGACCAAAGGAATTACTGAAATACACAACAATAAGAAGAAAAAAAAACTGAAAAATAAACTAAGTGGTCAAAGGGGAGCTCTAGGCCTAAGAGGACCGGAATCTCAGATTTTCGCCCGATTTGTCCTAAAATTATGTTGATGATACTAATGTATTGTAATCATATAGAAAATTATTTGTATGCTTTGAATGCATTAAACTACATCATATTCATACCACAATTCACAACTAACGAATTAGGATAGTCTAATGAACAGACTTTCCAGAAATGTCATGTTGTTTAGGTTCATTGGTCAAACATAGCTTTATGTGTATGTGTGCATACACACATACTTAGTACAATAGGTATACTAAACTCTACTATTTACTATTTTATAGATGCAGGTGAAAAGCACAGATTGACGACTCTTGAAATGGTTTGTGCGTCAACGTTTCTCCAGACCATTTTGTAGGTCCTCTTGATTTTGAGGATGCTACAGTTTTAGTCTAGCCTTAGTTTTAGACTTAACTAGTGGATGTTTTCCCTAGCGTTTCTTTCGTACTTTCATTTCAAATCTTTTGTAATAAGGTCGTGCTTGGCAAACATAGTAATGATATATTCTTATCCTGTTTTTGATTTTATTCTTATGATAGATGGTTGTCACATTAATGTTGAGATTCTTTTATGATGTAAATATAAAATAATTATATGAAGCTTATGTATACTTCATACATTTAAAAAATTTTAAATTTTCCGCTAAAATTAACCATATGAATGTGATGAATGCAAGAAGAGGCTTCTCTGCGACCTCTGAGAGGTCAAGGACGTCGGTCTGGGTCCGGATTCTAGAATTCGGGTCGTGATAAACTTGGTATCAGAGCATGAGGTTAAATAACCTAGGATGTAAAGCTCAACACAACCAAGTTACCTAGTTTCTAGCTTATGGTTGTGAAGCGCGCAACAATCATGACTTAGAGACTACGCCATGATAGGAAATTCTCAATTCTTCTACTCTTTATCATGCTATCTAGAGCTTTGAAACTTTGCGTTATTCTAAGTATCTAACTTCTTTCTTATGTGAGCACGTATACGGATACACACACGAATTAGGATGGCCAAGTGGTCTAAGGCGCCAGAATCAAGATTTAGCCTTCCGAAGAAAGGGTCATAATAGAAATGCCCAACGTGGAATAAAGACTTGTGGTGAATGTAGTTGTTCGCATGGAGGTGAATGCATGGTAATGTCTAAAAGCCTGCTATGATTATTGATGAGGAGGAGAAGGATAAGTTGGCTACATACTAACTAAAGAATATGGCTTAGACATGGACATGCTTCTTAAGTGTAATGCTATAATAGATTATAGAAATAGGGTAGGAAGGCTTCAGTTTCAAAACAAGTTGAGTTACAATGAGAAGGGCGTGGTTCAAATCCAACAGGTCAAGGAAGATGCTCAGCCTCGACCAAATGTTGTAGCCGAACCCCCCAAAGGAAACCGGTTCTATGCGTTGAAAGGAAGAGAGGAACAAGAGAATTCTGTGGATGTGGATAATGGTAACTTCATGTCTTATCCTTTCATGTCTATGCATTATTAGATCCAGTATCTACGTTTTATATAGTTACTCCTTTGTTGGATAATCAATTTGACTTACTTCCTGAGACCTTACATGAACCGTTTCTAGTTACTTCTCCCATAGGAGATAGTGTTATGACCGAAGGGGTATGTATAGAAGTTGATGGGATAGTGGAAAGTCCCTTTAAAATTAAGTTGGGTGTCATTAGATTCAAATCTTAAGGCCAACCAGATGTTATTTAAGAGGTTAGATATACTCTTCCTAATTCTGGTTTATCTGTAAGAAACTCTAAGTTTAAGTGCTTTATTGGATTTGTTGTGGTAAGTCCCTAATCGTATGCCTTATAATAGAACCATGTGAGTTAAAATGATGTTATGTTGCATTTTATGTTGTTTTATTGTATCATAGGCATGTTTTCTATGTTGCATGATACGTGATATGCAATAAGTTAAGTGTAATTGAGAAGGAAGTTCCTCGATCTTAAATATGAGGTTTCAGATAAGCTTGAATGTTATGCATCATCCAGATAAGCGTGATTCAGATATTCAGAAAGAGTAAAGTTTCAAGCATGTTAAAGTGTTTTCGTAAATCACCCTCTTTAGTTTGAAAATAATGTGTAGTGCCATTCGGGGACGAATGTTCCTCATGGGGGTAATGTAACATTCCAGAAAATTTTATGTCTAGGGAAGAGCCCAATAGGTCTTTAAGAATGCGTATTGGGGATACATACGCATTCCAATAAAAATATTGAAAATATTGGGCATAGTAAAGAACAATGGCTAAGGGGTGTTAGCCAATTTCTATGTAATACACAAATAAGCAAAATATTAGGCATATTAGAAAATATTGGCTTAAAGGGTGTTAGCCATATATCTTACTATTAATGAGTTTGTTTAGAAATTGTACCTTCAATGAACACCCTAAACTAAAATGTTTTTTCCTTTAACTCACAAAAAGGTATGAGGCATCCAAGTGTCAAGCCTAGATATCATGTCACATGATCAATTAAAATGATCATGTAGATTAAGCAGTGCCCAAGGACATAGTGACGATCCTTGGGACAATAAGTAAACATTACCAAAGAAACCATAAAAAATAGTTAGTTTTGAAATTACAACCAACCCATGTTCAAGAAATATGAAGAAGCATTAAAGAAGGGGACTATCCTAACCGAATTCGGTTAGGGTAGTTAAGGGGGCGAATACGTGCATGAGGGACCACCCCATGTGGGGCCTAACTTACTAACAAATTTTACACTCTAAACTACTTCCCCAAATATCTAACTAACCTAGGACTAACCGAAATGGACCAACTAGTGCACCCGACAACCTAGGACCAAAACCGGTTTGACACTAACCTAGTACTAGTTAAAGAGACAACCTAGTACCTAACCTATGATGGTCCAAAAAGTTAGTTATGGTCCTATCAACTTAGGATTACTTTAGTAATTCCCATAGGTAACCTAATTAATTAACTTAGAAAATTAATTAATTAATTTAAATGGGCTAAAACAAAAACTACAAAGGAAATTTTCAGGTTTTGGTTAAGACAAGAAAGTGACAACCTAGTACTAACCTAGGATGGTCCAAAGAGTTAGTTAAGGTCCTAAAAACATAGGGATACTTTAGTAATTACCCTGGTCTACTTAATAAATTAATGTAGCATCTTAATTAATTAATTTAAAGGGTCAAAACCGAAATCACAATGAAGTTTCCAGATTTCGGTTGAGACAAGAAAAAGACAACCTAGTATTTAACCTAGGATGGTCCAAAGTATTAGTTATGGTTCTTAAGGGTACTGTAGTAATTTCCTTAGGTCACTTAATTTGTTAAATTAGCCATTTTATTAATTAAATTAAAGGGGTAAAACCGAAATTCTTATGGTAACCTACTATAACTCAAGAATCATCCTAGTACTTAACCTAGGATGGTCTTAAAGGGTTGATTATGGTTCCAATGACTTAGGGATACTTTAGTACTTACTCTAGGTAATTACATTAATTAAATTAAGGATTTAATTAATTAGTATAAAGTCATAATGTTGACCTAAACCATAGTCAACACAAAAATTTAAGATTTTAGGTCAAGTCAACATTCTCCTATATTTAGTAAACTTAGGAGGGTTTTTTTTAGTAATTAGTTAATTAAATTATTTAATTAACTTATTAAACCCTAAATTGAATAGGTCATTTCCAGTTCCTAAACCTAAAAACCACGTTCAAACTCAAACAAATACACGACTAAAACCAGAAAACAACCATGAGAAAAATAATGAACAAAACAAAGAAAAAAATAGAAAATTTCTTAGACGATTTTCAAGGTTTCTTCAAGATTCGTTAAAGGTGGTCTTCATTAATTAAATTCTACTAAAGGTATGAGTTTCTCTCCTTGAATTCTTTCTCCAAGAGTATTTTCCTTCGAACGATTCACAAGATCTTGAAAACTAGGGTTGTTCCCGTTGTTCTCGTCGAACTTCCCTTCCCTAGTATCCTTTTCAATTTCAATGTTGAATAGGTTAGAGATCATGTTGCTGGTATGTGTTTCTTGTTGTTCTTAACATGTATAATCTTATCATGATAATAAGGATCGATAATATGCTAAGTTAAGTCTATGATGTGTTAAGTGAATATGTGTCTTTAGCTGAATTTGACTTGTTGTTGTTGTGATGTTATGAAGATGTTTAAGCCATCAAATGTGAATATAATGCTATACAATATGTTCTTAAAACGTTACAATAAAATCCATAAACATCTAAGAAATCATATCTCGATCAAATTGGCTATCTGGTTCCAATAATGTTGGCTAACTCTATTTGTCAAAATGAATATATGCTAATGGCTAGGAAATTATTTAAATGATTAAATGATTGGCTAAGGTTTCATACATATGGAAATTTAAAAACGAACATACGTAATAATAGGATTATGCCAAAAAGAATGAATTTTCTAGTCTAACATCCCAAATCATGAGCAAATACTAATCATATGAGAATTCTTGTGTAGTAAGAGTATCAAATATATATTAAGCACTTCTAATGTAATATCAATGAATCTAGAACAAAGGGCATCACATTCATTGGGAAAACTCCCAACATGCTCCACAAGAATGAACTATGAACACATGAAACTTATTGGATGAAGTGTTCATCGTCCATAAACAGTGATATGAAGCTACTACACTAAAGTAAGTAAGTAACATGAATTATAACATAATGAAAGGGGTCTATATTAAGTAAGTGACCAGAATGGGGTGTTAATGGAAGTGAGAAAAGTCTTACTCATACCAAAGCTAATTTGTTAAATTAATATTCACAAATGAAGGTGTTAGAATGTCTGAAACTAGTCTCATTAACACCTATGGATGATATGTAAGGACAATAAACATTCATCAATGTAAATTAAGGATGGTATGAAAGAACAATTAACATTTAATCAATGTAAAGTAAAGATGACCAGTCATCAATAGAGTAAGTAAATCTCAATCTAGATGCAACCCTCCATAATGCTTGAGTCAACACTTAAAGATGATGAAATGGACATTCTCGTAAAAAGGGATGAGTAACTAAGATGTATATAATGAAATGATGAAACCCTATAAGGGTTAAGTAAGAGTGTGCAATACACTAAATGGCCAAGTGCATTGACATATGATGAAATGAACATTCACATAAAAGGGTTGAGTAATTATGAAAAGCGAATGTGCTAATGCTAATGAATGTGGTGACAATATGATAAGAGGCTAATGTGAAATATAAGATCAATCTAAAATGAGTCTAAGTAAATGTCACCAAAATGTAGTTGCCTATGACAGTGTAAAGATAATGAATAGACAAGTCTCTATGTACACTCTAATAAAAGTATTGAGACTCATATACTTTATACTAATGATGAGATGAGAAATAATCTATTGAGCTATGATGTCCTCATACTAGAAGCCATCTTCCATGACGTATGAGTTGAATGAAATTGAACTTTATACTGAGCACCGATAGGCTAGCTATGAGCGGTGATGCCTTCTTTCGGGAAGGGAGGAGGTTCACGTAACTCTCATGAGATGAGACTGTCCGAGATGCTGGTTATGGGTCTCCTTATATCTCCTAGTCTTCGAACCTATACTACCATAGGGATCCGGCGGGGTTCTATTCCCATGTACGCTAGCATTTTTTGTGTCACTTTGGCTGGTGATTCCACCTCTTTTCGGTGTGGGGTAAACACTGGATTTCGTGATGCTCAAATGATCTATGTCGGTTAAGGTTGGAGTTCCTAAAAGTATGAAAGATAATAAAATGAACGATACCAAGGTGTTTGTGCAAGACAATCAGGAGGTGAAACCAGATTCAAGTAATGAAATTAACTCATTCTTGGTCATTGCACTTCACGATCCCGATGAGAGTCTTAAACTTCCTCCTAGGTATAATTGGTGTTTACCTCAGCCTACGAATGAAGGAAACAAATAATGTGAAGTACGAATAAATGAATGAAGCAAACTCTGTGTTTTTTAAAGTAGTCCCTCGGGTTGATGTTCCATATGTTGGGACCTCACTTGAGATTTCTTGATGCTACATCTACGATTCCTAGGTCTCGTAAATATTAAATTTATCATATATGGTTCACTATAGCCGTTAAACACTCCTTTCGGTGTGAAGAGAACACTTGAGATAAATTCACCATTGCTGGGAATCACCCCTTTTCGTTGTGGGACAGACACTACATTTCATGAGTAGCTCACATGATCTAGATTCATTTTAATCGGTGAATCACCTCTTTTCAATGTGCGGAAGACACTGGATTTAATGTTAGCTCGCATGATCTTATTCCTAAGTATGTCTCTATGAAAGTAAGAAAGAACGATGATGGAACGTATGTTCAAAGTGAGCTATGAAGAAGAGCGTAAGAATGTCATTTGCCAATATCACACTCATGAAGTTTCAGCAAATAATGGGCAAAGCCAAATAGAAATGGATTATAAAGACTTTTTTTATGATGCCAATAAATGGAAGTAGAAACATAACAACTAAGACCTCATCATTTCCCTAACATGAAAGTAATGAAATAGATGGTATGATTAATAGAGAATGGCTTATGAAATGTAATTAATATATAGTTTAAAGAATGACTCATTCTACGGTAGGGAAATTATTCCTTAGTCCTACGATTACTTACATCGGTTCATTGTGGGAATGGGCCTAAAATGAGCCATTGCACTTGTAAGTAAAACATAAAACCAAAGGAATTAATGAACTACACAACAATAAGAAGAAAAAAATGAAAAATAAACTAATGTTCAAAGGGGAGCTTTAGGCCTAAAAGGATCAAAATGTCAGATTTTTGCCCGAGTTGTCCCAAAATTATGTTGATGATACTAATGTCTTGTAATCATATATAAAATTATTTGTGTGCTTTGAATGCATTAAAATATATCATATTCATACCACAATTCACCACTAATAAGTTAGGATAGTCTATAGGCCAAACTTTCCAGAAATGGCATGTTGTTTAGGAAGAGCTTTCATTTGTCATGCATAGCTTTATGTGTATGTGTGCATACACTCATACTTAGTACAAGTGTTGTAATAATCCCTACTATTTACTAATTTATAGATGCAGGTAAAACTCACAGATTGATGACTCTTACAACGGTTTGGACATCAACGTTTCTCCAGACCATTTGGTAGGTCCTTTTGATTTCGATGATGCTACAGTTTTAGTGTAGCCTTAGTTTTAGACATAGCTAGTGGATGTTTTCCCTAGCGTTTCTTTCGTACCTTCATTTCGAATATTTTTTAATAAGGTCGTGGTTGGCAAACGTATTTATGATATATTCTTATCTTGTTTCGATTTGATTATTATGAGAGATGGTTGTTACATTAATGTTGAGTATAGTATATGATGTAAATATGAAATAACTATATTAAGTTTTTGTTTACTTCATACATATAAAATGTTTTAAATTTTCTGCTAAAATTAACCATATGAATGTGTTGAATGCAAGAAGAGGCTTGTCTGCGACCTCTAAGTGGTCAACGAAGACGGTCTCCATCCGGATTCCAGAATCAGGGTCGTGACAAACGTGGTATCATAGCATGAGGTTAAATAACCTAGGATCTTAAGCTCAACACAACCAATTTACGTAGTTTCTAGCTTATGGTTGTGAAGTGCGCCAGAATCATTACTTAGAGACTACGCGATGATAGGAAATTCTACATTCTTCTTCTCTTTATCGTGCTATCTATAGCTTTGACATTTTGTGTCATTCTAAGTATCTAACTTAATTCTTGTGTGAGAACGTATAGGGATACACACAAGAATTAGGATGGCAAAGTGGTCTAAGGCGCCAGAATCAAGATTTAGCCTTCCCAAGAAAGGGTAATAATGGAAATGCCCAACGTGGACTAAAGACGTGTGGTGAGTGTGGTTGTTTGCATAGAGGTGAATGCATGGTAATATCTAAAATCCTGCTATGAGTAATTATGAGAAGGAGAAGGATTAGTTGGCTACATACCAACTCAAGAATATGGCATAGACATGGATTTGCTTCTTAAGTGTTATGCTATACAGATTATAGAAATACGGTAGTAAGCCTTCAATTTCCAAATAAGTTGAGTTAAAATGAGAAGGGTGTGGTTCAAATTCAATAGGTCAAGGTAGATGCTCAGCCTTGGCCAAATGTTGTAGCCGCACCCCAAAAGAAACCGCTTCTATGAGTTGAAAGGAAGAGAGCATCAAGAGAATTCTGCGGATGTGGATAATGGTAAAATCTTGTCATATCCATTCATGTTTATGCATTATTAGATCCAGTATCTACCTTTTCTATGGTTATTCCTTTGTTGGCTAATCAATTTGAATTAGTTTCTAAGATCTTACATGAACCGTTTCTAGTTAGTAATCCCATAGGATATAGTGTTATGGTCGAAGGGGTATGTATAGAAGTTGATGGCATAGTGGAAAGTCCCTTTGAAATTAATTTGGGTGTCATTAGGTTCAAATCTTATGTCAAACCAAATGTTATTTAAGAGGTTAGATATATTCTTCCTAATTATGGTTTATCTGTAAGAAACTCTAAGTTTAAGGGCTTTAGTGGATTCGTTGTTGTAAGTCCCTAATCGTATGTCTTATAATAGAACCATGTGAGTTGAAACGAAGTAATGTTGCATTTTATGTTTTTATTTTACTATAGAATAGGCATGTTTTCTGTGTTGCATGATTTGTGATGTGCATTAAGTTAAGTGTGATTGATAAGGAAGTTCCTCGATCTTAAATATGAAGTTTTAGATAAGCTTGAATGTTATGCATCATCGAGATAAGTGTGATTCAGATATTCACAAAGATTAAAGTTTTAAGCATGTTAAAGTGTTTTCGTAAATCACCCTCTTTAGTTTAAAAATGATGTGCAATGTCATTCGGGGACGAATGTTCCGATGGGGGGGGGGGTAATGTAACATTCTAGAAAATTTTATGCCTAGTGAAGAGCCCAATAGGTCTTTAAGAATGCCTATTGGGAATACATAGGCATTCCAATACAATATTAAAAATATTGGGCATAGTATAGAAAAATGGCTAAGGGGTGTTAGGCAATTTCTATATAATACCCAAATAAGCAAAATATTGGGCATATTAGAAAATATTGGCTTAGAGGGTTTTAGCCATATATCTAAGTATTAATGAGCTTGTTTAGAAATTGTAACTGCAATGAAGACCATAAACTAAAATGCTTTTTCCTTTAACTCACAAAAAGGTATGAGGCATCCAAGTGTCAAGCCTAGATACCATGTCACATGATCAATTAAAATTATCATCTAGATTAAGCAGTGCCCAAGGACATACTGATGATCGTTGGGAAAATAAGTAAACATTCCCAAAGGAACCATAAATAATAGTTAGTCTGGAAATGACCACAGACCCATGTGCAAGCACATGTGCAAGACATGTGAAGTAGCACCAAAGAAGGGGACCACCTTAACCGAATTCGGTTAGGGTAGTTAAGTGGGCAAATACATGCATAAGGGACCACTCCATGTGGGGCCTAACTTCCTAACCAATTTTTTACTCTAACATACTGCCGCAAATAGCTAACTAACCTAGGCATAATCGAAAGGGACCCACTAGTGCACCCGACAACCTAGGAATAAAACCGGGTTGACACTAACCTAGTACTGGTTAAAGCGACAACCTAGTACCTAACCTAGGATGGTCCAAAAGTTTAGTTATGGTCCAATAAAATTAGGGGTACTTTACTAATTCCCCTAGGTTACCTAATTAATTAATTTAGCAAATTAATTAATTAATTTAGCAAATTAATTAATTAATTTAAAAGGGCTAAAACAAAAACTATAAAGGAAATTTTAAGATTTTTGTTCAGACAAGAAACAGACAACATAATACCTAACCTAGGTTTTTTTTTTGGTCCAAAGAGTTAGTTAAGGTCCTAAAAAGTTAGGGATACTTAAGTAAGTACACTAGGATACTTAATTAATAAATGTAGCAGCTTAATTATTTAATTTAAAGGGTCAAAACCGAAATCACAATGTAGTTTCAAGATTTCGGTTGAGACAAGAAAAAGACAACCTAGTATTTAACCTAGGATGGTCCAAAGGATTAGTTATGGTTATAAAGACTTAAGGGTACTGTAGTAATTACCTTAGGTCACTTAATTTGTTAAATAGACATTTAATAAATTAAATTAAAGTGGTCAAACAAAAATTCTTATGGTAACCTAGTATAATTCAAGAAACATCCTAGTACTTAACCTAGGATGGTCTTAAAGAGTTGATTATGGTTCCAATGACTTATGGTTACTTTAGTACTTATACTAGGTACCCAACTTAATTAAATTAAGGATTTAATTAATTAATATAAAGTCAAAATGTTGACCTAAACCATAGTCAACACCAAAATTTCAGATTTTAGGTCAAGTTAACATTCTCCTATGTTTAGTCAACTTAGGAGGTTTTTTTTAGTAATTAGTTAATTAATTTTTTTAATTAACTTACTAAACCCTAAGGTTATTATGTCAAGGTCAATTCATAAACATAAAAACCACGTTCAAACTCAAACAAATACACGACTAAAACAAGAAAATAAGTGTGAGAAAAACAGTGAACGAAACAAAGAAAAAAATCTTAGACAATTTTCAAGGTTTCTTCAAGGAGGTCTTCGTAGATTAAGTTCTACTAAATGTATGAGTTTCTCTCCTGGAATTCTTTCTCCAAGAATATTTTCCTTCGAACATTTCACAAGATCTTGAAAACTAGGGTTATTCCCGTCGTTCTCGTCGAACTTCCCTTCCCTAGTTTCCTTTTCGATTTCAATGTTGAATAGGTAACCGATAATGTTGTTGGTAAGTGGTGCTGTCTTTTCTTAACATGTATAATCTGATCATGATAATATGGATCGATAATATGCCAAGTTAAGTCCGTGATGTGTTAAGGGAATATGTGTCTTTGGTTGAATGTTGACTTGCAATTGTTGTGATCTTATGAAGATGTTAAAGCCATCAAATGTTAATATAATGCTGTCCAATATATTCTTAAGATGTTAGAGTAAAATCCATAAACTAAGAATTGACTCAAAGACATCTATGAAATCATATCTCGAATAAATTGGCTATCTTGTTCCAATAAAGTTTGCTAACTCTATTTGGCTAAAATGAATACATGCAAATGACTAGGAACTTATTTAAATGATTAAAAGATTGGAAGGTTTCATACATATGGCAATTAAAATATGAACATACGTAAATATTGGCTTATGCCAAAAAGGATGAATTTGCTAGTCTAACATCACAAATCATGAGCCAATACTAATTATATGTCAATTCTTGTGTAGTAAGAGTATTAAATATATATTAAGCATTTCTAAAGTAATATCATTGAATACGTAACCAAGGTAATTACATTCATTGGGACAACTCCCAACATGCTCCACAAGAATGAACTGTGAACACATGAAACTCATTGAATGAAGTGCTCATCATCCTTAAATAGTGATATGAAGCTACTACACTAAAGTAAGTAAGTAACGTGAGTTATAACATAATTAAAGGGGTATAAATTAAATAATTGACCAGAATGGGGTGTTAAAGGAAGTGACACAAGTCTTACTTACACCAAAGCAAATTTGTTAAAAGAATACTCGCGAATGAAGGTTTTAGAATGTGTGAAACTTGTCTCATTACCACCTAAGGATGATATGTAAGGATAATTCACATTTATTAATGTAAATTAATGATGATATGAAAGAACAATTCACATTTAATCAATGTAAAATAAAGATGACCAGTCATCAATAGAGTAAGTATATCTCAATCTAGAAGCAAGCCTCCATAATGCTGGAGTCAACACTAAAAGATCATGAAATGAACATTCACTTAAAAATGGATGAGTAACTAAGATGTATGTAATGAAATGATGAAACCTAGAAGGGTTAAGTAAGACTGTGAAAAACACTAAATGGCCAAGTGCATTGGCATATGATTAAATGAACATTCACGTAAAAGGGATGAGTAATTATCAAAAGCAAATGTGATAATGCTAATGAATTTGGTGACAATATGATAAGAGGATAATTTAAAATATAAGAGCTATCTCAAATGAGCCTAAGCTAATGTTACCACAACGTACTCACCTATGAGAGTGTAAATATAATGAAGAGACCAGTCTTTATGTACACTCTAATGAAAATATTGAGACTGATGTATACTTAATACTAATGATGAGATGAGAAATCATCTATTGAGCTATGATGTCCTCATACTAGAAGCTAGCATCCATGATGTATGAGTTGAATGAAATGGAACTGTATACTAGCATCGATAGGCTAGCTATGAGCGGTGATGCCTTCTTTTGGGAAGGGAAAGGTTCACGTAACTCTCATGAGATGAGACTGTCCGGCATGCCGGGTATGGTCTCCTTATATCTCCTAGTCTTCGAACCTATACTGTCAATATAGGGATCTGGCGCGGTTTAATTCCCATGTACGCTAGCATGTTTTGGGTCACTTTCGCCGGTGATTCCACCTCTTTTCAGTGTGGGGTAGACACTCAATTTCATGATGCTCACATGATCTATTTCGGTTAAGGTTGGAGTTCCTCAAAGTATGAAAGATAATGAAATGAACGATACCAAAGGTTTTTGTGCAAGACAATCAGGAGGTGAAACCAGATTTAAGTAATGACATTAGGTCATTCTTGGTCATTGCACTTCACGATCCCGATGAGAGTCTTAATTTTCCTCCTAGGTATAACTGGTGTTTACATCATCCTACGAATGAATGAAACGAATAATGTGAAGTACGAATAAACGAATGAAGCTGACTCTGTGTTTGCTAAAGTAGGCCCTCACTGAACTACACAACAATAAGAAGAAAAAAAACTGAAAAATGAAGTAAGTGTTCAAAGGGGAGCTTGGTCCTAAGAGGATAAAAATGATAGATTTTTGCCCGAGTTGTCCTAAAATTATGTTGATGATACTAATGTCCTGTAATCATATAGAAAATTATTTGTGTGATTTGAATGCATTAATATACATCATACTCATACCACAATTCACAACTAACGAATTAGGATAGTTTAATGACTGGACTTTTCAGAAAAGGCATGTTGTTTAGGAAGACTTTTCATACATAGCTTTATATGTATGTATGCATACAACCATACTTAGTACAAGTAGTGTACTAGTCCCTACTATTTACTATTTTATAGATGCAGGTAAAAATCAAAGATTGACGACTTTTGCAACGGTTTGAACATCAGCGTTTCTCCACACAAATCTGTAGGTCCTCTTGATTTCGAGGATGCTACAATTTTAGTCTAGCCTTAGTTTTAGACATAGCTAGTGGATTTTGTCCCCAGCATTTCTTTCGTACTTTAATTTCAAAGCTTTTGTAACAAGGTCGTGGTTGGAAAACGTATTTATGATATATTCTTATCCTTTTTCGATTTGATTCTTATGATAGATGGTTGTTACATTAACGTTGAGCTTAGTATATGATGTAACTATGAAATAACTATATGAAGTTTATGTATACTTCATACATATAAAATTTTTTAATTTTTTTGCTAAAATTAACCATATGAATGTGATGAATGCAAGAAGAGGCCTGTCTGCGACCTCTCAGAGGTCAATGACGCCGGTCTCGATCCGGATTCCATAATCCAGGTCGTGACAGCCGGTATGGGTGTTTCCTATGGATGTTGTAAGAGTGGTCACCAATTGAAAGATTGTCCAAATTGTATGGCCGGCCAAAGGGAGAGAAGGTTTCCAAGCTCCCACTAACACAACAAACCTCGATGCTCATACGAATAATCGCTTCTATGTTTTCCACTCTAGGAGTTACCAAGAAAAGTCTCCCGTACAAGATTTTTCCATAAATGTCTATGATTTATTAGATCCCGGTTCCACTTTATCATTTGTAACCCCTTTAATGGCCATGGATTATGATATACTTCCCGATGTTTTTCATGAAGCTTTTTCAGTTTCTATCCCGATGGGTGATTTCGTACTTGTTAAAAGAGTTTATAGGGGTTGTCCTGTTTCATTGCCCTATATAGTCACATTGGTTGACTTGGTAGAACTTGATATGTTGGACTCTGATGTTATCTTGTGAACGGATTTGCTACATTCTTATTTTGCTTCCATTGATTGTAGAACCCGGGTAGTAATTTTTAAATTTCCAAATGAACCCGTTGTAGATTGAAAGCGGGGAAACCTATCTCTAAAGAGTCGAATTATTTCATATATTAAAGCTTGTAAGTATATTGCGAAAGGTTGTATCTATATTATGGTGAGGGTCAAGGATCTAGAATCTGAGACACCTCCTTTTTAGTTGGTCCCCATAGTGATGGAGTTTCAGGATGTCTTTCTAGATGACTTGCCCGAAATTCCTCCTGAGCAGGAAATTAACTTCGACTTAGATTTATTGTCTGATTCACACCTATTTCAATCCTCATGACCAGATTGCCGAGGCCTTGCTGAGGGAGTTAAAGGTTCAACTCAATGATTTTCTAGACAAAGGTTTCATACAACAAATTATTTCACCATGGGGTGCCCTGGTGTTTTTTGTTAAAAAGAACGATGGGTCCTTTAGGATTTTAATTGATTACCAACAACTAAATAAGGTCACCATAAAGAGCAAGTACCCTCTCCCTAGAATTGATGATTTATTTGACCAACTCGAAGGGCAAGCTACTTTTCAAAAATTTATTTGAGGTTGGGATATCATCAAGTAAGAGTTAGGGAAGTTGACATACCTAAAACAGCTTTTCGAACTATGTATGGTAATTTTGAATTTCGAGTCATGTCTTTTGGTCTAAAAAATGCCCAGACGGCTTTTATGGACCTTATGAATAATGTTTTTTGAAACTATTGTGATTATTTTGTGATTGTCTTTATTGATGACATCTTGATATACGGGTGACCATGTGAAAAAATTGACGATAGTTTTACAAGTCATCCCCAATGCTCAACTCTATGCCAAGTATAATAAGTGCGAGTTTTGGTTGAGATCGTTGCTTTTCTTGGTCATATTGTTACTAGTGAGCACATAGACATCATTCATCTCATATATATAAAGCAGTGCAGAATTTAAATTTTTCACAATAGCAATTAAAAATCTCTTTATAGAAAAACATATGGAATGTTAAATCACTTGTCAACATCTTAGACACGCGAATATCTTGGCTCACAGACAAAACATCAACAAAATAGAAATAAAAAAGTCTATTACAATGTATTTTGAAATAAATATCTAAACATAGTTATCTCCTCAAATCAATTGAGAGCATACCACGACTTGCTTGAAATGATGCTAATATCCAAGCTTCATTTCAAATGACTCCTCTCATTTTCCAACTACACCTTTAGAGTTAAGAAAATATATGGAATTAGTACATTCAAATTTACTAAGTATGGTGTAATGCAATAAAATCATGCTAAACGGACATTTTGTTTAAAATATGTTTTCATGCTCTTTTTGGAGAAAACCGCATAACATAAGTATAAGAAACCACCTTAAAGTCAACATAAACGTATATAAGATATATTCCAAGTAATCCAGATTATAGCGTTCACATCACTTCAAACCATATAAGCATATAACCCTCCTACCAAAGTTTATCGTAATATTTATTTCGGAAAGACAAGAACAGACCGTCAATACACCCTCTTCTAGCACACCTAAATAATATTTAAGATTACCTAATGTAAGATTATTCCCTTTTTAACATTCCACTCACCGCAGATTCACTTCAGTAAAACATGAAGAGACAGACCATACACCCTCTTCAAGCCTACGTAAGCAACCCTCAAAGCTACCCTAGATAGGGATCATTCTATTAAACTTATATAAACTTAAGCCATATACATTCATTTAGTCAACTTAGATTCAACTTAAAATTTAGAGGACTTCTCATAATGGTCTTGGAAAATACCTAGGGAACCTACATACTAGCATCTTCAAAGCCTACTTGTGACACGTCTAGATAACGTCCCATTCCACTACCTAAACATTGTAGAACATCTCAAACACCATAATTGTTTCCACATGATAAGAATAGGCATCAAATTACACAAACCATACTAGCTAGGTATGGAATCCGGTGTCTACACTACGCCGATAGAGGGTGTTCTACATGCAAAGGGTAGAATTAGGACACATCCCATATAGGTAGATGGTTAAGGAATATCAAAGGTTTATTTTTACTCTAGTCTCAACTTAAGTAGAGTCACTCCCCAAAACTACTCACTCGGTGCTAGCCTAAGTTCTCATAGAGTAAGTTCAATCACAAGGGTATCTGAAGAGGTACCCTATTTTAGTCACTACCAAATAATAATACACTTCATCGAGTAGATGGTCCACTAGGGATACCACTCAATGGTTAAATACGATAGCCAAATGATATTCTTAGACATGGCTTCATGATGTTCTAGCCAACCTACCCCTAGTTCCTTCATTCACACAACAAGGATACAATTATGGCTTTCTATTTTAAAGATAACATAACCTTCTTTCTAATTTGTTGGTTCAAAGTTAGTGACCCTCTTAACCTTATTTAAGGTCATATTTCAATCAAACATACACATAAATGACAAAGGTTCTTAAGCATACTAACTCAATAATTCATATTCACATTCTTCATGTATCATGTTTAGGGACATAGGTCAACAAAAACAAGACACACATATCATCATCTTATCCCATGTAGAACAACATTCAAGTAGCACATATGGATAACTAAGTCTATGATAAGTCACCCTATACATCCCAATAGAAACATCAACATAGTCCATCAAAAGTCCTATATAGTTAATTAGGAAGAATCATACTTCAACATCAAGAATACATATATAAAGGCATGAACAAAGTCTATCATGATCACTTAAAAAAAATTAGGACACAACATGCTTTCACTTCATCCATACACATATACCATATATGTCTTCACATTGATCACCTATACAAGTTGTAACATAATAATATCACAATTAGTAAAGTAATGCCGACAAGGCAATGATCTTCACAACTATAACACATAAGCACCACCAACATAAGTGGACCATACCAATAAACACAATTCAATACCTATACTATACAATATAAGAAGATTAGGTAATCTTACCTCCATTCAATCATCAACACCTCCAATCCTTAGCCATTGCAACCAATTCAATTCATCATGTTATAAATTGGTCATTGCATCCAGTTAGCTTAGAAATCAGCACATCATGTTCAAATTATTATACTTGTTTTTATGTTTGTTCAGTTATGTTTTATTTAAGCTTTAATCTATCCCACATGCTCAGTACATTTCAAGTACTGATGCATACGTGCGCTACATCTTCTTGTGATGTAGGTTCAGGTTCTCAGCATCTAGATCACGCATAGATCGATTTTCCGATCTCCAGTTCAGCAGATTCAGTGGTGAGTCCTCATTCTCCGAGGACAACAGTCATGAGTTTCATTTCAGTCTTTTGTCATTTAGTTTCAGTTTTTGCTAGATTTAGCTGGGGCTTGTCCCAGTATTTCTAGTCTAGTTTAGAGGCTATTTTCAGACATAGTTATATTCAGCTTTGAATTGAGTTAATATTTCTTTTGTATTAACCTCATTATTTTCAAATATCTCAGTAATAGAATATGGGTATTCCCAATCTTTTCATTTTGAGTATGATTTAGCTTCGGCAACAGTTTATTATCTTTAGTATACTCATGATCATACCAGCAGAGTTAGCTTGGGATCACTTGTGGTCCTAGGATCCGTGTCCGCGTCTCGGGTGTAAATTGGGGCGTGACAAAACTTGGTATCAGAGCACTAGGTTCAAGAGTTCTAGGATGTCTGAATAGTCGGACTAAGTAGAGTCCTTTTCATTGGTGTGAAGTGCACCACATCTAATGAGAAGGAGGCTATGAAGTGTTTTAGGAAAACATCAATTTCTTGATATTCTTATCGTGCGTTGGTATGATCTTCTTTCTAATCCATCGTTATGCTCTTAAGATCATGACTCCTCATAGAGCTTAGCCATGGAATGCTAATGCATGCAATGCTAACGCAGTTTCTCTAGTACAAGATAAGGAAGTTCAAATGAAGATATTCAGAATGCAAATTAAACTTTTGGCTAAGAGTATGACCAACCAGAACAATGCAAAGTTTGTGATTTTGTTAGGATGAATCTGCCTATGTTTTTAGGGTCGCAAGTTTGTAAGGACCCACAAAAATTCATTGATAAGGTCAAGAAAATATTTGGTGTGATGTCAGTAACTCATAGTGATAGGTGAGATTGGCATCCTACAAACTCAAGGATGTGACTCACATATGGTTCACTCAGTAGGAAGACAACAGACATGACTTTGTCTTTTGTAACTCAGTATAGCAGTCCAATTCAGTGTTAGTCCAGCAGCTCTCTCAGAACCTTTCTTAGTCTCTACTCCAGTCGGTGACCGAGTTATAGCTAGAAAGGAATACAGAAATTGCCCTGTCATAGTCTCTCAGAAGTCACCTCATTAGATCTAGTAGAGTTAGAAATGGTAGACTTCGATGTCATTCTATGCATGGATTGGTTACACTAATTTTATGACATAGTCGATTGTAGAACTAGGATTGTTCGTTTTCAATTTACGGACGAACCAATCTTAGAATTGAAGGGTAGTAGCCTAGCGCCTATGGGTCGATTTATTTCTTACTTTAAGGCCAGAAAGATGATATCTAAGGGTTATCTCTATCATCTAGTTCAGGTTAAGGATTCTAGCCTTGAAACCCCATCTCTTGAGTCAGTTCCAGTAGTCTATGAATTTCCAGAAGTATTTCCAAAAGATCTTCCCGGGGTTCCTCCTGAAAGAAAAATCGACTTTGGAATTGATCTCCTTCCAGATACCCAGCCTATTTCTATTCCTCCTTACAGAATGGCTCAAGCAGAGCTTAAGGAATTGAAAGAGTAGTTGAAAGACCTTCTAGATAAAGGTTTCATCAGACCTAGGATTTCACCATGGGGTGCACCAGTATTGTTCGTACAGAAGAAAGATGGTTCTCTCAGAATGTGCATTGACTAAAGACAGTTGAACAAGGTCACCATCAAGAATAAGTATCCCATCCCCAGGATTGATGACTTGTTTGACCAACTTCAGGGTGCTAGTCATTTCCCAAAGATAGACCTCAGATCGGGTTATGATCAGCTCATAGTTAGAGATAGTGACATTCCAAAAACAGCCTTCAGAACTCAGTATGGTCATTATGAATTTGTAGTTATGTAGTTTGGACTAACCAATGCTCCTACAGCTTTTATGGATTTGATGAACAGAGTGTTCAAATAGTACTTAGACTTGTTCGTTATCGTCTTCATTGATGATATCCTCATTTACTCTAGGAGTGAGGACGAACATGCAAGTCTGTAGAGAGTTGTTCCGCAGACTCTCAATGATCGTCAGTTATTCGCTAAGTTTAGTAAATGTGAGTTTTGGTTGCAATCTGTTGCTTTCCTTGGTCACATTGTATCTAGCAAAGGGATCTGCGTAGATTCACAAGAAATAGAAGCAGTGAAACAATGGCCCAGACCTACCTCTGCTAAAGATATCTGAAGTTTCATAGGTCTAGTAGGTTATTAAAAAAGGTTCGTGGAAGGATTTTCATCCATAGCCTCACCATTGACTAGGTTGACTCAGAAGATGGCTTCCAATGGTCAAATGATTGTGAGAAAACCTTCGCAGAATTGAAAACTAGATTGACTACAGCTCCTATCTTGACTCTACCAGAGGGTTCAGATGGTTTTGTGATCTATTGTGATGCATCCAGAGCTGGCCTTGGTTGTGTGTTAATGCAAAGTCATAAGGTTATATCTTATTCCTCTAGAAAGCTTAAGGTGCATGAGAAGAACTGTCCGACTCATGACCTCGAGCTTGCAGCAGTGGTGTTTGCACTCATGATATGGAGACACTAATTGTATGGTGTTCATGTAGATGTGTTCACCGATCATAAGAGCCTTCAGTATGTGTTCACCCAGAAAGAGTTGAATCTTCGCCAGAGGAGATGACTTGAGTTCCTTAAAGATTATGATATGGGTGTGCATTATCATCCTGGAAAGGCGAATGTAGTGGCCGATTCTCTTAGTATATTATCTATGGATAGTGTAGCCCATGTCGAGGAAAAAAGAAAGGATCTAGTGAAGGATGTTCATTGGCTTGCTCGCTTGGGATTTCGCCTTATGAGCATATCAGACAGCGGTGTAACAGTTCAGAATGGGGCAGAATCGTCTTTGGTAGTGGAGGTTAAGGAAAATCAAGAGAGTGATCCGATCTTGCTTGAACTAAAGGGTGCAATCAACAATCAGAGAGTGGAGGTTTTCTCCCAAGGGGGAGATGGTGTACTTCGCTACCAAGGTAGATTGTGTGTTCCTGATGTTGGAGAGTTGAGGCAACATATTCATGCAGAAGCTCATAACTCCACGTATTCAGTTCATCCAGGTGCCACTAATATGTACCGCGATCTGCGAGAAGTCTATTGGTGGAATGGCATGAACAGGGATATAGCACACTTTGTGAGTAAGTGCCCCAATTGCCAGCAAGTAAAGGTAGAACATCAGAAACCAGGAGGTATGATTAAAGAGATCGATATTCCTACTTGGAAGTGGGATGTGATCAATATGGATTTCTTCACAGTGTTAACTCGTACTCGCAGATAACATGACTCAATTTGGGTGATAGTTAATAGGATGACTAAGTCTTCTTGCTTTTTGGCGGTCAAGACTACATATTAGGCAGAGGACTATGTCAAGCTTTACCTTACTGAAATTGTGAGGTTTCATGGCGTTCCTTTGTCTATAATCTCAGATAGAGGTCCTCAGTTTACCTCTCATTTTTGGAAGTCATTTCAAAAAGGTCTTGTACTCAAGTTAACCTTAGTACAACATTTTATCCACAGACAGATGGGCAGGTAGAGCGTACCATTCAGACCTCAGAGGATAGTTGGGAGCTTGTGTGATCGATTTCAAAGGTAGTTGGGATGATCACCTTCCTCTTATTTAGTTTTCCTACAATAATAGCTACCATTCCAGCATTCAGATGGCCCCTTATGAGGCTTTATATGGGCGTAGATGTAGATCTCATGTTTGTTGGTTTGAAGTAGGTGAAGCAGCTTTGATAGGGCCAGATTAAGTCCTTTATGCTATGGAGAAAGTGCATCTCATTAGAGATAGACTTAAGACTGCCCAAAGTCGTCAGAAATCTTATGTAGATGTAAGGAGAAGGGAACTAGAGTTCTAAGTTGATGATTGGGTTTTTCTGAAAGTCTCACCTATGAAAGGGGTGATGAGATTTGGAAAGAAAGGGAAGCTTAATCCTAGATATGTAGGCCCTTACATGATCTTGAAAAGGATTGGCAAGGTGGCATATGAGTTAGAGTTGCCAGCAAAATTAGCAGCAGTGCATCCGGTCTTCCACATCTCACTCTTGAAGAAGTGTGTGGGTGACCCAGCCTCTATAGTGCCATTAGAGAGTGTGGCGGTGAAAGATAGTCTTTCATATGAGGATGTACCAGTTGAGATTCTTGATCGTCAGGTTAGAAGGTTGAGAAACAAAGAAGTCGCCTCAGTCAAGGTTTTGTGGAGGAGTCAGCCCGTAGAGGGAGCTACTTGGGAAGCAGAAGCAGCCATGAAAGCCAAGTATCCTTACCTTTTTCCTTCCGATTCCACTCCAGCTTGAGGTAATAGTTCCTCTTTAGTTTTACAGTCATTCATGCGTAAATTCAGTTTTCGAATCACGTTCCCTCAATTTTTACTTTCATTTTTAGCGTAATTGCATGTACTAAGGACGCAATTCAGTCAGAACTCAGTTCTCAGTGTTTAGTAGTGGGTTTGCATCTCTCTCCCTCTATTTCAGCTAGTTTAGTCTTCATTCGAGGACGAATGTTCCCAAGGGGGATATAATGTAATACCCCGTAGCCAAAACAGACCAAAAATTAGTTTTTCAGAAGAATCGGCCGGTGCTACCAACGGTAGCATCGACGGACCGTAGCCTGAACCACGGTCCGTCCTGCACAACCGTCGATGGGATCAGAAACTCCCAAAAATTTCAGCATAGAAAAATTGGTTAAGTCTTGGACGGACAGACTTACGGTCCGTAGGTCAAACGACGGTCCGTAGTCCGTACCGTCAACCAAGAATCCCTTCAACCACTTTCAGACAAGAGCTATGGATGACCAGCATGGTTCGTAGGTGGACCTACGGTCCGTAGGTCTGACCTTAGATGGAAAATTTGCAGCCAGTTAAGGGGAAATGCAGTTGGGTCAACTTAACATGATCATAACTCTTAGCACAAAATCAATTAGGTCTCCCATGTCCTTCCCACAGATAGATAATTTAATTATCTTTCCATAGCCACCGACCTTGCTAATATAGGACCTCTGAGTAAAAAGTTATGCCATTTTAGTAAAGGCATGTCGAACAGGCCGTCAAGACCGACACAACGACGGGGCGTCGGGCGCACGACGGACTGTCACTCCTGGCCGTCGTGAGGCCCAACAACAACCTTCCCAGGGGTCTTTTTGAACTTTCCCACTCTTTTTTTGAAACCCTAAGTTACGTCGTTTTTACCCTAAATCATCAGATTTTAGTCAGTTTAATCCTAGAAACATAATTAAAACATATCCAAGTCAAATCATTAAATTAAAACTTAGAAAATTATAAGCAAGAGAAGAGAAAAAAGCTCAAGAACCCTAGTTCAAGAACGCCACAACCTCCAGTAGTTCCAGCCCCGAAACTTAAGTATTTTTCCATGGATTTCATCATCAGGTATGTGGGATTTCACTAGTGGGTTCCTTTCACCCATTGGGTCCTTAGTTTCAGTCAGTTCTTGATCCTCTTATCATGATTAAACCTAGGGTTTCTAGAACTTTGATATAACTTCATTAATTTATTTAATATATGTTCAAAAATAAGATTATCATGTTATTACTCAGATTATTGCATGAATTTCAGAACCCTAGATTTGTATTTCTTTAGTTCTTGAATTACACATGCTAGGTCATATATTTCTGACACTTCAGATATACATTCCTCAGTTATAAATGCATAATTACCAGATTAATTGTTGCATTCTCACTTTAAATTTTCAGTTTCAAGCTATCCAGTATTTACACAAATTTAGATATAATCAGTTAATTTACAGAATTCATTGGGAGAAGCATAATACCGATTTGGACTAGGTTTAGGGTACCCAATAGTCCCAAAACTACTAGCCTAGTAGGTTGTAAGTCCCCTCTGTGGCAATAAGTTTAGTGATCACGCTAGCATGCCTTTAGACCTCTGGCAGGGTATATTGAGTCCTCTCGATGGGGCGTATACATTGGACTCCACATTTAGCTCATGTGGTTTTATTATCGGTTATTAGTAGCTCCCACAGTTAAGCCAGACTATATGCATTGACCATTTATCAGTATATTTAGTATTCAGTTTCAGCAAGTTATAAATTGGTCATTGCATCTAGTTAGCTATGAAATAAGCACATCACGTTCAGATTATAATACTTGTTTTTCTGCTTGTTATGTTATGTTTTATTTCAAGTTTACTCTATCCTACATGCTCAGTACCTTTCAAGTACTGACGCATACGTGCGCTACATCTTCTCGTGATGTAGGTTTAGGTTCTCAGCATCTAGATCACGCATAGATCGATTTCCCGATCTCCAATTCAGCAGATTCAGTGGTGAGTCCTCATTCTCCGAGGACAACAGTCATGAGTTTCATTTCAATCTTTAGTCATTTAGTTTTAGTTTTTGATAGATTTAACTGAGGCTTGTCCCAGTATTTCTAGTCTAGTTTAGAGGCTATTTTAAGACATAGTTAGATTCAGCTTAGTCTTGAGTTAATATTTCTTTTGTATTAAACTCATTGTTTTCAAATATCTCCGTTATAGAATATAGGTATTCTCCCTCTTTTCATTTTAAGTATGATTTATCTTCCGCAACAGTTTATTATCTTTAGTATGCTCATGATCATGCCAGCAGGGTTAGCTTGGGATCACTTGTGGTCCTAGGTTCCGTGTCCACGTCTCGAGTGTATCTCGGGGCGTGACAAGAAGCATCCCAGAATCTTAATACTTACATGAATAAAAGACAACACATAGTTTAAGCTATAACAAGTGCAATCATGTCATAGAACATACATTTTTTTAAATTTAATTCAAGAAATACCTCTTGAAGTTTGATAAGATACCATAAAGAGAATATACTAGCTAGTCGACATGGTAGAACCTTTAAGAGTATCCAAAAGCTAGTCCATAAACCGGACAACAGTTTTGTGGTCTTCCTCACTGATTCTAAGTTCACTTCAAAACTCTCTCAATATTTGGGTGGAAACTATTTTATACAAAATTTATATCGTTTCAAGGCTTAGAAGAATCCCTAGTTATAGAGATTTCTTCCTTGACCAAGGACAAGGAATGTCATGTCTTTATTATGTACATCTTATTTCCCTTAGAAAATTCATGTCCTTCTCCTTTTCATTAGAATAGAAAAAGTTTATCGCTGCTCCCTTGCCTTGGAATAGATAAATACATATACTTCTCCCTTTACATAGAATAGAGAGAGTCACAAACTTCTCCCTTTCCCTTTAGCATAGACTCTGAGTTCTAGTTAAATATGAGCATGATAGGGACCACATAATTAGTTAATGAGGCTTCCGATCATGAAAACAATTCGAAATAATTAATTTGAATTACTCTTACCATATTAAATTTCCCATAAAAAACATATGTAATTCCCATGTTAATATTACAGATACTAATTCAATAAATTGAATTACCGACGAACTAAATTCAATGATCACTTTTCTTTATAGAACTACTTACCTAATTTAATGTCTCGTATTCATAAATTAACTTGCAAGGTTTGACACCATGGGAACTTTTTTTAGACTTCTAAAAAATATATCATCAATTCTATGTCGAGACATGAATTCTGCAAAACAAACTTTTCATTTCACATACATACATACATATATATATATATATACACACACAAGGATTATCATCATCCAATTTATAATGTATGTTGTTCAATCATAGAATCTCATATTTTAATAAATACAATCCATAATCAATGTATAGAAATCATAATAGTTATATAAGAATAAGAATTAAGAATCTAAGTAAATTTAGTAGCTGAGAAAATATTTTTGTCTCAGTTAGTCTAAACGACTATCTCTACTCGGTCCAGTTCAACACATACAAAATGTACAAGCACAAGAAGTTTGAACTATACCATTCCTATAATAAAGATTAATTACGTATAATCTTGTGCTACGACCGTACTGATGTCATTTCAAATTCAAATATTAGATTATAAACAAAAAATATTTACTTATAACAACTAATGATTTAATTTCTATATATAATCTTAAACTATATACACTAGATCATCTACTATATATTTAAATAGACACTATAAACTCCTACATGATAAGTAAAAATAAATAAACAATTATTCTATGTTAAATAATATATCTAAACACATGTTTAGTTGTATATATTCCATCAATAACCCACTTAGACTTTTAACCATCACGATTGTTATACTGTACTATCTCAAAATGCATGGTTAATAGTATATACCCTAACGTTGTCCCACTAATATATTGCATCTTTGAAATTGTTAGAATACAATTTATAAGCACATTATTAATGGTATATACCCTAAAAAACTACCACTTATACTTTTAAAAATGCATTTACAACATTCACAAATATTCCTTCTATATTTCTTATTAATAGATCTTACCACATTTTTTTCTTATGCAATTCTATCTAGTAATAATGAGTCATAACTTCTCAACTTTGAATAAGATCTTTAGAGGCCCAATCATGAAACCTTTCAAATGCTTACATCCTTAGTGTAGTTCTATAATGAAATTCTTCTTTAACATTCCAAATCAATCAATCATCATTTTGATTCACCCACTAAGACTAACTAGTACTAAGATTGTCACAGTTTCATGTTCTTGAGTCTTAATATTTTCCTAAAACGCTTTTGGCATTAAAATTTTAAAACCTTGTATCCAAAATAGACCAAATATCAGCTTTTAATTAATTGGAGGTATAATCGATGGTCGTAGTATTATCTACGGCCTGTACTGCACGTCCGTAGATTGTCATTGTAGCCCCTCCAAAACAAAGTTTAGAAAATTGAGCTAAGTCCTTACCCACTAAAAAACCTATGGTCCATAGTTTGTGTTTGTGAATCAAGAACCATTTACCTAGCATCTGACAGGAACCACGATTGACCATTACGGTCCGTAGATGAACTGCTTGTAGGTTAAAATTTGTAGTTAGTTAGGGGGAAAATATTGTGTCATCAACTTCAAATGGTCATACCTCTTAGAATAAAATGAATTAGGTGTCTCATGACTTATGAAATGATATATAATTGAATTATCTTTCCAGACTCACCGAGTTTGATAATATCAAACCTCGAGTAAAATGTTATGCCCGTTTTAGTAAAGGAATGTCTAGCAGACCCAAACTACGGACCCAAATGACAGACCTTCAATTGGACAACGATCCGTCATCCCAGGTCGTGGTTTGATCTAATAACGAAATTTGCAGGTGTGTTTTGCTCTTCTCCTAGTTCGTTTAACCCCTACGATACATTTTAAAGCCCTAAATCATCAGATATTAGTCTGTCTAAGCCTGGAAACATAACAAGAACTTACCTTGTAAGATCTCAAAAATGACTTAGGTGAAATAGAGACTAACATGTTAGTTATAATGGTCTAAGGTCCTAAATAGGTATTTAATATTGCATTGAGGTAGTGTCTAAGAGTTTTAGGTGCAATGGAAGTCAAACGTCAAGGGACGACCAAAACGTTCAATGATTAAGTCACCTATGTGCCTCATATGTGGTTTTATGTGTTTATATGTGATTCATTAGGTTATAAGGTCCTACAGTTAGCTATTATGGTGTTTCATGAAGTGTGTAAAGTTTCATGAAGTTTGGAGGCCAAACGTCCAAGAACGTCAATGACGTTCGAAAGTTTTGTCTTCAAATGAACTTGTGTGTCTATGCATCTTTCGTCGAGTTTTACGTGTTCGTCTTTGATGAAATTCATGTGACAGGTCCTAAAATTGTATATGAGCATTTTTGGGTTGTAAAATTCCGGGAAAACATCCCCAAGGACCATCCAAGGGTCCTTGAGGAACGACCCAAAGTTGGTGCCCAAGACTTCTCAAGACAGCCTACCAACGGATGGCACTCGACGCCTAGTGGTTCTGTCGACGCCCCATTGGTAGTTTCTCATATATTGGAACTTAAACATGGGATAGAGGAAGCCAAAGACTAGACTCATTCCCCTACCACAGACCAACAGGATGGTTCGTTGATCAAACGACGGGCTGTCGATTGGCAATCATTGGTGGACTGCCTCCCTGCGCAGTTCTTTGTTAAATTGAGGGGTGAAGTTGTAAATTCACCCCACGTCCAAATAAGAGTATTGGTAGTTACTTAAGGGTATTTTTTGTATTTTTAAATAGTCTATTAACCTAAAAAACTTAGAAGAGTTCATTCTTCAAAATCGAAACCCAAATTCCTTTAGAAATTCCCTAGAACTCCATTGGAGCCAAAAGTCAAGCAAGGGATTGCATTGGAGAATTGAGTGGAAATTTTTCATCATATTTAAGAATTAGCTTTATTGAGGTATGATTTTTGATCCTTGAAACTCTATTCATAGATGAGCCCATCTTTCAAAGATGTTTTCTAAAGTTTTAAAGATGAATTGTCCAATTTTATGATCTATGCATGGGTTCTTGCATTAAAGGTTTTAAGCATTGATTAGTAATATAATTGTTATTAATTTGATTATTTTAACTCAATTAACCTATGAACATATGTAATTGATGAAACCTTGTTTTTTACTACTTTATGGTTACTTAATATTGACTTAATGTTTATTAATTATAGTGTAATTTTCTATGAGCTATCTAATGATGTAAGAATTGCATTCAGTTGATGTATAGGTTCATTAAATTGATAAATCTATATTGAATTAACCTTGTTTCATTGGGTATTATGATTTATGCATTGAATTGATGTTCATGGCCATTGGTATGGGCCTTATGATATTGAATTGGGTGACTTAGCATTAGATTGAGGTGTTGATGCTGGAGTGATGGTACGCTAACCTAATTCCCTTTATTTTATTTTAATTAGACTTCAATTATATTGTGATTGGTATGGTCTCCTTATGGTGGCGCTGTTATGTACTTTACATTCAATTGATGTGGCTTTGTCGGCGTTACTTTATGTATTAGCTACTTTAGAAATCAATGGAAGATAGAAGAATCATAGGCTAATAGACCTTGATCCACATGAATGACTTATTTACAATTCATCACGAATATTCAAGTAAGACAGTAGATACAATCATCCCTACACAATCGAATTCCACATTCATCCTTAATAGAAACAAGGTTACACTGAACTTATAGGAATCTAGGTTAGTCATTTTCAATTCTTCTTACATTGATCCAATGTATCCTTCATCATTAAATAATAACCACAACGTAAAATAACAGTATATATAGACAATTCAACATAATAGAATCGCAATTAAACAATTAAAAAGCCATGATCACAAAGCCCATGCAAGGGCTAAATCGATTTTTGGAAAGGAACATGGATTCATCATGAAATTGGATTAAAATCACGTTAAAACAAATATATTCACATCAATTCATCATTATTTAACCATTTAAAATATTTTTAGAAAGAAATCGTGGATAGATAAAAGAAGAAGAGATTTGATCGTGAAACCTTCTTTAAAAACATGAGATTATTTCTCCAAATGAAAGGTTATTTAGAGATGAAGGATCACCATATCTTTTTCTAGTTGAAAAACTAAAGTTGGTGAAGAACCCCATGATAATTCAATCGACAAGCTGTTTCTTGGGCTTCAACAACAATGGAGGTTTGTAGAGAGAATTGGTTTTTGAAGGAAGTTTTAATTTGAGTGAATGGGATTGGGAATGGGTTGGTCACATTTTAGACTAATTATATACACCTAAAAATAGGTAAATAAATCAATTAGAGTCAGTTTAGGACGTCGGGTGAATTTCCCATTCACCCCTTTATGAAACAGTGCGCAAGACAGTGGAACAAGGTTGCATCGACGGACCACCATCGACGAGCCGTCTGTGGATTACGTCGATTGGACCTTGGCCTGTTCTTTGGTTTATACTTGCCCATGCTAAGTGTCCATCAATGAGACCCCACAAACAGTCCGTTGGTGAACCAACTGGGCGTCGTTTTGGCTCGTCGATTGACACTGCCTAGGCAGTATCTCGACACCCTTGGGTCCTTTTTCAGGGCCCTTTTGCTGGGCCCTTTAGAAGTTGTACCCGGACGTTCTCAACGTAAATACAAATATTAAAAATTTTTAGAACTCAACATCAGTTTCTCCCAAAACAAATACACGCAACTAGTCCAAACAGGATAGGCCTCATCAAGATACATATGAACGTCTCAAGGGCTATCTTTCGAATGTCTAAGACGTTCTTGGGTGTTTGACCTCCAAACTTCTCGAAAATCCATATACGTTCTATTATAACTCATTTAATATTCATAATATCATGACATTCAATATAAAAACGTATAGACACATCAGGCACATAGGTGACTAGTCGTCGAACATCTTGGTCGTCCCTTGACGTTTGACTTCCAAATCACCTCAAACTTTACACCCTGCCTCTAAATAATATTATAAGTCATTTTAGGAACTTATAACCTTATTACAAACATGTTAGGATATAGACACCCTAACTCCTTTTGGCGGTCTATAAATATCCCCAACATGGGAACATTCGTCCTCGAATGACACTTGGGACACTTTAATCACAACAAGGACTTCAATGCATCATAGTGAAGTTCATCACATTCATAACATTATATCATAAAATTCAATGAAAACAAGCAAGCAAAACTTCTTTTCACTCACTCTTTAATGCATCAAACACAAAGGCTTTTATCATGTTCATAGGAGAAACACATTATCCTAATCACAACATGATTATTACACTTCAATTCATTAAGAGCTCATGTTGCACCCATCTTTAAGTCACACTTAGGCAGATTTCATCAATACTCAAGAAACAATTAGGCACTCATACTTCAGTGCACATAGGCTTGAGTTAATTGAATCACAAAGATCTTTATTACTTAGACCTAGTGCCATGAAGATCATACTCTACCATACGATGCGTATTGGTATCCATAAAGTAATATCCTTCTCCTCAACACAGTTACATGTATCATGAGTTCACACCTAAGAAAAGTACAAATTCAATTTCCTCTTAAGATGAGAAATTCTCAACTTTTAAACCAAGGAATGCTCATATTTCCTTCCTACTGAAGCCAACATGGTAGGTCACATCAAGTACATAACAACATATAGGAAGTAATTACACAAAATGTCAATTTCTAACAAAGTACTCACCTTCACAGTAAGCTTCATTGGGGAAAAACTATACAAATACTGGGCACTCAGATGAATACTTAGCTACACATGCTTTCATCTTTTAAGAGTGAGCCTACTATCATGCTTCCTAATCATACAAGTCACATAATTTTCAATAGACTCAACATATTTGATTTTAAAGAGACTCAAATTTCGATTAAAAGGCTAAAAACTACACGTCACAAGTGACTATTACCATGTTACTTATCTTATCTCACGATTCCAATGCACAACTAGTATATCAAGATGCAAATCAACATGAGAAAACATGGATTTCGTCAAAAATTTTCTTTCATGCACGTTTGAATCTTAAAATATCCTTAACGTAATGTCAATTAATACATACAAAACATATACAGTTGATGCAATTCATACTTTAGTGCAACACCTTATTCATGAACAAGCTTACTAAAAATAATTAGTTTCAATGTTAAAGAAAAAATAGAAGGAAAAGGTAGAAATATCTACAACCTTACTACTCCATCACCATCCCCCACCTAGGGTAAACCTAATTAAGAGTAACTTAACACAACCTTAAGAGGATCTTAACTTAACAACCTTTATTTTTCATGACTTAAAAGTGATTACCATTTTAGAAGGAATTACAATAAGTCAAACAAGCCATTCTAAACTTAAGTACCTAGTCAATTAATCCCCAATTATCAAGTTAGGTCATCTTATTAAACCACATAAGGATTTTACACAATACAATAGACACCAACGTCATACATCATTAGGAGAAACAACAATGGGCTTAGCCATAATGACTCTTTCTTTTCTTTCAACATTAAAGTAAGGTAACTTCTAGGTCAATCAAACCCACATCATCACCCTACAAAGATAAGATACTGGCCTCAATTCTAGGCAAAACATCAATTCCACATCATCAAGGGACTGACAGCACAATAAGAAGTTAGAAACGAATTTATAACTTATGATGACAAAAGAATCTCATTCTTCATTCCAAATAGCTCATATCCTTTTTACATTAATTATCATTCTCATATGATTCAGTTCTATGCACATTTACACAACTTCAAATCAATGAAAAATTTAGTTGAGTTCCTAAAAATTTTAGTGTAGCTGCCAAGCATTACAGTAAACATGCTTCAAAATTCCAAAAATGTAATGTTGATGCAATTGATGGGAAAATAATGACAATATGGGATACAAAACTTTACCAAGACAATCATACTATCATCATACCTAGAATCAAGTCTATACAAAGAACTCCAATTCATACTAGGCAACTTATCAAGGACCACGTATATACAAAGGGAAATATTGAACATTTTAGCACATATTCTTAGGGTAGCATGCTTCCATGGGTAGTCACTAAGCATTTCAAGTTCAAATCATAGTATTAGGCTACCATAATGTAAAACAATATAGAAACACATTATTCCAAAAGAATTCATTTTAACCATAATATCTTCTACTATGTATTAACTATATCATGACATACATTTCTCAATATAACATGCTATATCACATAAATTTCATATGTAGACATCATTGGCATCACATCATCTAAACATGCCAAAATTCACCTTCACACATACTCATTCAACCGTAAAACCAATATAGGCATTTAAAGTCACATTTTCTCCCTAAAGCATAGAGAACAATGTCATCCAATAAATCACATATAAAAATACCACCGGACAAGAAAACATAAGAGAGTGATCTTATAGAGTTAAGTTATATGGCACGATATGAGAATGATGAAGAAAGGAAACTCTATCGTCATATATCCTATCGTACCATTTGATGTGTCACGACTCACCACCAATGATATGAGACTCTACTATACATGGAAATATGAGACTTCTTGGACCCTAAACAACTTTTAAAACCTCAGGTTCTGATATCATGTTTGTCACAACCAGGGAGAACACCTAGAAATAACATGTCGTACTTGTCCTCTTGGAGGTCTTATACAAGCCCATAGTTATCATTCATCACAAAATACGAGCAAAACTATGTGTTAAATAATGCATTCTTTTAATCTTTATGAGTATGAGCAGTGAAATTGATTCCGCAACATTAAATTGTGCATAATTGTGTGTGAATATTGAATCATTCTTTATGTAAGGGCAATTGATCACTTTATTTGAGCTTCAACTTGAATCTGAGGCAAGTATCGTGAGCTTGAAAATATTTGATAATAGTGTGTCACAACTTGAGTCTTTGAGTGCACACTTTATCGTTTCATGAGTAAGTTGAATATTATTATGAGCATTCATGATTGAGTGTTTTAGCACTATTTGAGACATCCTTTTTGGATTGCAGAATTAGTGTTTTACTTGAGGACGTAAAAAAATTTGAAGTGAGGGGTGTTGATGAGTCCATCATTTTGACTCATTTAGGGCATTATTTTTCTATATGTTTAGTGTCCTTAAATGCATATTTTATCTCAAAAACTGATAGATTAACTTTACTTTAAGGTATATATACTTGGACACAAAGCATGGACATAATCAAGCAAAAGGAAACAAAGGTAGCTAAAAAAATTAAGAAATGAAGACATGTGGATCACCGAACCCATATGGCGTGTTGCCAAAAGGGTCCATCATCTCCATTTGTTCTATTGAGCTGAGATCTAACGAAAAGGATCAAATAAGCAGTGAAAAGAAGCAGTCATTGTGTCACCGAGATATTCTGTGAAGCAATACTATGTCGCCCAATCATCCAAAAGGGCGGACTACTGAGTTGATCGGTTATCCACACTAACTTCGCCAAGTGGTCCTACGCAGCACAAATTTTATAAAACTATAAATATTCTTTAGTATTTTTAGCTTTGCAACGAATTCTGTAGTTTTAAATAATAAATTCTAGACTTAGTTTCTCATTTTTGAGTTTTTGAGAGCATTTGTGAAACTTTCCTCTTGAACCTTAGAGATTTGAAGATTCTCATCTTGAAGAAATTCATAGTGGGTGTTGGAAACTTTTCCTGCTAGACTTGATTGGAGAAAAAATAAATCATATCCAATTGATGTTAGTTCAATTTGGTATATTTTTTTCTTCCTTTTCTTTATTTCTAGCTAAAACCCTAATTTTTGGGGTGTGATTTTGTGGATATGAGTTAAATTTATTGTTGGGTGTTGCTTATTGTTGGTATATTTGCTGTCTAAATGTGATTTCACATAATAGTTTTACCTTAACTAAATTACTTTGTGCTTGAAAATATGACTTCAACTAAGTTCTTTTAGCTTGCTCGAGAGAGAGTTTAAAACAATTACTATAAAGTTGACAGCCCGTTGGTATCAAGTCGTCATGCGTTCAGCTCGAGAGAGTAAATCCTAGTCCCTTTCCCACACTTTAATCTCTAGAGAGTGATTGGGCTAAGGCGGTAGCTGTGTTTAAAGGTTGTAACTGGTCTTCTAGAGAAACAGAGTTGATTCGGGCTAAGTTGCTCGAGCAAGAGTTTACCCGCACTAAAGTCTAGCAATATTACATATATTAAGTGATATAGTATCAATAGTAACTACCCTTTTGTGTATGTTATCCCATATTCTTGTAACATCACAAGAATCATTTTTCCCCATTAGTCTCTCTTATTGTTCTACAGTTTTAGTAGTAAACTTTATTACAAAATCCTCCACTGTTAATTGACCTTTCTGTCACCCTTTGATTTGTTATGTTCATATATGATAATTTCTTGTAGCTATGACTTCCATAACTTTATTTGTACTTGGCTGAAACAATCTCAGTAGCACTCCCTATGGGAACAATCACAACCCTTTGTTGGGTTTGATACTGAATGAAAATCATTGTTACTTAGATTTGAATGAAGTATGTTTGATGACATCACTGATCAATATGATTTATCTTCGACAAAGCTTTCATCCTTCTAGTGATTTTCGGCAAGCATAATTTGAAAAATATTAAACAAAGCATACTCTTACTAAAAGGTTTATATTAAGCTACAAAAGATATGTCTATTAACGTAGATTTTTCATTCTTTATGTCCCATGTCATTAATTACAATTGTCTTATATAGGGTGGATTCTTTTTTTTTTTGGTTCGAGAATTTATCTTTAACAGGAGTCTCAAATAATTCATTCTGATCTTCTTGTACTTCATATTGCAACAATTCTAGAAACAGTTTTTCTTAAAAAGTTGTAAAAATACATTGATGAAGCATCTAGAAGGGGCTTGAGAGCAGCAAATAATGAAGAATGAGTATCTAAAAGTATCATTAATATTATTTCTTTTTTATTTACAATTTGTTTTTCTCCTTCCATAATTTTTTGGAGTAACAAAGTAACAATTACAAAAAGTGGTGAATCTTTAAACTTAGACAAGTAGATTGTCTCCAAAAAAAAATTAATTTATGTTGTTCTAGTGTATATTTTTAAACGGTTTTAACTTATTTTTAACAAATATTTATTATCGATAACTTAAACATATTTTTCTTTTCAGAAGGAGCTGTTCTATATTATTCATTACCAAAAATAGAAAAAAGTGATGTTTCATCGCTAGAAAAAAACATCACTCAATTTTACCAAGACAATTGAATCATCAAACATATGTTATGATAAATAATGTATACCAATAAAATCATTAGCTATAAAGATATTTTTATCATTCATTATATATTTACAATTCATGAGATATGAGATAATTTCAAACAATTTATTTTATGTTGAGATGCTGTGTTAACCTACTAAAATGTACTCTCTTCTTTTTTCTTATAATAGTAGATTAGTGGAAAGGTTGTTCAAAATTATAGCATGATTACTTATACCTGCGCAAAGCGCGGGTAATTGCCTAGTTATATATACGTATATATATATATA
>NC_028639.1:34137659-34143490 GCF_001406875.1 Solanum pennellii | reverse complement strand
TATATATATATATATATATATATATACACACACACACACAGACACAAATACATATACATAATAAAAAGTTAATGAGAAAGGATTTAAATCGGTTTCTTTGCTGCCGCGTAGTAATAGTGAAGACAACAAGATCATTATATTGGGAGGTGGTTCAGTATTGCATTCACGCAAAAATCAATTCCTTTCATTTTTGTTACTCCAATTTTTTTTGTACTCGCTTATTTTATTTATGGTTTTCAACATCTAAAAATAGCCTATGAGAATAATTATTAGGAGATATTGTATAACCCCCAAATGAGTTAGGGTGTCTAGAGTCTAACATGTTTTTATTAAGGTTCTAAGGTCCTAAAATTACTTATAATATGGTTTAGAGGTAGTGTGTAATGTTTGAGGTCATTTGGAAGTCGAACGACAAGGGACGACCAAAATGTTCGACGACTAGTCACCTATGTTTCTCATGTGTCCATGCGTGATTATATACTGTATTATATGATATTATAAACTATTAAAATGATTTATAATGATTTTAAATTGTAGTATATGAAGTTTCGAGATTTTTGGAGGTCAAACGTCAAGAACGTCCAAGGCATTCGAAAGATAGCCCTTAAGACGTTCAATGTGTGTCTTGATGGGGCCTAGTCTGTTTGGATGAGTTACGTGTATTTTTTTTGGATTAAACTCAATTTAGAGGTCTTAAACTTTTTAAGAGTTGTATTTACGTTGGAAATGTCCGGGTACGACTTCTAAAGGGCCCGCAAAAGGCCCCACAAGAAGTACCCAAATCGACGGACCAAACGACGGCAAGTTGGTCAACCAACGGACCGTTGGTGAGGTCTCGTCGATGGAGACTTATATTGTACAGGTATAAACCCAAAATTTGTCTAAGGACTAATCGACGGAAGACAAAGGATGGCCAGTCGATTGACCAACGGTCAATCCATGGGTCCGTCGATGGTGGCCTGTAGCTTCTGTGTAGCTGACTGTTCTATTTAAGGAGTTAATGGGAAATGAACCCCAAATCCTAACCTGATTCTAATAGGTTTATTTAGCTAACTTTTTTTCCTATAAGTCATCAAACACGTGAAGAACCCATTCCAAATCCTTTCCCACGAATTGAACTTTTATTTCCAAAAATATTCTCCCTCGAAACCACCATTGTTGGTGAAGCTCTAGAACAGCTAGGAGCTTGGATTTCCATGGATTAATCATCAATTTAAGAGTTTTGCAAAAATATGAAGGTATGGTGATCCTTCATCTCAAAGTAACCTTTATCTTGAAGAGTTAATCTCAATGTTTTCAAAGAAAGTTTCATGAACCTCTTCTTCTTCAATCTAGCCATGGGTTCTTTCTCAAAACATTTAAATGGTTAAATCATGATTAATTGATGTTAATGTGTTGGTTTTAACGTGATTTTAATCCAATTGCATGATGAACCCATGTTCCTTCCCCAAATCGATTTAGTCCTTGCATGGGCTTTGTGATCTTGAATTGTTATTGATTGAAATGTTGTTATCTTACGTTGAATTTCTTATATCTACTGTTATTTATGTTAATTGATTATTAATTGATGATGAACGATCTATAAGGATCAATGTATGAAGATTTGGGTATGAATAGCCTATATTTCTTATTGTTATAGGGAATTTCGAATTATAGCTACTGTTTATGTTTTCGATTATGAAAAGAATCATTGTAGCTACTGCCTTTAGTTGATATTATTTATGAATTGTGGGTGTAAATCCTTGATGATCAAATTAAATAAACGCCTGTATAAATTGATCTAGATTCTTTTAGTCTATGAATTAATAATGCTATGTAGGGGATTTGATCTATGTTCTAAGATGAATAAAGTATGAATAAGACTTGATTTCCTATATCTTTAGCTACTGCCTAGCAATTACTTTATTGGTAAAATATGATTGATGATTAATACTTTGGGAAAATTAGTAAGATGGCCTATTCTCTCTACTCTACATTGAATTGATAGTTTAATTCCTACGATAGTAGCTTGATCTTGAAGTGTTTTAAACATGATTTCGTTATGACTAAGTGTATGATAAGATACTGCCTTCGATTTATATTATTGATGAAATATGATCTATAATCCATATAAGTGAAATTTGTTGATGGTCTATGTCCTTCTACATTCTAGCATCTTAATGATATGTTGTACTAGTTTGTAGCACGGCCTTGTAGTATTTTATGCTTAAATTCATGTATGATTATGTTACCATAAGCTACTTCCCTATACTTTATTATTGATAAAAGAGTAGTAATGGTCAATGATAACAAAAGGCTAAAGGAGTGGTAAGAATTCATCTACTCTTCTACTACTCTATTTCTTTATAGTAATGTTGATAAAGCCTTGTATGGCATTGTGTGGTATGGTCCACTTATGGTGGAAGTGTTTACTTTATTTTCAATCTATTTATGTTTTGACCATGTCCTTGAAGGCAAACTTGATGTATATATGAGTGTTTGGTTATGACTATTAAACTATGAGAACTTTATGCCTACTTTCCAATTCTAGTTGTGATCTAGGTGGTATGGCGATTGTGTAAGCATGTGTATATACATGTTAGGGTAAAGTATAGGTGCTGCCATTGATGAGTTAAAATGGTTAATGATCCCTTACCTATGCACCCCTATGAAAATGTGTGAATAGCACAAGTTAGGAGTCTTAAGTGTAATATGAATTTGGCTTGTCTCCTATGCTATTGTGTCTCATGTGGTTTATGTTTGAAAGAGTATTATGGTCTAAGAGGGTGGCAGCCTCAAAGTATTGGTGATAGACATTATGTGATCATGTTGACCAATGTACACACACATTCACTTTACATGCATGTTAGAAGTGGTATAAGTCATGGTGTGTAAGTGAAAGGTAGTTCTCATATTCACTATTATGTACTAGTATGCATGCTAAGATGATGTCTATAATTTTATGTATATTATATGATGAAGTATGAATGTGCATAGTGTCTTAACGTTTTAATATGAAAGGATTGCTCATATGGTCACACCTATAGACTTTTGCATTGATATATGAACATGTGTGACATGATGTGTTATGTGAAAGGTTTGCTCACATATAAATACAAACACACACACATAAATGATGATCTAGTTAATAGGGGGACATTGAGAGGTGTGCTCAAGAAATACTCTAAAAGTAGATAGGTGCTTGAATATTCTATAGTCATATGAAGAATGAATATCCTAAGCCTATGTTTTATGAATTAATGTAATAAATGCTTTTCAATTAAAGGAACTTATCTTAGCATCTAGTGACATTGACATTGAGAGGTGTTGACTTCCCTTGGAGGAAGATTCATCGTTGGTCCCTTATAGAGTATTGACTTCCCTTAGAGGAATACTAACCTGTGGATCCACATGATATGTTCACTTCCCTTTGAGGATGATTCACACATGTTTTCTAATGAGAGGAGGCCCCAATTACCAAGTGGTATGAAGAGGGAAGACCTATATCTTAGGTCCATAAACTATGTTTGCCACATAGGATCTAGAAAAGTGAATTTTCTTAGGATGCTAGGATGTACGTTAATGTTCTACATTGGATTGGTAGGAACACCTTCCATTGGTGTTAGGATCTACAACACAAAATTCGATGTTTAGCACCCATGGTCTTAGTGTCGGTTAAGGCTATAGTTTCCCTAAAGTAAAAGGGACAATGGAAGTAAACGAATAGGATCCTAACTAGGAGGACTTAAGGTAAGTTACTTAGAATAGGTGGAAGTAATGATCCCATCTAGACATTGCACAAGTATCTCCTTAGGAAGTCCTAGGAATGTTACCAAATATGTATGATAATGTTTAAGTCCATATGCATGACTTTGTAATATCGGTCTAGTTGTTATGCAAATGTGCATGGTATGAATATATATGGTGTGGTCTTATCCTTATATGCACCTATGTTGGTCTAAATGAGTGTATGATGAAGGTCTTGTATTAACCTGAATGAAGTTCCCTTTACTTACTTGTTGATGTATGAATTTAATGATAAGGTTTGTGTCTCATGAAGTGTTTATTAAGAATGTATGGGGTTATGGGGCTTCATATGTTCATTGCACTAGTAGACTAAGATTGGGGTCATGAACAACGTCTAATAATGATGTCTTTGAAGAAAATTAAATATATGTATGACTTGATGTAGCTTACTGTAAAGCCAATGTAGTCTTAACTTTAATGTGTCTTTGATATATTATGCCTATATGATGATATGTGTTGGCTTATGTAGGTAATATGTATGTCTCCTTGTGGACTTAAGGTGATGCATTGCACCAAGTATCACCAGAGGGTTACTTGGGAGGTTAATGAATAAAAGGGAAGATAGTTCACTGTTAAGGGAAAACTAGTTCATTGTAATGTGACTGAAAAATGTAACAAATTCTATAAATAATCTTATGAAATGTTTGGCCTTTGAATATGTTTATATGAAGTATGTGAATGATGTAAATTATGTTGAATGAGGGTTGTATGAATATTTACTCAAAAAGTCATGGAGTATGATTTCGAGAAAAAATCCCTTTTAAATGCATGTTTTTGCATGGTTGCCATACTTAGTGCATTCGTGTACTAATCCCCTTATTCTCTACTTTTTTACACAAAGCATAGGTTATGGATGCTTAAAGGATGTCTTGAATGGTGAAGAGCTTGATATATGACTCCCAAGCTCAATGAAAGGAATCCTTAAGTTCAAGGATCTCCTACTTATGACTTTACTGTAATGTTTATTAATGTTGTATAGTTATGTCTTATGTTTTAAGGGTCGTGTCCCTAATGTATTCTAATGTTGTTGAGTCTAAGATGGCAAAGAGACTTAGAGTCTAAGAATGTAGTATGACTTATATTTTATACAAATATGAACTAATGTTTCTAGCATATGAAGTTCTATGAAAAGTTTTAAAGTTTCCGCTAAATTTACTATGTCAATGCGATGAATGATAACTATGGGCTTGTATAAAACGTCCGAGAAGTCGAGTACGCCATGTTACTTCTAAGGAGTGCTCTCCGAATGTGACAGATATAGTTTGTAAGAAAAATATTCTGTGTAGGGATAATTCAATACTTTTTGGGTTGTTTTCTTTATTTCTTTTTCATAGATATTAGTAGCTAAAGACCCTTATTTTGGGGTTCACCTATGGGTAATTATTGAAAATTTGTTATTTCGAATTAATGTTGTATATTATAGAAATTAATTTTCTATTATTGTTTAAGTATTTCATGCTTATTAACAGTAGGCATAAATATATTGTCTATTTTTTGACTATGGACACGAAGAGGTAGATAGACCAAAGAATACAAAGATCTCTATCTCTCTTTCATGTCACTTGTTCAGATTAGTGCTCAAGATTGATAGTCAAATGAACACCGAGTTTTCTTACAAGATAAGATGAAATCTAAATAATCGTCAATTGAGTATGTCTATCCCACTTAATGATGTTGTTAGACAGTCAATTGGAGTGTGAAACTTGTGGTTGGGATATCATTATTATAAAAGCGACCATGTAAATTAGTATTTAATAACCATAATTAACTAATCGCGTGAGATCTAATACATGAAACCTTATGCATGCAGAAACCCTCGAATATTATAACCATTATAAGTAATTTTAACATTTCATTCTTGCATTTTTAGTATTTAAATATAAATCAAACACTTCCTTTGTGTTTGATAATCAAGGTCCGTTAGATCCACTATATTACTTGTGTTGCTATGCACACTTGCGTGTGCAATTGGAAGAAACACTCATCCTCATATTGGTGTTTAATATATATATATATATATATATATATATATATATATATATATA
>NC_028639.1:34133759-34137359 GCF_001406875.1 Solanum pennellii | reverse complement strand
ATATATATAAATAAATATATATATATATGTGTATATATATATATATATATATATTATACTTTATAGAATTGAATAAATAAAATCAAAAAATTTACCTAATATATTGATCAAATAAAGGGTACTATATTACCTTGAAAATACATCTCAAATATTCAACAAATTTATGGAATATCATAGTGACATAAAATGTAGATCATGCATATTAAAAAATAATACACTAATGACCCTCAAATCATGGATTTTTCACACCCGGATTCTGAAATCCGAATACAACCGGCGTCATTACCTCTCAGAGGTCGCAGATAAGCCTCTTCTTAGCTTTCATCACAATGATATAGTTAAATTTGCGGAAAATTTAAAACTTTTAAAGCGTAGTGAAGTATACATAGACTTCATATGATTAATATATTAAATAATATTCTAATGGTCTCAAATTAAACAACCATCTACAATTGATGAATCAATTCAAATCAAAGATCAATATGTAATGTAATAGTTTGTCAAAAAGGCCTTAATACAAAGCTTCGAAATAAACGTTTGAAAAGAAATGCAAGGGACAACATCCACTAGATATGCCTAAAGTACTAAGCTAGATAAATAAATGTAGCATCCTCAAACATCAAGAGGACCTACCAAAGTCTGGAGATCGACAATCCAAATAACTGTGATGACTCTTCAACCTCCTCCCTGACCTGCACCTATAAAGATAAAAATAGTATAGGGTTAGTACACACTTGTACTAAGTATGGGTGCATGCACACATACACATAAGGACTATGCATAATCAAGGAAAAGTTCTTCCTATAACAACATGCCATTTCTAGAAAGTGACATCACTAGACTTTCCTAATTCGTTATTTGTGAATTGTTGTATGAATATTACGTATTTTAATGCATTCAAAGCATACAACTGATTTTCTATATGAACACAAGACCTTAGAATCATAAACATAATTTTATAACAACTCAAGAGAATTTTAAAACTTGATATTCCCTAACCCGAGAGCTCCCTTTTTGATACTTAGTTTTTTTGTTCAGTCTTTTTCTTCTTGTTGTTGTGTAATTCAGTGATCTCCTTTGATCCTATGTTTTAATTACAAGTGAAATGATTCATTCTAGTCCCATACCAACAATAAATAAAGTAAGTTATCCAAAAGACTAAGGAAATGATTTGGTTATCCTTACAACAAGTTATTCTTTCCATTCTTGTTAGATTGAGCATAGAATCTTTATAAGCCAATCTTTATTGGCTAGGCCACTTATTTCATCATTCTTATATTATGGAGATTATGGGGTATTGATTTGCTCTTATATTTTATTCCCCTTTATTGGCATAATATAAGAAGTCATTATAAGCCAATTATATTTGGCTATGCCCATTTTCATGAAAAAAGAAGTTATTATTGGCTATGCCCATTATTTTATGAAAACTTCATTCTTATTAAACACTGACGATTGATATTATTAGGCTCTTACTTTGTAATCTCACTTTGAACATACATCTGTTCTTCTTTCTTTCTTGCTTTATTAAGGACATCTTTTGAATTAATATCATGCGAGCTAACATGAAAATGATGTGTCTGCCCTTCACCGAAAAGGGGTGATTCACCGATCAAAGCGAATCTAGATCATGTGATCTAACATAAAATCTACTTTCTGCCCTACACTTAAAAGGGGTGGTTCACCGGCTAAAGTGAAACCAAGTTCAGTGTTCTCCCAATACATAAAAGAGGTGGTTCACGACCAAAGTGAACTGAATACTTTCTTTGAGCAATTAACCGACATAGATCATGTGAACTAAACATTATATCCGGTGTATTCCCCACACCAAGAAGAGGTGGAATCATTGTCCAAAGTCAAACCGCATCACACCTAGCTCGCTTAGGTGGAATCTAATGGCTAGTTCCTATGCTTGCATCATAGTTCGAAGACTAGGAGACATACGGAGACTACTTATTTACCTTACTTGTAGGCTCATCTCATGATCCTTACATGTGCTTGACCAAGATCATTTCTAGTCTATCGGTGCTTTGGTCAACTTATTTTTCTTTACATCTTTTAGAGTTAACTCAAACATAATGGAAGCTTGCTTCTAGTTATGAGGTTTACTTAACTCTTTGGATAACCGGTCATCCCTTTCTTTATTTGATGAATTACTAAATTTAACCTTACATTACCATCTTGGCGTTAATGTGACTTGTCTCATGATTATTTCCACCATCTTTTGTGAGTATCTTTGACATAGTTGTCTTAGTTGTATGTGAGACTTGTCTCACTTCCTTTAACACCCCATTCTGGTCACTTTCATAATTTAAAGACTTTTAGTTATATTTTTGCTCATCTTAAATGGTTTCATGTCTTTTGGTAGCTTTATAACATTCTTTATAAATGTTAAGAACTTTGTTCAATGTAGTTATTATGTTCATAGTTCATTTGGGAAGGGTATGTTGGGACTTGCCCCAATGATTGGCATACCCTTTGTTATGAATTCAAAGTTACATTATTCATAATTAATTGGGTTTACATTAACCATTAGCCAATCTTTCCATCAAACTTTGAAAGCAATATTGTAAGCCAATTTAATTCAACTTTTTGGGCAAGACATTGTTAGCCATTTTATTGGCATAAAAAAATCTTTCACTTAAACAACTTTCGTTGTGTTATAACTAACCACATCAATTAATCCCATAAATATATTATAATGATCCCCTCAATAGGCAGCAAGTCGATTCAATAGTATCTAACTTCATAATCGAATTTTAACACATTTCATATTCTCGAATACAATTAAGAATTACATCATTGTTGTCACGACCCAAAACGGGTCGTGAATGGCACCCACACTTATCCTACTAGGTGAGCGAACCAACAAATCTAAACCCCAACTTTCACCAGTATATCAATTTTGAATAGTAAAAATAATGCGGAAGATCCAAAACTTAATAACGTAATCAATTAAATAACTTCTAAAGTTTAATACTTATTATCCCCAAAATCTGGAAGTCATCACATCAAGAACATCTATCCTCAAATTACCAAGTCTAAGAGTATTTAAGAAGCTAAAATAAGTAGAAAGATGGTCAATGTCCGAACTTCAAAGACATCAAGACGTGAAGGAGAGAATCCAGCCCGAGCTAGGAACAATAGCTCACCCTGAAATCTGATGTGCTGAAGACTGGCTTGAGTTGAGGGCGAGTCGAAGTCGATGGGGCACTTGCTGCACTCCACAAAACAACAAGAAGAAAATACAAGTAGGGGTCAGTACAAGGAACACGTACTGAGTAGGTATCATCGGCCAACTCAAAATAGAAATCAGTATATATTAAACAATAGTATAAAATCAACTACAATACTTAACAGGTGGCAAACAACAAACACGTGAACCATAGACAACAACACCATAATGGTTACACCATCAATCACAACATCAAGCACACCTATGAGGACTCATGCCTCCACGCCATACTCATTTGGGAAATAGGTTCTTTGAGTTCGAGTCTATTAAGTAAATTCAAGAATTCTTGCCTTAAGTGTTATTGTGTCGGAACGTGTCACTCCGATCCCCTAATACCGTGTCGGAACGTGACACTCCGATCCAAT
>NC_028639.1:34123950-34133511 GCF_001406875.1 Solanum pennellii | reverse complement strand
GTACATAGGAGACTTTACAATATCATTCAATACATATCAATTGCTATTTAGAGTTTATCTATCACATAGAACTAAACCATAACCTACCTCCACCGAAGAATCGAAATCAAGCAAGCTACCTCCCCAATGCCGTTGAACATTTTCAATCTACGTCGCTCGCTCCCCTCGTTCGTTCCCGTCCTTCTCCTCTTTTTATTTTTCTTTTTCCGATTCTCTTTACCCTAATCATCATATAATTAATTATAAAATATGATAAAAGTAACCCACTATTTATTTTAAAGTTATCTCCTTTAACCCCCAACTAACTCAATTATAAAAATTACCCCACTAATTTCATAATAATAATTATGAATAGTCCGAAACACCCCTTTAAAAATTTAGCGGAAGTCTGACCAAGTCGGGGTTACGAAGCTTGTGACGGTCCGTCATATCTACGACGGTCCGTGCTGCAGGTCCGTCGTGAAGTTCAGAGAGTCGATCCCAGTACCCAGATTCCAAGAGTTGAAGTGTTTTGGAACAAAGACCCTGTGACGGTCCGTCGTATCCATGACGGTCCGTCCTGCAGGTCCGTCATGAATTTCAGAGAAATAATCCCAGTACCCCGATTCCCAGAGTTGAAGTGTTTTGGAACGAAGTCCCTCGACGGACCGTCGTATCCATGACGGTTCGTCCTACTTGTCGTCGAGGGTAATGAGGAGAGAAGCAGAAGAAATTGCACAAGTATGGGACGACGGAGTCCATCACGGGCCGTCGTGACCATGACGGTCCGTAGCGTGGTCCGTCGACCCAGTCAGTATTTATCAAGAATAATTCTACTTCTCAAAGCGACTAAATAGGTTGTTACAATTGTTTATTTCTTATAACTACTACCCTATTCATATGAATCAAGTACATTTATGCCTCATTAGTCATTAACTAATCATTAACCTATAATTGATGATAAGTTAGCACCACATAAAAACAACATGTTAAAAATTACATCTATATACTGAAAGAATCGAAAACAAGGATAACTAGGGAGATATTTGTTCAACAATATCATTGAGGAACAACCCTAGTTTTGAAATTCATGAATTCAAACGTTTGAAGAGTCTCTTGGAGAAACAATTCCATGAGATAAAACCTATACCTTATGTATAAATAAATCTACGAAGATCACCTTGGACGAAACCTTGAGGAAAACCTTGAATTGCCTATGATTAATCGAGAGAAACTTTTCTATTTTTCTTTCGTTCATTTACTGTTTTGCGTTGTGAATTTCTTAATGTTCGAACGTGAGTCTAAGTCTTAGGAACTGATCTTGACTAATTCAACTTAGTCTAATAAAGTAAATAAAATAAATTAATTAGTTAATTACTAAAAAGCCCCTCCTAGATTTACTAATAATGGGAAAACACTTGACTTAACCAAAAATCTTGAAATTTGCTAGGGTCTCGGATAAATTTGGAAATTTTTATTAAAATTTTTAATTTAATTAATTAAAGGACCTGAGGTAATTACTAAAGTACCCTTAAGTCTTTGGGACCATAAGTAACCCTTTTGGACCATCCTAGGTTAGGTACTAGGTTGTCTCTTTAACTAGTTACTAGGTTAGTGTCACCCAATTAAGTCTTAGGTTGTCGGGTGTACTAGACAATTTATTTTTGTTTTTCCTAGGTTAGTTATGTAGTTAGTTAATTTCGTTAGAGTCTAGATTTTGTTAGAGATCTATGCCCCACATGGTGGAACCCTTGTGCACGCCTTTCCCTTAACTACCCTAACCGAATTTGGATAGGGTTGTCCCCTCCTTGGCCGTTTCTCCACATGTGCTTGCACATGTGTTGCATGTAATTTCCTAAATAACTATTATTGATGGTTCATTTGGAATATTTACTTATTGTCCCAAGGATCCTCACTATGTCCTTGGGCACTGCTTAATCTACATGCCCATTTTAAGTGGTCATGTGCTCTGGTGCCTAGGCTTGACACGTGGATGCCTAGCACCTTTTTTTTTAATGTTGGAAAATCAATGTTTTTAGCTTAGGGTCTTAATTGTATGTACATTTCTTAAACAAGCTCATTAATACTGAGAAAAATTGGTTAACACACTTTTAAGCCAATATTTTCTAATATGCCGAATATTTTGCTTATTTAGTATTATAAAGAAATTTGCTAATACCCCTTAGCCAATTTGCTATACTATGCCAAATATTTTTCCATATCTGGCATTGGAATGCCTATGTATCCCCAATACACATTCTTAAAGACCTATTGGGCTATTCACTAACCATGTAATATTCCGGAATGTTACATTATCCTCCCCTTAGGAACACTCGTCCCTGAATGATACTACACTTCATTTTTAAAATATAGACGGTGATTCATTAAAATACTTTAACATGCTTGAAAATTTACTCTTTGTGAAATTCTGATTCACACTTCTTTGGATGATGCATATTACTCAAGATTATCTGAAACTTCATATTTGATATTGAGGAACTAACTTCTCAATCACACTTCACTTAATGCACATCACAACTCATGCTACACAAAAATCATGTCTACGTTACATAAAAACAACAACATGAATGCAAGCATGAACTCATTTAACTCATATAGTGCAAGTATAAGACAGACGATTATGGACTTAATACATCAAACCGACTATGCACTAATAACTAAGAGTTTCTTAAACAAAAACCAGACTTACAAAGAATATATCTAACCTCAAGGTCTGAACAAGTGAGGATAACAGGATCTCATATCAGCCTCGGCCTCCCATGTTTCTCCCTCAAAAAAGTGGTTCCTCCATAATACCTTCACGGTGGAAACCTTCTTGTTCCTCATCAACTTCACTTGGCGATCTAATATTTCAACTGGAACCTCTTAAGAAGAAAATTTCTCATCAACTCCTAACCCCTCAACAGGCAGGATGGATGCTGGATCGCCTAGACACTTCTTAAGCATTGAAACGTGAAACACTAGATGCACAGAAGCCAAGCCTTGTGGTAACTTCAGTTCATAGGTAATATTTCCTACTCGCTGTAAGATCTCATAAGGACGTCATCACCCCTTTCATGGGTGATCTTCAGGTAGATTGATCACCCACCTCAAATTCAAGAGCACTCTTTCTGTTATCTGAATAGGATTTTTGACGACTGTAAGCAGTAGCTAATCTTACCCTCATCATTCTCACCTTCTCCACATACATATGTATGATCTCTGGGCCAAGGATGGAAGACTCTCCTACCTCAAACCACCCAAATGGATACCTATATCTCCTGCTATATAGTGCCTCAAAAGGTTCCATCCGAATGCTGGAATGATAGATATTATTATAAGAGAACTCAATAAGTGGCATGTGATCATCCCAACTCCCATTGAAGTCAATAAGACATGCTCTCAGCATGACTTCAAGGGTCTTAATACTACGCTCTTCTTGTCCATCTGTCTGGGGATGAAAAGTAGTACTGAGCTTCACACGTGTACCCAAGCTATTTTTGAAAGATCTCCAAAAATGGGAAGTGAAATAAGCTCCCTTATTCGTAATTATGGACAAAGGGATCCCATGCCATCTCACTATCTTATCAATATACATCTTGGCATAATCTTCTGCTTTATAAGTAGACTTCACAATTATGAAGTGTGCAGACTTAGTCATCTTGTCAACAACAACCCAAATAGAATCATGTAGTTTCCTGGTCCTCCGCAGACCAACCACAAAATCCATATTAATAGCCTCCCACATCCATGTTGGGATTTCAATACACTAGGTAATACCCTAATTTTAAGGTGTTCGGCCTTAACCTATTGGCAATTGGGACACTCCTCCAGAAACATAGAGATATCTTGCTTTATAGCTTTTCACGAATATATCTTCTTGAGATCATGATACATTTTGGTGGAACGTGGATGAACAGAATAGCTGGAGCCATGAGCCTCTACAATAATATATGGCCTCAAATCATCTATATTGGGAACAAATAATCTGCCCTGGTATCTAAGTACACCATCCTCCCCTAGGGAGAATAATTCAATCAACTTACTTAACACTTAGTCTTTCAACTCCATGAGTACTGGGTCGAGATGCTGCTTAGCTTTGACATCTACAACTAATAAGGATTCAGAACTGGAATGAATTCAAACACCTCCACTTGGTGTATCTACCAGTCGTACACCCAATCTAGACAATTGGTGTACCTCCTTAACCAGATCCTTCTTCTCATCAATATGAGACACACTACTGATGCTCAATCAGCTTAAAACATCAACCACTACATTGACATTACCTGGGTGATAGTGAAAAATCATATCATAATCTTTGAGCAGCTCCAACCATCTTCTCTGACGAAGATTTAACTCTCTCTGTGTAAAAACATACTAAAGACTTTTTTGGTCAGTAAATACATCAACATGTACACCATATAAATAATGTCTCCAATGTTTGAACACAAAGACCACAACATCAAACTCAAGATCAAGAGTAGGGTAATTCTTCTCATGGACTTTCAACTGCCTGGAAGAATATGCAATCACCTTGCCGCCCTGCATAAGAACACATCTCAAACCTACTCGACCATATCAACACTTATTGCACCATACTTGAGCCACATCCTTGAGCAAGTATGCAGCCAACTCAACCTTCACCTTTTCATTAACACTCATGGCACATAGAATTTTGTAGACCTCATCGACAACATCCTAGGGATCCTCATTAGTTCTTGACCCGAAGTAGACTGGAGGATTCATTCTGGTGAAATCCCTTAGTCTACTAGCCAAGGTGATAGTATGTGGGTTCTCTCTGGGAGCACCCTGTCTAGTGGTTTGGGCTCTGATAGTCTGTGCCTGAGTAGTGATTGCTTGGGCCATCTGAACTAGTGATTCTCTCACTTCTCCATCCGTCAACGCAGCTAGGTTGACAGGAACTTGTACTCCAACGGCTGGGGCTTGAGGAGGAGCTTGGTTTCCCCCAGAAGCTACTTCCTCAACTCTCCTGCGTTCGTTTCTTCTTGTGTTCATTCTCTACACGCACACACAAGAAGGAAGTTCGATGCTAGAATGGCAAAAAATGTCAAAGCTCTACACGACACGATAAAGAGTAGAATAAGGGAAGATTGTTAACATCACTTATTTTGTAAGTCATGATTGTGGCGCGCTTCACAACCATAATTTAGAAACTATGTAACGTGGTTGTTTTGAGCCTTAGTTCCTAGATAATTTAACCTCATGCTCTGATACCATGTTTTTCACACCCGGATTCTGGAATCCGAATGCAACCGACATCATTAACCTCTCAGAGGTCGCAGACAAGCCTCTTCTTAGCTTTCATCACAATCATATAGTTATGTTTGTGGAAAATTTAAAACTTTTAAAGCATTGTGAAGTATTCATAGATTTAATATGATTACTATATAGAATAATATTCTAATGATCTCAAATTAAACAAACATCTATAATTGATGAATCAATTAAAATCATAGATCAATTTCTACTGTAATAGTTTGCCAAAAAGGCTTCACTATAAAGCTTCGAAATAAACGTCTGAAAAGAAATGCTAGGGACAACATCCACTATATATGTCTAAAGTACTAAGCTAGATAGATTAATGTAGCAACCTCAAACACAAAGAGGACCTAAGAACGTCTGAAGATCACCAATTCAAATAGCTTCGATGAGTGTTCAACATTCTCTCTAACCTGCAGCTATAAAGATAATTATAGTATAGGGTTAGTACACACATGTACTAACTATGGGTGTATGCACACATACACATAAGTACTATGCATGATCAAGGGATGCTCTTCCTATAACAACATAACATTTTTTGAAAGTGACATCACTAGACTTTCCAAATTGGTTATTTGTGAATTGTGGTATGAATATGACGTATTTTAACGCATTCAAAGCACACAACTTATTTTATAAATGAAAACAAGACCTTAGAATCATGAACATAATTTTAGAACAAAATAAGCAACAATTTTGAAATTTGTTACTCCCTAACCCGAGAGCTCCCTTGTTGATACTTAATTCTTTTTTCAGTCTTTTTCTTCTTGTTGTTGTGTAATTCAATGATCTCCTTTGATATTATGTTTTACATACAAGTGCAATGATTCATTGTAGTCCCATACCTACAATGAATCAAGTAAGTAATCCAAAAGACTAAGGAAATGATTTGGGTATCCTTAAAAAAAGTTGTTCTTTCCATTCTTGATAGATTGGGAATAGAATCTTTATAAGCCAATCTTTATTGGCTAGGCCACTAATTTCATTATTTTCATATTATTGAGGTCATGGGGCATTGATTTGCCTTTACTCCCCTTTATTTACATATATAAGAAGTCATTATAAGCCAATTTTATTTGGCTATGCCCATTTTCATGATAAAAGAAGTCATTATTGGCTATGCCCATTATTTGCTGAGAACTTCATTGTGATCAATCAATGACGATTGATATTCTTAGGCTCTTACTTTCTTAGATCACTTCGAAAAAAACATCTCTTCTTCTTTCTTTCTTGCTTTGTTAAGGATATCATTAGAATTAAGATCATGCGAGCTAACATGAAAATCCAGTGTCTACCCCACACCGAAAAGGGGTGATTTACCGATCAAAGTTATTTATATCATGTGAGCTAAGATGAAATCCTGTGTCTGCCCCACACTGAAAAGGTGTGGTTCACTAGCTAAAGTGAAACCAAGTTCAATGTTCTCCCAACACCGAAAAGAGGTGGTTCACGGCTAAAGTAAGCCAAATACTTTCTTTGAGCATTTAACTGATATAGATAATGTGAGCTAAACATGAAATACGGTGTCTTCCCCACACTGAAAAGAGGTGGAATCACCGGCCAAAGTGAAACCACATCATACCTAGCTCGCTTAGGTGGAATCCACTGGCTAGTTCCTATGCTGGCAACATAGTTAAAAGACTAGGAGACATACAGAGTCTAATTATCCACCTTGGTGGTACCCTCATCTCATGAGGATAACAAGTGATGGCACAAGATCATTGCTAGTCTATCGGTGCTTTGCAAAACTAATTTTTGTTTACATCTTTTAGAGTTCACTCAAATATTATGGAAGCTTGCTTCTAGTTATGAGTTTTACTTAAATCTTTGGATAAAAAGTCATCCCTTTCTTTACATGATGAAATGTGAAATTTATCCTTACATTATCATCTTGGTTTTAATGAGACTTGTCTCACGATTATTAACACCATCTTTTGTGAGTATCTTTTACATAGTTGTCTTAGGTGTAAGTGAGACTTGTCTCACATTCTTTAACACCCAATTCTGGTCATTTTTATAATTTAAGTACTTTTAATTATGTGATTACTCACCTTAACTCGTTTCATGTCTTTTGGTATCTTTATACCATTCTTTATAAACGTTAAGAATTTTGTTCAATATAGTTACTATGTTCATAGTTCGTTTGGAAAGGGTATGTTGGGACTTGTCCTAATGATTGACATACCCTTGGTTATGAATTCAAAGTTATATTAGTCATACTCAATTGGGTTTACATTAAACCTTAGTCAATCTTCCCATCATACTTTGAAAGCAATATTGTAAGCCAATTTCATTCAACTTTTTGGGAAAGACATTGTTAGCCATTTTATTGGCATAAATGAAACTTTCACTAAAACACCTTTCATTATGTTATCACTAACCACATCAATTAATCCCATAAATGTATTATAATGATCCCCTCAATAGGCAGCAAGTCGAATTCAACAGTAGCTAACTTCATAATCGACCTTTAACATACTTCATATTCCCGAACACAATTAAGCATTACATCATTCTTTATTTCATATAACTAATATCATTATGATATGAATCAATTGTATGTATGCCTCATTAGTCATTAACTAATCAAGAACCTATACTTATTATCAGTTAGAACCACATCCCAACAACATGTTCAAGATTACATCTATATACTTAAAGAATCGAAAACAAGGATAACTTGGGAGATGGACGTTCAACAATATCATTAGGGAACATCCCTAGTTTCGAAATTCATGAATTCAAAAGTTTGAAAAGTCTCTTGGAGAAAGAATTCCATGAGATAAAAACCATACCTTATGTATAAATAAATCTACGAAGATAATCTTGCACAAAACCTTGAAGAAAACCTTGAAAACGTCTAAGAGAAATCGAGAGAAACTTTTCTGTTTTTCATTCATTCGTTTACTGTTTTGCGTTGTGAATTTGTTAGTGTTTGAACGTGAGTCTATCTATTAGTAACTGATGTTGACTCTTTCAACTTAGTATAATTAAGTAAATTTAATAAATTAATTATTCAATCACTAAAATGCCCTTCCTAGATTGACTAAAAATGGGATAACACTTGACTTAACCAAAAATCTAGAAATTTGCTAGGGTCTCGGCAAAATTTGGAAATTTTTATAAATTAAATAAAATTTTAATTCAATTAGTTAAGGGACCTGGGGTAATTACGAAAGTACCCCTAAGTCTTTGGGACCATACCTAACCCTTTTGGACCATCCTAGGTTAGGTACTAGGTTGTCTATTTAACTAGTTATAAGTCTTAGGTTGTCGGGTCTACTAGATAATTTATTTTTGTTTTTCCTATGTTAGTTAGTTAGTTAGGTGATTTCGTTAGAGTCTAGAGTTTTTTAGAGGTCTAGGCCCCACATGGTTGAACCCCTTGTGCACGCCTGCCCCGTAACTACCTTAACCGAATTCGGTTAGGGTGGTCCCCTCCTTGGCCGTTTCTCCACATGTGCTTGCACATGTTCTTTCACATGTGTTGCTTGTAATTTCCTAACTAAGTATTCTTGATGGTTCATTTCAAATGTTTACTTATTGACCCAAAGATCCTTACTATGTCCTTGGGCACTTCTTAATCTACATGCCCAATTTAAGTGGTCGTGTGCTATGGTTCCTAGGCTTGACACATGGATGCCTAGCACCTATTATGTAAATGTTGGAAAATCTATGTTTGAGCTTAGGGTCTTCATTGCAGGAAAATTTTTTAACAAGCTCATTAATACTTCGAAAAATTAGCTAACACCCTTTATGCAAATATTTTCTAATATGCCCAATATTTTGCCTTTTTTGGGTATTATATAGAAATTGGCTAATACCCCTTAGCCAAATTTCTATACTATGCCCAATATTTCTCAATATTGGGCATTGGAATGCCTATGTATCGCCAATACATATTCTTAAAGACCTATTGGGCTCTTCAGTAGACATGTAATTTTCCGAAATGTTACATGGGGAATTCTTATGAGAGAAGAATCAAGGAGGAACAGCATGATACCTCACACTATTTATCAATAAACTATATTTCTTCATATTTTAGTTTTAATTTTAATTCATTTTCTTAGAAACTTTTAGTAAACAAGTTAGCACGCCTAGTTGGACAAAATCTACCATTCATCTCTTCATTCATATTCAAGTCTATAAATCTGAAGATACAAAACCATAAAGGTTCAAGAATGAGTACTTCAAGTCTCATGTTTGAGTTTCAACAAATGTTAACTCTGACAATTTGATCTCTGTTGTAATAACTCCAAATTGCATTTTCATTTAGGTAATTGTTTGATAATTCAT
>NC_028639.1:34100002-34113950 GCF_001406875.1 Solanum pennellii | reverse complement strand
TGTGTGTGTGTGTGTGTGTGTGTATATATATATATATATATATATATATATATATATATATATTTAACGATTGTGTTGTATCACAAATTTCAATTATATGTATATAACTTGACAAAAAAATTGTCTAAATTTAGATATGACAGAATTAATAATTTTGAATGAGCCAAAGAAAATGAAGGGTATGTATATATGTAATTATTATTTATGTATGTCAATTAACTATTTAAACAATGATTGTTTTTAACTAATAAATACTTCTATTTTGTATGTGTAGACTATGAAATTGATAATGATCCACTAGTCATCTTAAGGAAGACATATGTTTATCGAATTTCATTATAACTATACAAAACGCCACTCTCCTTCGACGACAAGTTCTCGATATGTACGCATCTTTAAAAGATGGAGGGTGTTATTCGTAAACAAGATGGCGGAACGGCAATAAATATTATGTAACTATAATGTCGGCATTTAAATTATGTGTAGTGAGATGTTGAAGAAAGAACTTTTAACAAGTTAAATAATTGATATATTATAAGAAATGTATAATTTAAGTCGTTACAGATTAGTTTTCACAACAATTCACTTGATAATAAGATTTTTGAGTGATATGTCTTGCATTGATCATAATATCAGTTGAAGATGTTGCACCGTTCATTAATTCGAGCTTGCATTTTATACATAATAAGCTTTTTATGTTTAAAGTTTTAGGAAGGATGTTTATGTTTTATATTTCCTTTTTATTGTAGATCTTTGTGATTTTTCTTTACTATAATTTTTTGGTTTAGTTTTTTATTAAATTTTTATTGTCGTGAGCCTATATTTTTATTGAGCTCAAATTTGACATTCATGACTTTGTTAGAAGTTTGCTAACTACTATGCAAAGTTCAAAATTTGTAGGTTGTTTCTTAAAAAGAATTAATTTTAAACATTAAAATATGCCCCCTCATTTGTTAGTTGTTGTAATATTTTTTGAAGATTAATTTTGTCATTTCTATATTTATTACTCATTACATACACACTTTTATAGAATAATAATAGTTCTAACATCTATATAAAAAAATAACGTGGGACATACGTGCAACGCACGTGTCCTGAAACTAGTGTGTGTGTGTGTGTGGTTTTGATTGGGGTTTTAGGTTATGTATTTCTTAAAATCAAAACCAATCAAATTGTTTGATTTTTCAAAGTAAAAATCAAAACCCAAAATCTTAGTAGAGGTAGAAGAACCATCTTCACAACTTGATGTTTTTCAGGCGGCATTGTTGTTTCAATCTTCTTAGTAAAAGCCAAGCACGATAAGAAAGTATTGGCGGCGGGAAGAGCAATGACAATTATTCTTTCTGGCGTGTTTGAAGGTATGTTCATGGTTGATCGAGAGGTTTAATTTCAAAATATTATTTCAACTGGATGACGGGAATAATAAAGAAGTCTATGTTCAATGTACTATGTAAATATATATACTCCTACCATTTAAATTTTTTTTGACCTAGTTTTTACTTTCTCCACTAAAACGAATTACCACTTTCCTTTTTAGCAATCTTTTTATATAACTTTTCACGTGACATGTTTAACACCACAAGATTAAATGATATTATTTGACATATCTTTAATATAATACCATTTATTTAAATTTTGTACCAAGTCAAATTAGACCAAATAAATTGCAATACATGAATTATATTTAAAATTAAGAAGACCAACTTTTTTCCAAGTCTCTGTTAAATCATGTGAAATTAATATTTTAGTTTCACCAGTGAATGCAAAATAATTTTATATATGTGAAGATCTTAAATAAATTTTAATAATTGCGCCTCTAAGCACATATCTTAATCCTATAATTCATAAAGTAAGTGCATTCAATGGGAAAAAAATATTGTAATGAAAATCTTTTTAAATATCAAACATGATATTCTTCTAAAGATACAAAAAAATAACATATATTTAAGAGAATCAATCATGTCGATTTTCAAGTTAAATATGTAGCTTCTTTGAGAAAATCATATGTACTGTCTAAGAATTTAGTTAGTTTCGAGAAACTTAAAAAAAAATCTTTTTGATGAAATCTTTTGTGTATGAAATTAAAAGTTGTGATTTATCAAGATGTCTTAGTGAAAATTGAATAAAACAATTCTGATGATCGATTAAAGAACACAAAGTCTAATTATACTCAATAAAAAATAGATTCTTAAAATTATCAAAATAAAGACCTTGTTACCTTCCTCCTACTATATTCAATAACAAAACCAAGAAAAAAGTAAATTACAAAATATAAATAATAATATTTTCAATAGAACGTCAAATAATATTCTATAAAACATATTCAATCAATCTTGTCCAAAAAACGCTTAGTCTGATGGAGAGATTTTGACAGATAGATTTATAAGACTTTGGAGTATTGTAATATTAAATTAGAAATTTAACAATGTATTAAAACTATGTCACGAATCTCATAATCTTGACCATTCCATTTACTTCTAAGAACATATTAGATTGATTATATATTTCATCCTCGCACCACCAAATTGAGTATTCCTGTGGTCCATTTTACTTGTCATGCTTTTTGCGTTTTCACATTCCTTAGGAAAACATTAACATAAATGGTAATTTGAAAAATTATCCTTATCTATTGTTTTATTTAAATTTAATAAGTTTTTTCCACCACATTAATCTAAATCCATATCATACTAGCTCTTGTACATCACATTTACGCATCCCGTGCCTTGAATCTCAAAACCAATTTTCATCGTTCACATGTGGGAAGATGGTAGATACTAATTTTGGTTTGTCACATATGTATTCCATGTTACACACATACATTTTGTGCATCACACGTGTAATCCACATGATGAGTGCTGAGAAATAGAATTAGAATGAAGACATATAAAAGAAGAAAATAATATAGAAATAATGTTGAAAATGAAGATGATACCCTAAAATTCCAGAAAAGTCTTCATAATATTTAAGAACAACCAAACATTGGATCCTACCAATCAGTTTAATTGCTTCGATTACCCATCCCCTCCTCTCGTCCTCCTCCACATGTATAGTGTTTGTCTAAACATTCAAACAAATTTAGTCATAAAGTATACATCACACAATCTATTCAAATACAGACATGTTTTGGAAAATAAAATGTTGATACATTCCCAACAAGTTCCATGGATTTAAGTCGTTTTCATGTTTGGGAAGAACTCTATATGGTAGAAAAGTTAGTCGATGACTTGATATGAGGATGGAATGACTTAGATGGTAGAGTTGCTAATGAAAGAGGTGGGTGAATTAAAGGTTGGGGTCTTGATTTTATATTCAAGTTGAAAATTTCTTGGATAAGTTGTGTGATACTATGTGGTGGGTTTAGGTCGATCGATGATGCTTACCAATACGTGTTGTTGTACTTATAATACTCTTTCTATGCCTCTTGAAATAGCCTGGTTGCAGGAATTAGTGATGTTTTATAGGTGGAGATTTTGAATACCTCTAACATATTTTATGCCTATTTCTTTATTTTGGTAGTTGTGTCTTGTCCTTTTATAAATTGTACACTTATAGAAAATATTTTCCCTTCTTAGACTAGTTAACAATAGAAATCAACTATACAACTCATTATAATCACAATTCCATCAACATTAGATCAAAGCAATAAACCCAATTCATAAGCCAAATTTAGGGATTTTGTGAAATCAAGGGTTTGGATTTTTTTCATTGGAAAGCATCAATTTAACAATGATAATATCATATCTAATGATTTGAAATCATTTCATGCAAGAACCTTGAGTTAGAGTGAAAATTGGACTTTTTCATAAACTTTGAAATCTTTAAAATGACTTTGAAATTGGCTCTAAGTGATAACTTACCTTAGATAAAAAACTATCATACCTTATTAGAATAAATACCATGAGTATTGAAGAAGAACTTCATTGAAATCCACAACCATAGCTCCATCTTGAACTCAAGCTTCCATGGATGGAGTTCTAGAGAGAACCCTTTTAGGAGGGAAGGGTTTTGATTTTAGGAAAAGTGAATAATGAATTCTAATATACCAATTAAATGTTTTAATAACCTTTATATACTTTAAAATACATAAAACAAACGTCCATGCACTTAAAATGACTTGGAGTGAATTTACAACTTCATCCCCAAGTTGCCCGAACCACTGCATAATCGCCGGTTCATTCCACGCCCACCAGACCACGGACTGTGGCCTGGTCCACGCCTCGTCATTGGGGTCCGTGGTTCAAGTAAGAGGTTCAAAACCTGCAGGCCTAGTTCACGCCGAAGGTCCACGAGCCGTTAGTGGCTTGACGGGTCGTGGTTGGGGTCATGAGTCATGCTGCCTGGCAGCTTCTTGGCCAAGATATTGGGTCCTCTTCAAGGGCCCCTTGTGGGTCCTTGGGGAGTTCTATTCGGATTTTAAACCCCTAAACTCTATGCTCCCTAATACGAGTTATCTCCTTATGACTTAGATCTCAAATAACACACTAACTTAACCTATACAACACTAGAACATACTAGCACAAACATGACTAGTTTTTAAACGTCTTGGTCGTTCCTCGATGTTTAACCTCAAATACAACAAAAATGACCTATAAACTCATTTTAACATCAAATCAACAAGGTATCAACTCCTAAGACACATGTGAATCTCGAGTGAATCCTATTTTTTTTTGACGGGGTCTTACAATACTCCTCCACTTGGAAAACATCCCTCCTTGAATGACACTAAAACACTTAAAACACTTAGAAGGGAAACAACCAAAGTAAAAATCCCACATTCATGCATTCAATATATTACACCATTTACATAGTTAGGAGGAACATCAACTTCACATAAAAAGTGTCATTCATCTTCATACAATTCAAGAAAATAGGAATACATTTACCAACTCATCATGCATAAGACCTCACATTTCTCATTTCATTTTTGGAGGAACTTCCTTCTCCACATCACACCATGCTCATTAAACATCAATTAGCACATCATGTAATTTCTCATCAAAGCACAATCATGCAACAGTTTCAATAAGTCACATTTAAATCAAATTTCTCATAAAGGCTCAAAATGCAACTTTTCACTAACATAATAGGCATGTTCAACAAGTAAACTCATGCAACATTTTTTTTGACAACTCATTAAAGATTTATATCAACATAAGGAACATAACTTCCCTTTTTGAAAACTTATTTTCTTCATTAACAAGAAATCAACTAAGACATGCATATCATAAGGAGAATATTTGGAAACTCATTTTTCACAAAAGACTCCATAAAATGAAACAAGCTAGTAAGATTTCTTAGTTTTAGGCTAGGAACATAAGGAAAATATAAGGATATATCACTCCCAACAACCTTACTATTTATCATACTCCCTCTTTTGGGAGAAACCCATCTAAGGTCAACATGAACATACCATACGAATCTTAATTAAGAAACCATCAACATAAGCAACACCATTCTAACCCAACTCTTCAGTTCACTAAAACTTTCCAAATAACAACATCAGTCAAGCCTTACTAATGAACACTAAAGACTCTCAAAAGGCCTCACCATCTAGCCACAATATCCCCCACTTAACAGAAACTCATACTAGCTCTTTCAAACATCACCTCCTCCCATTCTAAGATCGGATCAAGACAACATTAATACTTCATACTTATCACACCTATACATTTCTAAAACCATATTTCACCCTCTCTTTCAACATAGCTCAAAACTCAACCAAACTAAGTCGGGTTTTACCCACAATACACTCAATCATCAAGAAACTCATTCTCACCATAAATTATCATCACAACCTACCATATCCCACCTACCAATCACAAACAACATTTTCTCTCCCTCAACCTTGCAACACAACCCTCACAAGGGAATCATACTCAAAGGACCATCACATAAGGAACAAGGGAAATACATCATTGAGAAAAACTCTTAGGCACGATTAGAAGAATGAAGAACTGAAACTTTCTTAGCACCCAATAGCCTCCTATTCATATTGTAGTGCGCTTAACATTATGAACACGACTCTACTAGATGTGGTTTTGAGGCAGCCTAAGATCATCCTATAATCGTATGCTCTAATACCAAGTTTGTCACGACCCGAAAGCACCCCTAGTCGTAACTGGCGTAATCAATTTCTCAGAGTCCTCATACATGCCACATGGATCATTCCTTGCATACGGTACTTAAAAATATATAAGAATTCAAAACTTTCTGCACACACGAGGAATACTTCAATCAATAAGCAAGCAGAAGACTTACAAAACATCTAACTTTACAACATGTCTCATAAAACCATCTAATAAGTTTTGGAGTACAAATTTGACACTCAGCCCACACAAGACTTAAATAAAGACTAATGACCATGAAAGAACACGTAGGGTCTTGTCCTCAAATTTATGAGGACTCACCAAAATATCATCTTCAACCCTTAGGAACCTATCTATCAACCAGAGCATACCAAACTTCCAATCCCTACATTTTAGTCAAAAGGGGAAAAGAACGGGTTATCACATTTAATCACTAAGTATGAAAACTATGAAAAAATCATGCAAAAAGGGACATTTAGTATAGAAACATGATTTCATGACATTTTGATAATTACCTTCATCATAAGAGCTTAAGAGACATAATACAAGTCAACAATCCCATATTGAACCTACTCGGCCAACATCCACGTAAAACACTAAGTTCCACATTCATCAATCAACCTTTACATCATTTAGACTCTCTATATAAACATACTCTAAGAACCATCTAAGTAAGACATGAAAGGGCTCCCCATACAACCTTTTCAAGCACACCTAAGTGATCCTCAAAACCATCCTAGATAAGAACATTTCTATTTAACATACTAACATTAGGAGGTCATTTTTTATTTAAGTCATTTAGAAGTCAATAATACAATTAGGGGACTTCACATTATGGTCTTGGAAAAGGATGCCTAAGCCTACCAAATCAAGAGATCACATTCAACATATTTTTCATGCATCAAGGAGAAGGCACCTACGTCTACCAAGTGTAAGCGTTCATAATAAAAAATCTTTCATGTATCAAGAAGAGACACCTAAGCCCACCAAATCAAGACACAATATCATCATATAAGACTATATATAGTCTGTCACCATCACATATAACATTTATAGAACTCATACTTTTTATTACAATTCACTCACATTATACAAGATAACCTTCACATTATATTCATATTATACAAGATCACACATATATCACATAATAGCTTCACCTTATACATTTATGTATGCATAACACCTTATACATGGTCCATTACCTTCACATCACCAACTTCACATTATACCTTCATATAGACCATAACATGATAATTCCATAATTCACATAATAATTCTTACAAGGACATGATCACAATACATATATAGATATACAATAAGTAAACACCGCCACAATCAGTGGAACGTATCACACAAAGACAATTCTATATCAATAATATCATATGTAATGATTTGAAATCATTTCATGTAAGAATCCTTGAGTTAGAGTAAAAATTGGACTTTCTCATAAACTTTGAAATCCTTCAAATCACTTTCAAATTGACTCTATGGTGATATCTAACCTTAGATAAAGAACTCTCATCTTATTAGAAGAAATCTCATGAGAAATGAAGAAGATCTCCATTTAAATCCACAACTCTAGCTCCATCTTGAGCTCAAGCTTACACAGAGCTCTACAGAGAACAATTTTAGGAGGGAAGGGTTTTGTTTTTAGGAAAAGTGAATAATAAATTCTAATATACCAATTAAATATTTTATTAACCTTCAAATACTTAAAATACATAAAACAAATGTCCTTGCACTTAAAAAGACTTGGGGTGAATTTACCACTTCACCTCCAAGTTGGCCAAACCACCTGCAGAATTACAAGTTCATTCCACGCCCACCAGAGCACGGACTCTGGCCTTGTCCACACCCCGCCATTGGGGTCCGTGGTTGTGGTCAGAGGCTCAAAACCTGCATGTAATACCCCGTACCCAAAACAAGACCAAAAACAAGCTTTACAGAAAAAAAGTTGCAGGTTCAACCAACGGTGGCATCGACAGTCCATAGCCTGACCCACGGTCCGTCCTGCACAACCGTCAATGGGATCAGATTTCCCAAAAATTTAAGCCCAGAAAAATTGGTTAAGTCTTGGACGACGGACGGACTTACGGTCTGTAGGTAAGACGACGGTCCATAGTCTGTGACCATCGATGGAGACCCCCATTCACCCACTCTCTGACAAGATCTACAGATGAATAGCACGGTCCGTAGGACTGACCGTAGGTGGAAAATTTGCAGACAGTCAAGGGAAATGCAGTTGGATCAACTTCAAATGGTCATATCTCTTACCACAAAATGCATTAGGTGTTCTATGACCTATCCACAGATAGATAATTGAATTATCTTTCCATAGCCACCAATCTTGCTAAAATCAGACCTCCAAGTAAAAGGTTATGCCCATTTTAGTAAAGGCCTGTCGATCAGATGACGGACCGTCAGTCCTGGCCGTCGTTTGGTCCGACAACAACTTTCCTAGGGGTCTTTTTGACCTTTCCCTCTTCGTTTAAACCTTAAGATACGTTGTTTTGACCCTAAATCATCAGATTTTAGTTATTTTAAGCCTAGAAACATAACTAAAACATATCTAAGTCAAATCATGAAATAAGAACATAGAAAATTAGAAGCAAGAGAGGAGAAAAAGCTCAAGAACCCTAGTTCAAGAATGCAACAAGTTCCAGCCGTTACAGCCCCGAAACTTAAGTATTTTTCCGTGGATTTCATCACCATGTATGTGGGATTTCACTAGTGGGTTCCTTTCACCCATTGGGTCCCTAGTTTTCAGTCAGATTCTTGATTTCCATATCATGATTAGATCTAGGGTTTATATAACTTCAACAGAACTTCATGAACTTATTAGTTATATGTTCCAAATCAGATTATCATGTTATTATTCAATTTATTGCATGAATTTCAGAACCCTAGCGATGTATTTCTTTAGTTTTTGAATTACACATGCTAGGTCTGATATTTCAGGCATTTCAGATATACATGCCTCAGTTATAAATGCATAATTACCAGATTAATTATTGCATTCTCAGTTTGCATGTTCATTTTTGAGCTATCCAGTATTTACAGAAACATAGACGTAACAAGTTAATTTACAGAATTCATTGGGAGTAACATAATAACGAGTTGGACTAGGGTTCAGCGTACCCAGTTAGTCCCAGAACGACTAGCCAAGTAGGTTGTACGTCCACTCTGTGGGCAATCAGTTTAGTAATCACACCAGCATGCCTTTATACCTTTGGCAGGGTATATTGGGTCCTCTCGATGGAGCGTATACATCGGACTCCACATTTAACTCATGTGGTTTTATTATCGATTATTAGTAGCTTCATCAGTCAGACTCTCTGCATTGACGATTTATCAGTATATTCAGCATGCAGTTTTAGCATGTTATAAATTGGGCATTGCATCCAATTAGCTCAGAATTCAGTTTATCATGTCAGATATTGTACTTGCTTTTATGCTTGTTCAGTTATGTTTTTATTAAAGCTTTACTCTATCCTACATGCTCAGTACATTTCAAGTACTGACGCATACGTGCGCTACATCTTCTCGTGATGTAGGTTCAGGTTCTCAGTATCCTAATCACGCATAGATCGATTTCCGATCTCCAGTTCAGCAGATTTAGTGGTGAGTCATCATTCTCCGAGGACAACAGTTATGAGTTTCATTTCAGTATTTATTCATTCAGTTTCAGTTTTTGCTAGATTTAGCTGGGCTTGTCCCAGTATTTCTAGTCCAGTTTGGAGGCTTATTTCAGACATAGTTAGATTCATATTAGTATTGATATTTATTTCCTTTGTATTAAACTCATTGTTTTCAAATATCTCAGTTATAAAATATGGGTATTCCCCATCTTTTCAGATTTAATTATGATTTAGCTTCCGCATCAGTTTATTATCTTTAGTATGCTCATCATCATGCCAGCAAGGTTAGCTTGGGATCACTTCTGGTCCTAGGTTCCGTGTCCGCGTCTCGAAGGTAGCTCGGGGCGTGACACTGCAAGCCTTTTCAGGACTGGTTCATTCCCAAGAACCGTGGTTTGGGGTCGTGAGTCATGCTGCCTAGTAGCTTCTTGGACAAGAGATGGGATCCTACTCAAGGGCATCTTGTGGGTCCTCTGGGAGTTGTACCGGAACGTTACATCCCTAAAATCGATGCTCCACTAATACGAGTCATCTCCACATAACTTAGATCCCAAATAACACACTGACCTTACCCATACAACACTAGAACACACTAGCACACACATGTCTAGTTTTCGAACGTCGTGTTTGTTCCTTGACGTTTGACCTAAAATACTACCAAACTGGACTATAAACTCATTTTATCATTAAATCAACAACTTATCAACTCCTAAGACGCATATGAAGCTCTAGTACATCCTATTTCACTTTTTCGGGGTCTTACAATTGGTGTTAAAGAAAATATAAAGAGGTTCCGATTGAAATTTTAGATTGTCGAGTCTAGAGGTTGAGAAATAAAGAAGTTCCTTCTGTGAAATTCCTACGGAGGAATAAATTAGTTGAGGGTGATATTTGGGAGGCCAAAGACAATATAATGTCCAAGTATCCTCATCTATTTCCCTCGGTTCCCGTTCTAGCATAAGTTATAAGCCCCTTATGTTTACTCTTTTACATTCATGTGTTTTAACTACTCTCATGTTTCCATATTCACGCTTTTTAAAGTAAGTTGTTTTGAAGTTCATGTTTAATATTAGTGTCAGTTACTCCTTGTTTTTGTGTATTTTGATATGATTTGCATTTATGTTAGGTTTCTAGAGTCGATTACTCATTCCCCTATTCTATATTGATGCTAGCTCAAGTCCCATTGGAGGACAAATTTCCCAAGGTAGAAATATTGTAACACCTCAAAATTTGGAAAGTTGAATTGGAAGGACTTAATAAATGTTTACTTATGTAGACGCACGTGGTTCTACAGTCCGTATAAGTCACCTGTGGAAAGGGTTATGTAAATTTGGAAAGGAACAACTCCAAAAAGAATTCCTACGGACCACCAAGGTGGTCAATATATGTCTTTATGGCCTGTAGGAAGGGTTCCAGACTTCATAAAATATTTTTGAAACCTATGGTTCAATTGTTGGGACCTACGACCCATAGATGGACCTACAGAGGGTAGGAAGTTATCGTTGGAATTAGTTGGTTTTGGAACTCCAGTATTTATTCTATTGATGACTAGTTCGGTCTGTAGAAGGTTGTAAGGATTGTAGTCAGTTCATAGAGTCCCTTTAGAAGTTGTAATTTAGGGTTATTTCAGTCTTTTTCTACCTTTTAAACACCTAAATTATGTCATTTCTAGAACATTCTAAGTCCTATAACTACTTTTACTATTAAGACTACCTAATTCACTCTCATTCAATCAAACCCTCAAGAGCTCCTAAGTCTTCTTTACCAAAATTCTATCCAAACCTCTCACAGAAGATCCTAGGGTTCTTCAAGTTTCAAACTTCCTCTTGCAATTCTAAGGCTTTAATTATCCAAGATATGTCCATTGAGTCCCAAATATTTCTAAAAGTCCTCAATTATGATTTCACACAAATTCTAGGGCTATTATATTATTCTTCATGGGCTTTATTGTTCATGATCCAATTTGTTATATTTGATCTTATTATGAATGATCTAATCTGTAGTACATGTTTTCAATTAATTTCATATTGATCCATGTCATATGCCTATATTATGATTATGAACTATGGTTCGAGATTATGCATCCATCATAAAATTGAGGAATTTATGAACCAAGGATGTTTTAGATAAAATATTAATATGTTTTATGATAAATGTTGCTTAAAATGAAATATTTTAATATTGTTATATAAAAATAAAGGTCAAAAACACACATAAATTGTCTCATTTTTTTTGTTTCATACCTAAACTATTGCGAGTGTGAGTTTAGTACCTAAATTGTCACTTTAGATTGAGAAATATACCTCCCTTTCATTACACTCATCGTGATATGTGTAATAGACTCTCTTTTATTTAAAGAAATTGTCACATCACGCTCCACATGGACAAAACATTCCACCTTGATGAAAAATAAATAAATTATTAATGTTAGTTAAAATTAAAGTTAAAGATTGAAGTACTATTATTCTCAAAAGACATTATATAATAAAGTATAACATATTTTTCTTACCCACTCTGCCCCTTCATCTCACAGTACTCCCCCCATCCCAACCTTTTAGCTTCTTTTAAAGGAATTTTTTTATAGCAAAGTTCTTATTTAATCCCCCTCTCACCACATACAGACAAATCTCTTCAAATAATAATTAGATGTTTTTTTTCCAAAAAAATTCTACGCACTCCACATAACCCTCTACTTTCAATTTTTTGTCTCATTTTGTATTAGCTAAATATTTTTTTCAAAAAAGTATTGTTTTACTTGCCGCAAGACTTTTTAAAAATAGAAATTTATTTCTATTAAATTTCGTATGCAAGTAGAAAAAAATATTTTCCTAAAACTATCATGTACACATATAACACCAAATGAGAAAAATGTAAAATTAAAAAAATAAATTAGGAGCGGAGGAATCATTTTTTAAAATAAATAAATAATATCAAAAACATTTTAGAAAGGAGTGGCGGAGGGAGGGAGGTCTAAATTTTTTCAAAATTATTTTATAATAGAAATTTTTAAAATTAAAAGACGGGGGAAGGGGGGAGATGGTGGAGTGAAGTGAGAAAACTATTTTAAATTTTACTTTCATGAATTGTAATACTTTAATCTTTAACTTTAAACAATATTAATAGTTTATTTAATTTTTGTCAAGTTGGAATATTTTATCCATGTGACAAGCTTTTTGCAAATAAAAAGAGTGAGTGTGTTACACACACCACTAAGGTGTGTTTCTCAAACTAATAAGTTATAGGTTAGGTATAAAACTCACACTCTCAATTATTAGCTATGAAATCGAAAAATAATAATTTAAGTGTGATTTTGATACATATCTATATTAAATATGGTCGTGATTTAGATGCTTTAAGATAACCATTTTTATGAACATATTATAAATTTATGATTTTGAAAGGAGTTATTCTATGATATGATGTTTATGATTAAATTTGTATTGTTAGATTATTGTCTTTCCAAGTATTATGATTATGATATGATTATGCTTATTTCATTTGAAGTTCACTTAGCACCTAAAGGACTTTGGTATGGAGGCTCTTCCATTAGTAGAGGCCGGATCTCTAGAGGAAATTGTCTTGTCCCATAACTATGTGGTCCCTTAGGATGTGGTCCCAGTTAGCGATAGATAGTGGATCCAACTAAGCTTAAGAACCAAGGTCCTTATCTTGGCAAGTAGGACAATATCTTTTCGATGTAGAAAATAAATTAGATTTTATGTTATAGCTCGCATGATCTATGTTGATTAATTGTAAACATCCCACGAAAGATTATGGTTTTCTTTAGAGAAGTTAATGATTTCCTCAAAGACAGTGATTTGAGCTTATTGATACGCTCAAACTTACTTCTCAAATAAGAAGTAAAGCGGTCGTGTCAAGTAAATAACCCAACTAGTGAGGTTGGGATCGTTCCCACGAGGAAAATAGTTTAGACTTAACTTCAATTTATTACTACTAATGTTCAGTCAATTACTTCCTTGGAAAGAAAAATCAATAAAAGGGGGGTTTCTATTTCTAAGTAAATGAAAATAACTAGCAAAATAAAAGGAGACAACTAACAGCTTCGAATGTTGGAGTTTAATCAATTAATCAAAGTAACTAGGGTTTACGTGTTCCCCACAGGTTCATAACTTGATAAGTCTAACTATAATAATTCTTTCCTAGTATCTTGCATGCAAAGTGATAAGTTATGTATTTCTAAATCCTTGGTCCGGCATCTAGAAA
>NC_028639.1:34091609-34092912 GCF_001406875.1 Solanum pennellii | reverse complement strand
ACTCTACCAGATTATCAGACACCTAGTTCGAATTTTAGACTTAGGGTCATGCAGTGGTGTACCTCTATGTCATGCTTAGAGCCACACATTTATCAATTACTATGCCTAGTCATGCATCATTTTCCATTTTATCAGGATATCATTTTAGCCATCATGCTCCAGAATTAAACTATGTACACAAGATATAGACATGTCGGTTCAACAGAAAAAGTAATCAGTCTCTTGGGGAAAAAGAATACAGGCAAGAAAACCCAAAAAGAGGATAGTGAATTGGGCTAGTCAGACTTCACCCTAGCACTCACTTTCCATTTACCCCACCCCCAACAAAAAGACATGCAATTGTCCCCAATGCATAAAAATTGAAATACTAGAGTGGTAGGTGAAGCAAACCTGGGGCGCAAAGCGCTGACGATCAGCAAGCTGGTGGGTCCGGTTCCCCAGAACCCACTTCCTCTGTAATTTGGAAACCCTCAGTGGTGTCACAGGTACGACGGTCCGTTGTGGGTGTCTGACAGAGGACACTTAAAAAAATGTGGAGACCCCTAGGAGAGGGGTCTCTAACCATTGAAACGGTCATGCAGGACGGACCGTCACAGGTACGACGGTCCGTCGTAGGCGTCCGTCAGAGGACACTTGAGAGAAATGTGGAGACCCCTAGGAGAGGGGTCTCTGACCGTCATTACGGTTATGCAGGACGGATCGTCGAAGGTATGACGATCCGTCGTAGTTGTCCGTTTGAGGATACTTGAAAAAATAGATAGAGACCCTTAGGAAAAGGGTCTCTAACAACCAGAACGGTTGTGCAGGACGGACCGTTGTAGGTATGACGGTCCGTTGCATGTGTCCGTTGAAGGACACTTAGAAAAAAATGAGAGACCCTTAGGAATAGGGTCTCTGGCAACCAGAACGGTTGTGCAGGACGGACCGTCGAAGAGATGACGATCCGTCGCATGTGTCCGTTGGAGGACACTTGGAGAAAATTGAGAGACCCTCAGGAACAGGGTCTCTGACAACCAGAATGGTTGTGCAGGACGGACCGTCGTGTGGACGACTGTCTGTCGCATATGTTCGTTTGAGGACACTTGCATAAAATTGGGCAGTGGGGTGTTAGGGCTTTTGGAACGGACCCTACGACGGTCCGTCGTGGGTACGACGGTCCGTCATCGGGGTCTCGTTCTGTAAATCAGTGACAGAACTGGGGGTGCCCAATTCATCCCCTATGACCCAAATTGAATTGGCAGTGTTTGAACCTACATTTGTCTAACCCAAATACCTAGTAAACTAGCAATGCTAAAGCACCTAT
>NC_028639.1:34061532-34087641 GCF_001406875.1 Solanum pennellii | reverse complement strand
TCCGCACCTTGGTCCGGCTACGTGTGTTGCTATCCTAACCCTTATCTTTACCTCATATTAAGCATCGTATTCGATATTTGATTATGTTATTACCTCGTACCAATAAATACTAGCCTATTAGATAGTATACACTAAATCTATGTTGATAATTCTTTTCCTATCATCTACCTCCTTGGTCCGGCAAGTAGCATTAAGGCGAGTTCTAACGTTGGCCATCTTCCTTCTGCAGCTGCACTACGCTGCCACCTACGGACCGTCATAGACACGACGTACTGTCACAAGCTTTGTAGGTGGTCTCTTCTACATTTCTTCGCTCAAAAACCTCCGCATTTATCTATGGACAGATTTCCTGCAAATAAGGAGAAACTTATATAAAAATTAGCACAAAAAGGCTTTTGGACACACTAAACTTAAGGAAAAAGTATTAATAATACCGTGAAACCACTGTATATCACTTATGTTATGAGTTTTAAATATTGTGTTCATCTTGTCTCTTTGTTTGTGATTTTAGCTAATCAATGTTCGGAACATCTGTTTTACCTTGTCACACATCATCATAGTTTCAAAACACAACATGATTCATGTTTATGTTTATGCACGCTCCTCATAGTACATTCAAAGTACAGAATGATATAGTTATTGTGCCTATTTTGTTTCATAATATATGATGTGATGATCCTCTATCCGCCGTGGCTAAAACGGATTGGTTTAGCATTACTAACGGATCGGTTAGTCCTCACATTGGGACCTTGTCACTACCTATCTTTTATTACTTTCATTTAATTTTAATTTCACACTTCTTTTGTGAGCTAGGGATCTGTCTCAGTCACATCTGTGATATAGAGGCTTCGTGTCTCACTTAGTATATTTCTGTTTATGAGTTTTTGTACTCTAATTTTGGTATAGTGTGTCCTTGAAGTATGATGGCTTACATTCTGCATTATTTCTTTATTTTTTATGTTGAATACTTTGATTCAAACTTATGCCAAGGATATTTTCTAGGGTTTCTCAAAATCCTATTCTCCATATGATGTCTAGAGCGTAGTTTAGATCATGATAGCGAGATAGGGAGAGGGAGAAAGAGAGAGAGAGGGGAGAGGAAAGTAGAGAGTGACAGGGTTTGCTTCAAAACAACATATTGTTGTTTATTATACTATTTTTAAAGTATAATTATTCTCCGTAATTAAGTTGTAATTTTTTCCATTTTTCATAACTTTCCCTTTCATTAAAATCAAACAAAACAAACATGAGTTACACATGTTTAGGCCAAAAGATGGCCCCAACCCAATATCACAAAACCAAAGCTGAATTGTTTTTGCTAAACTAAGAAAAAAAACAGAAACAATAGAAAATTTAACATTTCTCTGACAAAATCATAGAAGGTCGAGAAAATTCCATGATAGTTCATCTTCCTCACTAGCCATCATTGATAGGCCTCAACTTCGGTAGACTCCGAATCCATTGCAAAAGTGTCACGATCCAATACTACCTCCTTAAACGTGACTTGGTACTAAAAACATCAAGAGACTCCAAGCTAACCATGAGACATAGCATAACACTAAGACAACATACTAACTAAAATAATCACACGCAATCGAATATGTCTCAAATGATATATTCTCAACATAATAGACAAATCTGAAGACAAAGACTCATACACAAAAGTACTAATGCTTAAAATAGCCTCTATAAAATATGAGTCTCTAGGACAAGCCCTGTCTCACTCAAAACATTCAAACTGGAAAGTAAAGTCTGAAACCAACATAAGGTAACATAAGTGGTATGTCCCCGAATAATTAGGACTCACCAAAGGCTATGTATGTTGATAGAATCTTGTACTAACGACAAGTCTGAGGTATATGGTCTGTACTCGAAATGCATTACAAATAGAAAATATGCATAAACATTACATAATAACATGGAAATGCAATGACCAAGTAAACATAGCAAAAACACTAGTGATCTGTTTTTGAAAATACAGTACCGCGTCAATGCAATACAAAGTCATAATTATAATTATTTGTTGGACATACCGTCAACAACAAAAACCATGTGAGTTATAACATGGATATCAATGTACTGCTCCGACATTGAAAAGAGAGTGTCTTATTTGTAAAGGTAGGACCATAATCATGAGATTAGGTGGATCCACTACCTAAAGTCAATTAAGACACGAGGCACATAGCTCTAGGACAAGGAAATTCCTTCTAAAGGTCTCATGTATCTAATAACAGGTTCGCGTTCATCCCAATCCACCCGATGCTAATTTAACTCCCAAAGAAAAAAATACATAATCATAATCATAGCAAGAACCATAAACAAAAAAATTGAGGTTTCTTTGGGACTCAATGAGTGGAGAAGAATCCATTGATGAATTTCCCACATAACTTGATAGAAACCATAAGTGAAATCTTCAATGTAGTCTTGAAATCCTTAGAACCCTATCTTTTTTAGTGAGAAGACTTGAGAATGGATTTTGGAATTTGAGAGGATGAGAGTGAGTAGAGGAAGATAGGCATCTTAGAAATTATTTATATTCTTCAAAATAGGACCAAGACGACTTAGTACATGAGTTAAAAGAATAATAAATCCAAACTACCCCTGACTCAAAACTATCGAACAACTTCCATTAGACTGTCTACGTCATTGTACATACTTCTACAAACCTTATTGTTCGCCAATAAATCTAAATTTCTGAAAGTTAAAGTCTCTAACGAAGATAAAAGGGCTACAATCCACGACTCTTAAACCATAGCACAACCAACCCTATCCTTCCATACAACCCAAAAAACTAAAATCATAAGTTTTTAAAGATCAAATCCATAAGACCTAACCATGAGCCGTAATCCCATCGATGAGTCCTACTACTGGCTCGTACAAACAGGTATGAAACTTGACATTTTCTGTAACACCTCGCAATTTGAAAGAACTAGAAAGATATAGAATTAGAAAGTGTCATTTTATGAAAGAATGAAAAATCTAAAAAAAAATGGTTAAATTATGTTAAGTTTGAGTTCTGGGTCAACTTCAAAAAATCATAAATCCCAGATCAAGATTATTTATGAGTTCTACAAGATACAGTAGGAAATATATTTTAATTACCTATCCAATGCCGCCAAGTTTTCTCAATTCCGAGTTCGTAGAGATATGTCCATTTGAAGTTGGGTTCTCTAGAAAAGGAAAGTCAAAACCAGATTTCGGAAGGGTATTTAGTCTTCTCCATACCCAATTAATTAATTTCATTTTTGGTAATAAATTTGGGGTCCAAAATGACTCGATTCAGTTTAAGCTTCAGTTAGGGTTTTGAGAGAAAAGAAAAAAAAGGAGAAAAGACAAGAAGAAGCAATGAATCACCAAGTCTTGAGAAATTGCTTGTGGATTTCGTCAAAGGGTGATCCCTACAAGGTATGTGATATCAGATAATGTTGGGTTAGTTCACCCACGCGCCAATCGTGATTCAATTCAGCGTAATTATGTTTTTGAAGAAAATATTATGAGTTCATAAAATTTGGTTAAGTTATTGTGGGTTCTTGTTGTTGAAGTTGTCGAGAAGTTTCTTGAGTTATATTCATAAAATTAGGAGTGATTTTGAGTATATTCTTACATATTTTTTTATATAGTCGAATCTAAGTGTTTGAGAAAGAACCAAGTGAATCTAGATAGTTTGGATTTGAAGAATAAACAAGAATATTTGGGAATTTTCTTGGCCATCGCGCCAGCCAGTGCGCCTCAAGCCAGTGTCTTAAGTGTACCCTCTGGCACTTAGAGCGCTAAGGACGTCAGAACTTCTACCCTTTTCGACTTCCGACTTCCTTCTATTTGAGTTTCCAAGCAATGTACCAAATATTTCTAGTTTATTTATACATTCCAAGGTAGGTCTAAACATCATAAAATCATCCATTAACATGAGATCATGAATCTTGAATCCATAAATCAATCCAAGGAAAGTTAAGAGTCAAGTCAAGAGAATTCATACAATTTTCCAAAAGTCTTTTGCAAACATTTTAACTTTAATGTAAGACTTGAATTTAGAGTTGATTAAAGAATAAAAAAGAAATTTTATTTCTACTAAAATAGTATATCGAGAATATGTATTCCCAAAGAATAAATGATTTCACATTTAAACAAGAGAGGAAACATTGATTTCCGAGAGAGCTTTTTAGATAATTTTTGAGTAATAACCTCAAATCACAAAAAGGGTTTTTGTTTTTAAAACATATGAGTTGAGTATATACTGGGAGTAGTGTTGAGCATCTATATGTGGACGGTTCATAATAAGTCAAGTCTCCATAAATCATGTAGTCATCATGGGTAAGAAAAGGTCATACTTTTTAGATAATTCCTTAATGCTTTTTAGCATAGGCTAGTGGATCCACTTTGTTGAGGCGTTCTGTATCATGGCAAGGTATAGGAAAATTCAGGCAGTGTGGGCAAGACATTGTATCATCAGTCTAGCTCACAGTGATGGTTGTCGATTAGAGAACTCGTATTATATTGCTTTATATGTAAACTGAGTTATTGTATTTCATTATTACATTGAGTAGTTACCTACTGTTTTAAAAGCTTTGTATAAACTGCACTTTTATCGTTGTTCTACTTTGTATTTGAGTTGAGTAAAACTAAGGTAGGTATTCATTTTAGATTCCTTGTTGCCTTTAAACTTATGTTATGTTTAGTTTTCCCCTCGTATGATCATAAATTTAATGTACTGATGTCATTTGGTATGCATCATTTTACGATGCAATTATAGGTAACAAGGATTAACATTCATCGCTTTACTGATCCACTTGAGCACTCAGAGTCACTTGGTTACCCTCTTGTCTTCCTGAGGATTTCCTTATTATTTGCTTTGTTATTCAGTCGTTAGGATGATCGGGGGTCTTGTCCCGACATTCTTCTTAGTATTTATAGGCTTCATAGATAGTTAGATATGAGTTCTTTAGTATTATATTTCATATGTATTTCTAAAAGACTTGAGGTGCACTTTGGCTAATTTGGATGTTTATCCTTATATGTTCTATGTTTATTTGAGAAAGTTCTTTTTAAAGTGCATTTGAATCATTGTATTAATGTTTAAGTCTTGCGCTATAAGTTAATTGAGGCCAAAGGTTTTGTTGGGGCCAATAATGGTTCACGAATTCTGGTCCCACCCAGGGTGTAGGCTCAAGATATGATAAACTTGGTATTAGAGCACAAAATTCGAGAATCCTAGGCAGTCTATGAACTCGTGTCCGTAGATTCCTGTTATTAGTGTGAAGCGCACCACATCTGCAATTAGAAGGATGTAACACTTAGGAATTATCTCACTTCTTTCATATTCATTTCATGTGATAGATTTCATCTCTCTAAAGTCTCTTTCTAAATCATGCTTGCACTTGTCTTTCAGATTATGCCTCCACGAAGAGTTGTTTGAGGTCGTCTTGTTAGGAGAAACGTTGAGGAGCAAGGGAAACCTAATGCACCGGAAGTGAAACCCCAAGAAGAGTTCACCAATGCTGGATTTCGGGATGCAATTTGAATGCTAAGTCAAGTTCTGACCAACCAAGTTAGGCAACAAAGAGGGGCTTAACATGAAGAGGTTGATACTTAGAAGATCCGCGAGTTCTTGAGGATGAATTATCCAAGCTTCGCTGGTTCAAGAACTACTAAGGATCTAGAAAATTTTGTTGAGAAACTACAAAAGGTGTTTTGTAGTTATCCACATTGTTGATGCTTAGCGAGTGGAACTAGTTTCATATCAATTGAAGAGTGTTGCTAGGACTTGGTTTGACTAGTGGAAGAAAGGTATAGCTAAGGGTGCACCAATTTTGAGTTCGGCTGTGTTTGATGACGCTTTCTTGAGGCATTTCTTACCCCATGAATGGAGAGAAGCCAAGGTATGGGAATTCCTTACCCTTAAGCAGGATTTGCTAAGCGCTCATGAGTATAGTTTGAAGCTCACCAAACTTTCCTTATATGCTCTCGAGATTGTTGTTGATATAGGGAGCAGGCTAAGTTTATTTGTTGTTGGGTTGTTTCATCTGTCAAGCAAGGAGGGCAAGGCAACAATGCTAATGGGGAACATGAATATAGAAAGGTTGATGGTTTATGTGCAGCAGGTTGAGGAAGAGAAATTGAAAGATAGGGAAGAGTTTAAAAATAAGAAAGTTAAGACATAGAATGAGTCCGGGCAGAAAAGGAGTAATGTGAATTGTTCATCCCCCAAAAAAAAAGGAAAAGAGACCTGCTTCAGCATCTACTACTGCACCTACATCCAGAAACAAAGGTAAGTACAATAGTCAAAATTAACAACACTTTAGAGCTAGACTGCACATTCTCAAGGTAATGTGACACAAGGAGGTAAATGGGTTGTTGCCTATGCTAAGTGTGGTAGAAACTACTCAGGTAAGTCTCGTGATGACTCCATTGGTTGTTTAATGTGTGGTCAAGAGGGTCACTTCATGAACGAGTGCCCTAAAAACGGCAAGGTTATGGGAATCAGGACAATAGAACCCAATCTTCATAAATTTCTCAAACAAACAGAACTGCATCTAGAGGAGCTACTTAGGGGAAGGCGAAGGAGAAAACTGTCTTTATTCTATCATAAGTCTTCAAGAGCAATAGAATTCTCCAGATGTTGTCACTGGTATGATCAAAATATTTACTCTTAATGTGTATGCTTTGCTAGACCCAGGAGCGAGTTTATCTTTCAGGACTCCATATGTTGCAATGAATTTTGATATTTTTCAGAGAAACTTTGTGAGACCTTTTGTGTTCCCACACCTGTTGGTAGCTCTATTCCAGATGAGCAAGTCTATCATGATTGTACCATTTCCTTCAATCACAAGAGCACCATGGCTGATATAGTTGAGCTAGATATGATTGGTTTTGATATCATTCTTGGTATAGACTGGCTTCATGCCTGTTATTCCTCCTTTTATTGTAGAACTTGAGTTGTCAAGTTCCATTTTCCTAATAATCCTAGAGTGGAGTAGGAGTTCAAAAATGCCTAAGGGTCTTTTTATTCCGTGCCTTAAGGTAATAAAGTTAGTTTCCAAGGGTTGTGTGTATCACTAAGTCTAAGTTAATGATTCTAGTGTTGAGACTCCCCTATTGAGTTATTTCCAGTTGTGAGTGAGTTTTCAAAAGTCTTTCTTGATGATCTACTCAGAGTGACTTATAAGAGAGAAATATATTCTGGTATAGATATTCTCCCTAAACTCGTCTTATATATATTCTGCCATATAGAATGGATCCAGTAGAGTTGAAAGAGCTAAAAGAATAATTGAAAGATCTCCTTGATAAGGGTTTTATTCGACCAAGGTGTCTCACCATGGGGCGCTTCGATCTTATTTGAAAGGAAGAAACGTGGTTCCTATATAATGTGTATATTACTACCAGTTGAACAAGGTTACAATCTAGAATAAGTACCCTTTTCTGAGAATTGATGTTCTTTTTTGTCATCTTCGGGGTGCCACCTGTTTCTCTAAGATAAACCTCAGATCAGGCTACCATCACTTGAGGGTAAGGGAATGTATATCCCAAAGACAACTTTCAGGGTCCGTTATGATCATTATGAGTTCCTAGTTATGTCCTTTGGTTTGACCAATGCACCTACAACATTCATGGACCTTATGAATAGAGTATTCAAGCCTTATTTAGATATGTTTTTATCATATTCATTGATGGCATACTAATCTATTTGAGGGATGAGGAAGGTCATGTAAGCATATCAGGATAGTTCTCCAAACTCTAAGATATAGGGAGTTGTATGGTAAGTTCTCGAAATGTGATTTTTTCTTCAGTCTGTGGCATTCGTAGGCCCCATTGTTTCTGGTAATGGAATTATATTTGATACCTATAAAATATTAGTAGTGCATAATTGGCCTAATCCCACGTCTTTAGCTGATGTTAGGAGTTTTATGGGGCTGGATGCATATTATAGAAGGTTCGTTGAGGGGTTCTCATATATTTCATCCCCTTTGACAAAAGTGACTCATAAAATAGTAAAGTTTTAATGGTCTAAGGCTTCTGAGAAAAACTTTTAGGAATTGCGAAAAGTGGTTGACTATTGCCCAGTATTGACCTTACCAAAGAAACTAAAGGTTTTGTTGTATATTATGATGCGTCTAGATTTAGTTTGAGTTGTGTGTTAATCTAGACAACTGAAAGTTCACGAGAAGAATTACCAATCATGACTTGAGTTGGTTGACCCAATATTTTCTTTGAAAATATGGTGTCACTATCATCATGGTTTTCATGCAGGTGTATTCACTGATCACAAGAATATTCAGTATGTGTTTAGTCAATTGCACATATACGGTTGTTTTACTTTGCATTTGAGTTGGGTACCCATGAGTTAAGTAAAGCTAAGGTAGGTATTGTTTTTAGACTCCTTTCAAACTTATGTCATGTTTAGTTTTCCCCTTGCATGCTCATACATTTTATGATGCAAAATGATGCAGATATAGGTAAACAAGATCAACATTCATCGCTTTTTTGATCAACTTGAGCACTCAAAGTCAGTTGGTAAGCCTTTTGTCTTGCCGAGCATTTCCTTTTTATTTGCTTTGTTTGTTAATTTTTAGGATAACCGGGAGTCTTGTCCCGACATCCCTCTTAATATTTAGAGGCTTCATAGATAGTTAGTTATGAGCTCTTTAGTCTTATATTTCATATGTTTTCCTAAATGACTTGAGGTGCACTTTGGATAATTTGAATGTTTATCCTTATACTTTCTAAGTTTATTTGAGACGGTTCTTTTTAAAGTGCATTTGAATCGTGCTATTAATGTTTAAGTCTTCCACTATAAGTTAATCGAGGCCAAAGGTTTGGTTCGAGCCAGTAATGGTTCACAAATTCCAGTCCCGCCCAGGGTATAGGCTCGAGATATGAAAAACATGGTATCAGAGCACAAAATTCAAGAGTCCTAGGGAGTCTATGAACTCGTGTCCATAGAGTCATTGTTATCAGTGTAAAGCACGCCATATTTGTAATTAGGAGGCTGCGACACTTATGAATTATATCACTTCTTTGATATTCATTTCATGTGATAGAGTTTAGTCTCTTTCTAACTCATGCTTGTGTGTGTCTTTCATATTATGCCTCCACGTAGAGTTGTCTAAGGTCGTCTTGTTAGGAGGTACGTTGAGGACATAGGGAAAACTAATGCACCAGAAGTGCAACCCCAAAGGGAGGTCACCAATGCTCAATTTCGGGAAGCAATTTGAATGCTAAGTCAAGTTGTGACCAACCAAGTTGGGCAACAAAAAGAGGCTCAACATGTAAAGGATGATATTTCAAGGATCCGCGAGTTGTTGAGGTGTATCATCCAAGCTTTGTTGGTTCAAGAAATACTGAGGATCCAGAAAATTTTGTTAAGGAACTGCAAAGGAGTAATGTGAACCGTTCTTCCCAACAAAAGCAAAAGGTACCTGCTCCGTCATTTGCTAGTACACCTGCATCCAGAAACAAAGGTAAGTACAATAGTTAGAATTAACAACACTTTAGAGATAGACCTGCACAATCTCAAACTAGTTTGGCACAAGGAGGTAAATAGGTTGTTGCATATGCTAAGTTTGGTAGGAACCACTTCGTAAGTGTCACAATGACTCCATTGGTTGTTTCAAGTGTGGGCAAGAGGGTAACTTCATGAAAGAGTTCCCTAAGAAACGACAAGGTAATGGAAATCAGGACAATAGACCCCAATCTTCATCAATTGCTCCAGCAAACAGAACTGCATCTAGAGGAGCTACTTACGGGCAGGCGGAGGATAAAATCATCTTTATTCTATCACGAGTCGTCATGAGCAATAGAATTCTCCGTATGTTGTCACTGGTATGGTCAAAGTATTTATTCTTAATGTGTATGTTTTGCTAGACCCAGGAGCGAGATTATCTTTCATGACTCCTTATTTTGCGATGAATTTTGATATTTTTCTAGACAAAACTTTGTGAGCCCTTTTATGTTACCACACCTGTTGGGAGTCGATTTTAGCTGAGCGAGTCTATCATGATTGTACCATTTCCTTCTATCACAAGAGCACCATGGGTGATTTAGTTGAGTTAGACATGATTTTTTTATTTCATTCTGGGTATGGACTGGTTTCATGCCTGTTATTCCTCTATTTATTGTAGAACTCGAGATGTCAAGTTCCAATTTCCTAATGAGCCAAGAGTTGAGTAGCAGTTCAGCAGTGCCTAAGGGTCGTTTTATTCCGTACCTTAAAGCAATAAAGTTAGTTTCCAAGGGTTGTGTCTATCACTTAGTCTAAGTTAATGATTTTAGTGTTGAGACCGTCCTATTGAGTTAGTTCCAGTTGTGACTGAGTTTTCAAAAGTCTTTCTTGATGAACTACTCGGAGTGCCTCATGAGAGAGAGATAGATGTTGGTATAGATATTCTTCCCAAAACTCATCCTTTATATATTATGCCATATACAATGGCTCCACTAAAGTTGAAAGAGCTAAAAGAACAATTGAAATATCTCCTTGATAAGGGTTTTATTCGACCAAAGTGTCTCACCATGAGGCCCTCCAGTCTTATTGAATGGAAGAAACATGGTTTTCATAGAATGTATATAGATTACCTTTATTTGAACAAGGTTATCATCAAGAATAAGTACCCGCTTCTTAGAATTGATGATCTTTTCAATCATCTTCAGGGTGCCACCTGTTTCTCGAAGATAGACCTTAGATCAGGCTACCATCACTTGAGGATAAGGGAATGTGATCCCAAAGACAACTTTTAGGGACCGTTATGGTCATTATAAGTTCCTAATTAAGTCATTTGGTTTGACCAATGCACCTACAACATTCATGGACCTTATAAATAGAGTATTCAAGCCTTAATTAAATATGTTTTTTATTATATTGATTGATGGCATACTAATCTATTCGAGGAATGAGGAAGGTCATGTTAGTCATCTTAGAATAGTTCTCTAAACTCTAAGGTATATAGAGTTGTATGCTAAGTTCTCAAAATGTGATTTTTGTCTTTAATTTATGGTAATCTTAGCCAAATTATTTCTAGTAATGGAATTAGAGTTGATACCTAGAAAATAGTGATAGTTCAAATTTTCTAAACCCACATCTCTAACTGATGTTAGGAGTTTCATGGGGATGGATGCATATCATAGAAGGTTCATGTAGTTGTATTCACTAATCACAAGAATCTTCAGTATGTGTTTAGTCAGATAGAGTTTAATCTCATACATCAAAGGTGGTTAGAGTTACTCAATGATTATGACATGAGTATTCTTTATCCCCTAGGTAAGGCTAATGTTGTTGTTGATGCCTTGAGTATATTATCTATGGGTTGTGTCACCCATTTTGAAGAACATAAGGAGTTAACAAAAAAAGTGCATAGACTTGCATGATTAGGAGTTCGACTAATGGATTCCACGGAAGGAGGGGCAGTGGTGATGAATGGGGTTGAATCATCATTAGTGTAGTTAAAGAGTAACAATACCAGTATCCTATTTTACTTGATTTTAAGGAAAATATTCATAAGCAAAAAGTGATGGATTTTGAATAATGGGGAGATGGTGTATTGAGGTATCAAGGTAGGTTGTGTGTACCAAGGGTGGATGAACTCCAATAAAGGATCATGGAGAAAGCTCATAGCTCTAGTTATTCTATCCATCCCATTTCCACAAAGATGTATCACAATTTGAGAGAATTTTATTGGATTAGTAGTATGAAGAGGGGCATTGCAGAGTTTGTTGATAAGTGTCCAAATAGGCAACAAGTTAATGTAGAGTATCAAAGGTTCGGTGGTATGTCTTAGAATATAGAACTTACCGAATGGAAGTGGTAGATGATCAATATTGACTTCATCACAGGTTTACCAAGGTCTCGCAGACAACATGATTCTACTTGGGTGATTGTTGATACGATGATCAAAATCAGTCCACTTTTCACTGTTAAAAACTACCCATTTAGCAGAAGACTATGACAAGTTGTACATTCTAAAGGTAGTCAGACTTCATTGGGTCTCGGTATCGATTATATCAGATAGAGATACACAATTTATTGCACAGTACTGGAAATTTTTTCAGAAAGGCTTGGGTTCAAAGGTGAACTTAACTACTACTTTTCAGCCACAGACAGATGGTCAAGTAGATCACACTATTCATACTTTATAGGATATGTCGAGGTCCTATGTAATTGATTTCAAGGGAAATTTGGATGATCACCTACCTCTCATTAAGTTTGTTTACAACACTGTAGCATCCAGATGGCTCCTTATGAAGCTATTTATGGGAGAAGATGCAGATCTCTTATTCAATAGTTTGAAGTTGGTGAAGGTAGATTGATAGGACAAGACTTAGTTCATCAATCTATGGAGAAAGTGAAACTTTTTCAAAACAGGTTCGAAACAACGCAGAGTCGCCATAAATTCTACAATGATGTTAGGAGAAGAGAGTTAGAGTTTGAAGTAGATTATTGGTATACTTTAAAGTTTCACCCATGAATGGTGTTATGATATTTGGTAAGAAGGGAAAGCTTAGTCTCTGGTATATTTGCCCTTATAGAATATACAAAAGGGTTGGTAATGTAGCTTATGAGTTGGAGTAACCCCAAGAGTTAGCAGCAAATTCATGTTTCCATGTTGAAGAAGTTCATGGGATATCCTTCACTTATCTTATCTATTGAATATATTGGTATCAAGGATAGTTTGTATTATGAGAAGATCATCTTAGAGATTTAGAGTGTCAGGTTCGCTAGTTGAGAACCAGGAAATAGCATCGATCAAAATTCTTTGGAGAAACCTGTTTATTAAGGAAGCTACTTGGGAAGCTAAGTAAGATATAGAGAAGAGATATCCACATCCTTTTGATCCTGGAGAAATTCCAGATCAAGGTACTAGTTCTCTTCTTAATTAGTACCCTTTAAATTAATATGCTTAATGTGTTAGATTTTCTTATTGGGTGTTTAAGCTGAATGTTAGATGTTACACCCTTAGACTACTAAGAGTACTCTCATTCTAGGATGAATGTTCCCAAGGGGGAGATATTGTAACACCTCGCTATATAAAAGAGCTAGAATTAGAAAGAGTCAATTTTGAAAAGCTTAAAAAATCTGGCAAATTGGTTAAGTTATGTTATGTTTGACTTTTGGGTCAAATTCAAATGGTCATAACTCCTAGATAAATATGATTTAGGTGTGATACCAGATACCTTAGGTAAAATATTTGAATTATCTTTCAAACACCGCCGATTCTGCTCAATTCTAAGTTTGTATGAGTGAAATATATCGATTTGAAGTTGGGATGTCTAATAAGAAAAGTCAAAACCGGATTTTCGAAGGGTATTTTGGTATTTTATATGTACAATTAATTGATTTAGTTTTTGGTAATTAAGTTGGGGTCTAAACTGATTGGATTCAGTTTTCACTATTTAAATTGAGTTAGGGTTTTTAGTAAAGAGAAAAAAAGAGGAGAAAAGAGAAGAAAAAGTAAGGAACCGCCAAGTCTTGATGAATTTCTTGTGGATTTCGTTAGGGTGATCCCTATGAGGTATGTAAGATCACATAGAGTTGGGTTAGTTCACCCACACAACAATCATGATTCAATTCAGCGTGATTGTGTTCTTGAAAAAAAAGATTATGAGCACTTGATGAAATTTGTGTAAGTTTGTATGGGTTCTTGTTGTTGAAGTTGTTGAGAAGTTTCTTGAGTTTGATTAATGAAATTAGGTGTGGTTTTGAGTATATTCCTGCATATTTGGGTGATATAGTCGAATCTAAGTGTTTGAAAAAAGAGTAATTTGAATCTATAGGGTTTAAATGTAACATTTTGAAAGTCTAAGACGTATTATAGAGCCCAATATTGGTGTCAAATGGTTTGAAAATGTTTTAAGGTTTATTTTAATGTATATAAGTCATTTAGGAAGTCAAGAAATCAAAACATCAAAGGAACGTCCATGACATCCGGAAACTAGTTCAATGAGGTACTAGTGTGCCTTAGCCTATTTGACTAAGTTTTAGGAGTCGGAAATTGATGAATTTTGGTGGAAGGATGTCTAACACGTATTAGAGTTAATTCATAGTCTAAACGTATGGGCACGACTCCCCAAGGAAAAACCAAGGGCCCTTGAGGAGGACCCTTGCATTTGGGTTAAAGACTGCCCAAGGCAGTGTTCACAAACGAGTGCAATCAACGGACCATGTCCCAATCGATGAGGCGTTGATTGACTCCGTCGATGGACACTTAGAATATTTGTCCAAGGACTGTTTTGACAAGTGTCTGAACTCAACGACGGACCAACAAGACGGTTGGTATCTTGGTCGTCGTTTGACAAACGGGGCGTCAATCAGGGAGTCGTCTGTGAGTGGACTGTTTCACTGCACGTTTTATGTTTGGTGAATTTAATTAGTTAAGTGGTTAGTTAACTCATTAGGGGTTAAGGGTGGTCTAATTAAGTTAGTTAACAACCTATATAAAGATCCTAAGCTAATTAAACTAACCTAAGCTCTCATAATTCCCAAACCCAAACTCTCTTCCTTCTCGTTTCTTTCTCTCTCCCAAGTTGAAGAACACCATAGAAGGTCAAATCCAAGGGGGGTCTAGGGCTAAAATCACAGAGTTTTATCCATCAATCTTTATCAAAAACTAAGGTATGGGATTCCTTTCACCTTTGGGACTTCTTTCCGCAAAGGGCTCCATCAAATTGGTTTCAAAAGTATGAAATTCAAGTGGGTCTTTTCCAATCTCGAAATTGATCTTCTGATTTACATTGTTATGATTTCTTTTGGATATTATGAATAGATCAATATTTATTATAACTTAATTATGTTATTTCTTGTTGGATTGGTCTAGTTTGTAGAAGATGTCCTATTCCCATTAACCCTAGGTTGTGATCTTGATATGAATTGTATAATGTTGGTTCAATTGACTTGGTTATTGGTTGAATTACTATACTGTGATGTTATTGTATCAATTATGAATAGATTAAGATTAATTTTAGTCCTATCATGCTAGTTCTTGATTAATTGATCTAGACTATGACTTTGACCTAGTGATGGATTGTGATGTAGTGATTCAACTGACGTTATTGTCATGTTGGTTATTGATGTGTAATTATATTACACCCTTATTGGGTTGAGCTAAGGGTTTATGGTAAGACTTTGATGATGAATTATTAAGGAGACTTGGTAAGTCTCCCTATTCTCTACTTCAATTGTGGTTACTTGAGATTGGGTCATGATGTTGCATTGAAGTACGTCTTGTACTAGGATTGATAAGGTTGGTATGATGTTGAATTGAAATGTCTTGATTATGGTTTGTGAGGTATTGGCTAAGATGCAAATGATATAAGGATGGTGATAACTTACCAATTTGCCTTATCATGACGTGATTATGTAAATGTGCTAACCTCACTTATATGAATTGTAATGAAAGGAATATACTCATGCAATGAGCTATGATAATGATTATTATACAAGGGATAGACCCTATGACCTACATTAAGATATGATGATTAATAAAGACATTAAATACATTCCAAAAGGGACTCTAGCTTAGCACCGAGTGAACTAGAGGGAGGAGTGTCCCTTCCCACATAGGGAAGGTAGGATCACTAATGTAGTCTTGAGATTGGAGACCATAATTCATGTAGCATAAAGAGGGTACCAACTATATCTCCTAGTTCTTGAACTATGTTTCCCACATAGGATACTAGCTAGTGTATCCACGTAGTTGGTATGTTCTTGTTTTGGTACTGCCTTGGAAAGTAGTCTGCCTTCCTTCGGTGTAGGTTTCCATGACATCGGATTCTACATCTGCTCATGTGGTCTATGTCTGTTAAGGCAAGATGTTCCCAAAAAGGTAAATGAACTAAAGGAATGAATTCTAACTAAGATAACCTAAGGGTTTTAGCTTAGTCTAGGTAGGGGCATGAGACTCTACCTAACCTTGCACTAGTTAGACTTGAGTAAAGTCTTAGCAGGATGTTATAACATATGAATATGTTTATAATTGTACGCGCTATGTATATGATGATCTTAAACATTGATGATACTACATGATGATTGGTTTTACTTATAAATATGTGTTTGGTCTCTATTTATAAAGTATGATGATATCTACTCTTAAATGATATGCTATGTTAAGTTGGATATTACTCATGGTTCTTATTGGGTTTACTTGATTGAGTAAGGTTATAGGGCTTTGCTTAGTCATTGCACTTGTTGACTTAATGAGGGTTCATGGGTAATTGTCTTGCTTTGGTTATGTTGTAATAAACTCTTATTCATGCTTGTGTCTATTATACTTGATGGTTGAGTTGCTTTGAATATGTGTTCAATGATATGATATGCATGTTGACTTGACTAGAATAAGCATTGTTGGTATTGTGATGTACATGCTTATGACTTACTAAATATGTCTTAATAATTGGTATGGTCTTATTGAATGTGCATAAGGCTTTTCAAAGTAAATTACATACTTTAATGAAATGTCCCTTTTTAGCATGATTTCATGATATGTGTGCATATAGTCTCATACTTAGTACAAGTGGTGTACTAACCCCATTTTCTCCCTTTTACCCAACATTTTAGGTTCCGCTCGTTGAAGGGCTTTGAAACGACTTTGAAGAAGACTTGGAATTCTCAATCATCTAAGTTGGGTAGGTCCTCACTTTTTGAGGTCAATGTCAATATTAAGCTTATGAAATTGTTCTAGTTTTAAGACTCTTATGTTATTTCCTTTTCATTTTAGTACTAAACATTGCATAGCCTATATGTGGCTTTATTACATGGATGTATGGGCTAGGCCCAAATTGTAATACTCTTGTTAGATGGTTATGAGATGATACATCCATTTGAGACTATGTTATATCTTATATATCTACGTGAAATAAAAGTAGTAGACTATGTAATCTTCTTATACGAAGGGTCTATGTATACTCGATATAAATATTATGTGTATGTAGAGGTCTATGTAAACCTCAATGTAGAAGTAATAAAAAGTTTTAAATTTTTTGCGTTTTTGACCTATGAATGTAATGATGTAAGTTAAGAGGCTAGTCTTAGTCGTCAAAGATGACGACGACGCCGGTTACGTCTAGGGGGTGCTCCCCGGATGTGACATTAGAGTTGGAAAACAAGCAAGAAAATTCGAGGATTTTCGAGGGAGGGGTCTGGGGAGCCGCGCAAGCTAGAGTGCCCCAACTTGGGTTCTGAAGTTTGGCCTCTGGAGCACAGCGCCATGTTGTATGCCCCAAGAATGTATTTGAAGTTTAACCTCTGGCAACCCCTGCCACTCAGAGCGCCAAAGGCACTAGGTCTTCTAACCTTTCCCACTTCTTTTCGTTTGAGTTCCCTAGCAACGCACCTAAGTTTTCTAGTTGATTTATACACTTTAAGGTACGTCTAAACATTATGAAATCATCCATAAACATGATATAATGAGCCTTCAGTCCATTTCAATTCAAGGAAACTTAAGAGTCAAGTCAAGAGAAGTTCATAGAGTTTTCCTAAAGTATTTTGCAAATATTTTAACTTTGTTTTAAGACTTGAGTTTTGAGTTGAGTAAAGAGGAAAGAGTGAAGTTCATTTCTTCAAAAAGAGTATATCGGGACTATGTATTCCTATATTACATGATTTTACATTCAAACAAGAAAGGGAACAATGATTTCCAAGATATCCTTTGAGCTAGTTTTTGAGTAATTACCTCAAATCATAGAAAGAGTTTTTGTTTTTAAAACATATGAGTTGGGTATATTTTGGGAGTAGTATTGGGCACCGATATTGGGATGAGTTCATAATAACTCAAGTCTCCATAAACCATTTAGTCATCGTAGGTAAGAAAGGGTCATACTTTTTAGATAATTCCTTAGTGATTTTTAGCATAGACTAGTGGAACCACTTAGTTGAGGAGTTCTATATCACGACAAGTTATAGGACAATTTTGGCAGCTTAAGGGAGAGGTTGTATCATCACTTTATCTCATAGTGATGGTTGTCGATTACAGAAACTCCCACATTATTATATTGCTTAATATGTAAACTGGCTTGTCATTGTATGTTTTTAATACAATGAGTTGTCACCTACTATTTTTATTGTTTTGTATATAGTGCACCTTTCTTGTTGTTTTATTTTGCATTTGAGTTGAGTATCCATGAGTTGAGTAAAGCTAAGGTAAGTATTCTTTTTGAACTCCTTTAAAGCTTATGTCATGTTTAGTTTTCCCCTTGCATGCTCATACATTCAATGTATTGATGTCATTTGGTCTGCATCATTTCATGATGCAGATACAGGTAACCATGATTAGCATCCAGCGCCTCGTTGATCCAGTTGAGCACTTAGAGTCAAATGGTGAGCCTCCTTGCTTCCGGAGGATTTCCTTTTTTTTTTCTTTGTAGGTCAGTTGTTAGAATGATCAAGGGTCCAATCCCGACATCCCTCTTAGTATTTAAAGGCTTCATAGACAATTAGATATGAGTTCTTTAGTCTTATATTTCTGATGTTGTGCTTAAAGACTTGAGTTTCCACTTTGGCTAATTTGAATGTTTATCCTTAAAGGTTCTAAGTTTATTCAAGACAGTTGTTTTTAAAGTGCATTTGAATCCTTGTATTAATGCTTAAGTCTTCCGCTATAAGTTAAGTCAGGCCAAGGGTTTGCTTGGGGCTAGTAATGATTCTCGAATGTCAGCCTTGCTTAGGGTGTAGGCTCGGGGCATGACATTTTCCAAATTTCTAAATTTCACTCTATGGATTATACATACTTCTACAAACTGTATTTTCCACTCGTGGATCCAAAATACTAAAAGTTAAAGTCTATGACAAAGAACCACGGGCCACCATCCATGACTCGTAGCCATAGCATGACCAGCACTATTCTTCCATACAACCCATGCTACTAAAACCATAAGTTTTTAAATATCAAGTCAGGAGACCCAACCATGGTCGTAATACTCTCAACAGAATCATACTATTGGAGAGGTCGGTCCCACCCCAAAATCTTACATCAGAATGACCACACAAACACCTAGAAGATCTTGAAACTTACATCGGATTAGCTTTGTAAAATCCTAGAATATCTTAAATCGAATTAGCTACAACACACGCTAGGTCCTTTTAAAATCTTACCTCGGTTCAACTATAACGCTAAAGGAAAAGGGGTCCTAAATGAGTCTAGGTAACCACTCGTTATAACCATCCAATCATAGATACTAGTAGGTCTACTTAAAGGTCACAACCTAGCCTAGAGAGTCTCATCTAAGCCAGATCCAATCCCGAAACAAGCTTCACGATATCTGCAAAACCAACATCTAAAGTAATTGTTGTCAAACCTAGGCTAAGGCTTCTCAACAACAACACTACCATTTTCATTAGTTTCAACTCACGGGCACAAACATTATATTAGACAAGCCATTGAAATCTCAATGATTATCCAAAAGAGTCCAAAATGATACATATAAGGAACATAACATGGAATCATGGTAGAAACTCCCTCTACACTTAGCTTCATTATTGTTGTTATATGATCTTGAATTGATCGAAAGAGAGATTCATCAATGTCTATGTGGATCTGAACTTCTCGTTCTAGGATTGTGGTAGCTTCATGATTGTTGTTATATGAATTTGAATTGATTAGTAAGATGGTTATCATCATGCCAGCTCGTGTGGTTACTTGCTTCTTCTTGAGCTTAATTATTTATTTTTCTTGATCACCATTCAAATACAATATATGGCTCGTAAAATTGGACTCGAGAGAGAATTTTACAATGTAATAGTAAAAGTAGATATTGGTTTGTGAACCTTATAGGGAAAGGGGAACTATTCACGAACGTTGTTAGTTATATACTCATTAGTCTTTCTTAGTTGATACACACGATATACACATGCACTTCACTATTGACCGACGACCATAGGAATATAGGCATTAGGAATACTCAAGTAGTCTTAGGGTTATCAACATGATGCTCAATAATTGATATCTACGTGCAATTAGTAACCCCATAAGAAAATCAAAGTCAGTTCAAGTGATTACTCAACATCATTGCTAGCAAATTCTTATCCGTAGATTGATTTCACTCATTGATTATGTAAAATATGTTCTTCGGTTGGTTAATTGTTCATTAGTTATTTTTTTTCTTTTTAATTTAGTTAAATCATAAGTATAACTTTTGAATTGTCTCTTGAATAAATATTTAACAATAGTTTAATTTAATAAATAATAAATTGACGAATCTCTGTACTACGATACTAAGATTGAAAATTATATCATTTGACAATTACGTACACTTGCATATACATTTAGAAGCAATATTTGCCTTTCCAGTGAGAGAGGAAGTGTACACGGAGAGAGTAAAAATACCAAAATTTGTTCTTAAATTCCTTTTTGGATCAATAGATAATATGAACCAAAAGTATTAATACCAAAAAATGGTTGTATGAATTAGAGTAAAAGGTTTTGGCTTCAACTTTAATGAATTAAAATACTTCTCTACTAAAGCATTATTGTGGGGTCCATCCTTCTAAACAACATGAATATAGAAGTAGCATATAAATGAACATATCCCCCACCCAATTTTTTCCTAGTTAAAGAGTGCTTAAAACAACATGAATATGTAAAGCTTCTTAATGACTTCACAAATTCTTTATATTAAAGCCACATGCAAACTAATAAAATGTTCCACAGCATCTAATAAAACATCAGTATTTATTGCCATGAAGCTCCACTATCATCATTATCTCTTAGAATATAAGGATTCATTATTACCAAAGCAATTAAAATATGGAGTACCACTAAAAAATCATCCAATCCCCAAAAGGATTGGTAGAATTCCAAATCAATAAAACATTTTTCTCCTTCTTCATGTCCACATCCTCCCCACAAACCCCAAATCCAACTTTTGGGATTCAAAATCCTCCACATACTCAGGGTTTCCCGTGCCTTGTAAATATGAATCCATCACTATTCAAAGACAGTCAAATTTTTCTTTAACTCATATTAGAGTTCAACTACGTCTGACTTTGTCATAGAAAGTCTTACGGAATAAAGTATTTCCTAATAAGCGCAATTTCGTAGATAAAAGAAACTTGAATTTGAAATCTCTGATTAAAAATAAAAAAATACATACCACTCCACTACCCAAGACAATTAGTATATACTACCCAAGACAATTAGTATATATTTGCATCATGTAGTTGAACACATAGAGAATGATAAAGGTTTGTTTAAAAAAATTATCAGATCAAGGGATATGGATTCCAATTCCAATTACTTCCAACTTCACGTTAAGCTTTTTCCTTTATTCACTTTTATATGTTCATTTTAAATTTTATACAAACCTTATAAATGAATGATTAGTATAACTATTTTAACACAATATTCATATTAATTAACGTATAGTCTTAGATTTTAAAAATGAATTGAATAATAACTAATTAATATTCAAGGTAAAACATGAAAAAAAAATTCTTAATGTGTTTAAAATTATATGTAAAAGTAAAAATCTCTTTTTCTGAAATATCAGCCCAATGAACTAAGGGAGCACATCACATGGTTATTCTTCTCTACCCTTTTCTTTACAAAACATTTTCAAGCACTAACATTATTCAAAGACAACATCAATATAAAGAAAAGAAACTTATTTTGCAGCAAATGATAGCTTTTACTTGCATTAGATCTGTGTTTGTTTCCCTTATTAAGATAAAGGTGGTGCAAAACTCAGAAAACATTAACGAAATTACTCCAAAATTGAAAATGAAATAACTTCATCTCAATGTTGAACTGTCATAAAAGGCTAACAATCCTTTTTTCAGTACATTGAAATATCAGTCTAATGAAATAAAGGTAGACTATATCACCTAAACTCTGTCTCATTTCTCAACAACCCATTCTTCTACTACCTGCTTTAAATAATTAATTAAAAAAATTAGGATGTTTTTACTGAGCCATTAGCTTATCAAGCTTCATTTGCTCCATCCATGCATTCAATTGATCGAATTGCTCAATCTGCGAATTTGAAGTAGAATCTTCATTAGAACCTGAGAGGCCTAAAACACGAGATACAGCTTTGTCTTTAATGTCCTGTGGCGATTCTTTGACGAGTGTTTGAACCCACGACAGATCAGGTTCTTCTCCGTTGTTAGCAAGCTCAAACGAAGATGATCTTTTTAGCCTACCAAACTCATCGGCATTGGCAGCACAACCTGCATATCCAGAAGGGGATCCCCACTTGGACCAAGTATCTGTTGGAGAACCAATAACAGCAGAAGCAGTGGAGCCAAGATCACGAGAGCTAAGACTCCTAAATTGCTGCTGTTTCTCACGTTGACCAAGCATTGACATACGGGAACTCATAGGTGATATTGGCTCCATTCCTCGGGGTGACATTCTTCCCGGTGTTTGAACACCAAAAGAAGCCTGAAATAGAGAATTATCTACATTTTTTGGTGAAAATTTTGTTTTAATGGGAGATAACATGCTCTGCTGCTGGAATTGATTGAGAACTGCAGACTTGTGGGTAGGGGAGAAAACTGTTTGAGCTAATGCCTGATCAGAATATCTAGGAGACGAGCTCTCAGCAGAAAATAAATCTTCAAGATTTGAAGGAGTTAGGGCCATAGGATGAGCTAAACGGTTCAAGGAATTAGTATTCACACTGGACTGTGATATGCAGGAAAATTCATTTAGAAACTGCTGTTGATGCACATCAAAGTCTGGCAACATAGTCAAGTCTCTTGCATTTAGTGATGACCTCAAGCGGCTCGACTGGAGATTGCTGCCAGGAAGATGCAATGCTGGAACACTTGGTTGTGGCCAACCCATGTTTGAAATTCCATTAGCAGAGGGAGATATTGGAGGAGTGTAAGGTGCTGGGGACATGACACGGACTGATGAAGGAGAACCTGGAGTTAGGCCCATGGTTGCTGCAAAATCCATGGAATTCGCAGCAATGTTATTTGAGCAAGGTGAGGGAACAGCAGAACCAGTAGAGACATACAGGGGTCTGAGTTCCTCCTGTGTGTGGGCAAAGAAGCAAACTCTTCTATTGCAATTTGTACCATCTTTGCAAAGTCGGGTTCGATATTGAGCAGGATGCAGCCAAGACTCAAACACTCCATGAGCATATTCACACATGTCCCCTCGTTGACAAACTAGCTTACGGAACTCGGGGCAAGGCACACAGCTGTAGTGATATTTCCTCGGATCCCTTCTTCGAGCATTTTCACCAGGATGGACAAATGGACATTCAGTCCAATCATGAGAGTATGCACGAGAGCAAGGCCTGATCTTAAACGAGAACATTCTGAATTCATCTGTAGAGTATATGCCGTTTTTTATGTCAGGCAAAGAGGGGTCAATGGGGTACTCTTTCCTCTCAGATGTACAAGACACCGGGGTATCGTTGGACTTTGCACTCCTAGGAAAAGAGATTGAGTCTGAAGCAGAAGAAGGTGTTCCATCAGGCGAAGGCAAAAGTGGTGGAGAATTTGAGTTCGAAGTGGCTGTTGACACCCTCAGGCTGCACTTCCCCATTGCATCACTTCTAAGAAGGGTCTCCAGGGATGATTTCGTTGACTGAAACTTTGGAAATACAACAATGACATCCTGAGGACGATTGCCATCGGCGTCTTCAGAGTTTGGGTCAGCACCAGCTTCTAAAAGCAATTTGACAGCTTCAACAGCATTCAGAGATCCACCAGATGCAGCACAGTGAAGAGCAGTGCTCTTATCTTGACCAGATGACTGATTGACATCAACTTCAGGTATTGAAAGAATGAGTTTGAGGACATCAACACTGCCATATGTAGAAGCAATCATCAAAGGAGTTCTATGCTCCAATACCATTTTCCTTGAGCCCTTTTGGTGTCCATACCAGAGTCCTACCTCATGAATACTGGATGATAGATCATGCTCCATCCATCTTTTACACGCCACAACGTCATTGTTGGCCGCTATTTCAAGCAAGCTAGCAAAAGTATCTTCCGTTTCAACAGTCAAATGATTCATGTTCATGGTGGTGATCATACTAATACAAATGCTAGAGCAACAGTTTGATAAAATCTGGTTTCTAACAACTGCAATGGATAGCACATCCTCTCATCTTGTATCCACTGAAAGAAACAGAATCAAAACATAAGGTATCTCGAATAATCAAAAGAGAGACAAAAGCCAGTCTTTTCTAAATGCAATTCCATAAGTGTTATATAAATTTGAGCATAGATGCTATTATCTATTGTCAAGGCAAAAACACAAATCACAGAGTTATAAACATAAACAAGAATAGATTTCCCATCAATTACGAAGAAGACTTTTGCTACTAAAAGGGTTCACACTCTCAAGAAAAACAAATACTATTCTTCACCAAATAGACCTATTGCATAGGCCACATGCTATTTTTCTAAAAAAAAAAAAAGAAAGGAGAAATCTATTCATTCAAATGCTTAAAACAAAACAACTCCTTTTTAAAAGGGCAGCAAGAAACAAGGAATTCTTCAGGAAGAAGCAAAGAAATAAAACCAAAAAGAAAAACAGAAACTTTATCCAATTAGCAAAAATTCATAACAAAACTCAATCTGCAAAAAGACATGAAAATGGTTACCAGCAGCTCCTTGTTTCTGAGTGTTGAAAATGGTGAAAAGAACTAGTTGATTTTCTTTCTTGTACAGATCTAGAGAGAGAAAGGAGAAAGTTGAGAGTGAGAGACCTTCTTCTTGTTCATCATTTTCTCTTCGCCATTTCCTATGCTCTCTCTTTCTCTTCCTCTTCCTCTTCCTCTTCCTCTTCCTTTTTTCTTTTCTCTGCTCTTCAACTCTTTTTTACTCTCATTACTTATATTATTTTAAGTTTTTGTCTTCTTTTACTTATCACACCTAGTTTTAAAGACATAATTAAATTTAGTCATATCAAATTAATTATAGTCAAAATATGAATATGTTTTCCATTTTATTTCTGTTTTGCACAATATTTAACATAAAATAATAAATAGTCTGTTTGACCAATATATTTCTTATTAATTCTTTATTTTTTGTCTATATGTGTCTTCTAATTCTAAAATAATTAATATTAAGGAATATATTGGTCAAGCACACTATTTATTGCTTTTTCTTAAATATTTTAGAATAATTAATATTAAGGACAATGTTGGAAAGATAATTTTTTTTTAATTGTTTAAATTGAAAATTATTTTTTAATATACATGACAATTGAATGAATCCTTTTATCATCTAAAATAAGATAATATGAAAAAAATTTAAAAAATAGAACAAGTAATTTTTTCAAAAAAGAATATTACATCCACAGTAATAATAGTAGTATGAAATCCGATTAGTAACCCTCCTTTTTTCTCCTTTAAATTTTATTTGGTTGAATTTAAAGGACTAGTAGCCAATAAAATTTTATGCTAAACACATTGGGCAATCAATGTTCTTTACTGAATAACTAAAAGGGCTTGGGGTCAAATTTGTCTTGTTATGGAGCTTTCTTTTTAACATATAGTAAAATGTCATTAAATTAATATATATCAAATTATAAAATATTATTATTCTATAGAAATATGATTTAATTTATAAATTATAAATAAATATTTATTAATTTAAATATCGTTTTGAAGAAGGTTCATTTTGATTACATCAAATTCTTTATCTCTTATTAATTTATTATAGCATATCTATTGAATTTCCAATAAAAAATATATTATATATAAATTACAATGAATATATTAAAATCATTGCATCTTTAAATTATGTATCATATTTATTGTATTCACATAAGCAAACAAATTCGTTACACATTAAAGTGCAATATATGTGTATAATTCATTGTAAATATAAATTTTATTTAATGTTCATTGTTTCTTAATGATCATTAATTATTCAACTAGGTAATTTGTTCACGCTTTGCGCGGTCATAAATAATAATTGCATTAAATATGCAAATAACTCTTTACTAATATCCATACAATATAAATAATGGAAAATAGATTCTTAAAAAAAATTTAGCAATATTCCAACATAAATTTAATTACGTGTCATTATCACATAACTCAAGAATCTCTAGTGAATAAATTAATCAGGAAAATAATAAATCATTGATTCTTTAATCAACATTAAAAGGAAAATAAATAAGAAAGTAAGTGCATATATATATATATATATATATATATATATATATA
>NC_028639.1:34057374-34061242 GCF_001406875.1 Solanum pennellii | reverse complement strand
ATATATATATATATATATATATATATATATATATATATACACACACACACACATACGCACACACACAAAGGTACTTCGTAAGAAAATTAACACGTTTAAGTTGAATAGATTATACAATTGTGATATGTATCTCAGAGAAATATTCAAAAAAAAAATTAACAGATTCAAAAAAGAAATTACGCTTGCACATGAAAGTAATTATAACTTTTGAACATGCATAATCAATTTATTCAATTGATAATTGAGAAACTTCATATCTATGTAAAAATAGATAATATATAAGCTTATGTATAGTACTTTTAAGTTATAGAATTTTATATAGAATATCAAAACATGAATTCTTGGAAGTGAGTACAATAATTATTTTCTACGCAATGAATATATCTACTATATGTGTATATGTTCAATATAATCAGAGACAATAACTTTGCAGAACCATATACTATAGAGTTTAAAACATGTTTCCAAAAATAATAATTAATGTCACAAGTAAATTAATGACTGTAAAAAAAATATCAGAATATGCATTAATAGAATGATACAAAGAAAAAAAATTGAGTATACTAAATGTACAATGTCCCCGTAAGAAAAATTATTCCCCTCTAATACGTGTGGTTTAAAGAGTAGATCCTCTCAGGATGAACGATTTCATTCACCAACATATTGATACAAAAATAACGGTATCAGTCAGCCACTCAATAGGAGCAAAGTACACGAATATTTTTTTGTGCAGAAGAAGAAAAAAAAGTTCAGAATTTTTGTTGTTTTAAAATGAGAGAGAATTCCTCTATCTATATATAACAACGGGTAGTGTGAGCATATATTATTGTGTCTTATTGGAAAGGTCACAACTCTTTGAAAAAGTCACAACCCTTAGGAAAAGTCATGACTTTTCATAAACGTCATAACCTTTCATAAAAGTTGCAACTTTTCATAAAAGTAACAATTTTTCATAAAAGTCACTTTTTTCATAATATTCACAACTTTTCATAAAAGTTGTAACTCTTTATTAAATTCGAAACTTTTCATAAAAGTGACACCTTTTCATCAAAGAGGAAGCTAGTTTTGAAATTAAATAGATTAAAAAAGAGTTCTAGTTTGTGGTGGTGCCACGTAAGCGGGCCTAAGGTTCTCTTTTTGTAACACCCAGAAAATGATAGGTTAAACTAGAGCCTAACGTAAATGTTAAAAATCATTAAAAAAAAACGACTCCCCATAGATTATTAGACCATCTAGAGTTGGAAAGAGTGTTATAACAGTCAAGGCCAAGGGGAAAGTGCCAAGCTAAAGTCGAAGGCCAAGGCTGCCCCTAGCTTGGAGAACACTGCCCAGCTTCACGAATGGAACCACGGATCGTGGTCCATACCATGGCTCGTAAATGTGGCTCATGAATCTTCCTTGTCCATGGAAAAAATGGCTACCAAAAACTTAGCTACTGTCTCAACTTCACGGAAGGAACCACGACTCGTGGTTTTGATCACGACTCGTGGAACCCTTTGTGAAGATAACTTAGGCATGGTGGCTTGTAGCCCCAAAATCCTAGATACTACCTCACCTTCAGGAGCAGGATCATGGATCGTGGTCTTCATCACGACTCGTGAGGGGCTCGTGGTGCCTGGACGGGTTCACCAAGTGAGGATCATTTTAATTCTTTTCCTATTTAAGTCCAATTTGAGGTCGTTTTGGGTGTTTCTAGGGGTACTATATAAGTTGATTCTAAGTCAGAATTTTCTAAACTAAGCCATAATACTCAAACACCAAAATAATTTCCAAAATCATCTCCTCTCCGATATTTCTCTTACTAGAAATCCTTCATTGAAGAAGAACAAGAACTTGAAGATTAGGGCTCAAGAACACATCTTCTCTACTCCTATTTGTGAGGAAATCTCCAACCAACGTATGGTAGTCTTGATTCATGGTTAGATTTCTTCCATGAAGCCCTAAAACTCTCAATTTCAAATTTGTAGATTCTTCCAAACCTAGTGTTTCAATCTATGTTGTGGGTCCTCCTTGAAACGTTTTCAATTGTTTATTTATGGTTTATTATGGTTGGTTATGATGAATTATGATTGGATTGATGGATTATTATTGAATTATGATGAATTACTCCCATGGACCCATGATATATCATATTGCTAAACTATGAATTGATGATGTGGGTTGAATGATATTAAAGTACGTCAATTGATTATGCTTATGTTGATTAGGTATTTAATCATGAAATTTCCCTATTATTATGTAGTAATTGTATATGGTTGGGTTGATTGTGATTCATGTCCCTTGAAGGGCAAGGTATGAGGGTTTGTACCTCTTTATGAGAATCGTGTATGAGTTTATGATTCACTTAAAAGTGAAGATCCTATGATTATTGTGTAATTGTGGTATTGTTGTAAGATCATTCTTCCCTACCCCTACACATGACTATGTATGATATGTCTATGACTATGATAGAATTATAGTTTTGAATGAAAGACTATTCTCATGAACACACTATGATTATGATGTGAAAGGTTTACTCACATATTGATGATTCTAGGGTTTAAAGGACACTCTCATCTAATGAATCTATGATCTATTATGATATCATGTTGAATTGAGTGCCTAGAGCATTATTTTATGAACATGAACTTAAGTAAATAATTAATATGAATTTTAAAGGGAATTATGCTTAGCACCAAGTGGTATGAAAATGAGATGGAAGCTTTTAAGTTAGAAAGTCCGGCTTCCAAAGTAAGTTATCTCATGAGATGGAAACCTTTTACGTTAGAAAGTCTGGGAATCTAGTAACAATCTCCTTATCCAATAACTATGTCCACATAGGTCTTTAGCTAGTGGATCTACCTAAAAGTTAATATGTTAGTTCTACCTTAGGTAAGTAGGACACCTCTTTTTGGTGTGGGGGTAAGACACCAAATTCCATGTAGCTCACATGGTCTATGTCGATTAAGGCTAAATTTGCTTATATGATAATAATATGAATTATGACAAGAATATGTACATGAATTATAACTATGACTTCTTAAAAGGTACTACTTATATGAGTGGGGTATGATACTCCATTTTTACATTGCACATGTAGGCTAAGACTTATGAATTATGCATGTATTATATGTATTGTTGTCAAGACTGACTTTACTTGTTTCAAGTTAATGAACATGAATGTCCCCTTATTTATGAGTATTGTCTATGGATAAGGATAAGTTATGATATGCATGATGATTGTGGCCTAAAATCAATACTTAGTTTTAGATAGGATAATGGGATCTTATGCATTGCACAAGTATGACTTATGGTTGCTTATGAGTTAGTTTTAATTTTGTATTTACACTATTGTGCGTGATGACTCTTAAAAATGTTAAAGTGCATAATTTCAAATAAATTGCCCCTTTTTGCATGTTTATGAATTTTTATGCATGACTTCCATACATGATACATTATTTATGCTAATCCATATTTTCTTCCTTTTATCACAAAGTGTAGGTCCGAGTGGTTGAGGTTGCTTGTCTTTGGCCGAAGGTTTGGATTGATTCTCTCCTTGCCTTGAGTTCTTATGGTTCGAGGACACGATTTATTCTTTCTAGTTTCCTTTTGTATGTTATATTTTGAGACTTTATTGTAAAAAAGGCAGTGACCCTATCAATTCGATTGTAATAGCGACTATTGGCTAATGAGACAAGGTCTAGACTTCTATTTCGATTTATAAATGAAAAGACTTTGATTGTACAAAGTTTTAATTCCTCATCAATTCTATTACTTATGTTTATGATTATGCTAAGGACTTGTATGAGACCTCTTCGGGATCCAGTACGTTGTGTTACATCTATGGGGTACCCTGGGTTGTGGCACTTATATATATATATATATATAT
>NC_028639.1:34048599-34057322 GCF_001406875.1 Solanum pennellii | reverse complement strand
TATATATATATATATATATAAGCATTTTATGTATGATGGTGAGACAATAAACTATTGGGAAATACATCAAATCTCTCCTGAACTTGACAGCAAAACTCACTTTAGTACTTTAACTATACGAGCGTTTAAATACCCTCACCCCCACCCCCTTAACAATTCTGAACTAATTAAATACCACCCTAAGAGCTGACGTGGCAAAGTGAGCGTAGTCACTCTCCTCACAGCGCATGAAATAATAAAAAATAAAATTTGAAAGGTAAAATCAATGACATTTTTTTATTAGCCAATATCTAACTAATATTTTTTTTAATTCTTTTACAAGTTAAAGTTAAAGGAATGTGAAATTTCTTTTTTAGAAGTAAATGAAATTTTTGGGATCAATTATTTTTAAAAAAATATTTAATTTTTTTGTTCTCTCTTTATTTTGTTGTCTTCCCAAAATGTGTTCTTCACCATTGAAGCACTCCTTATACCTTTCTTCTTTCATGTTAAAATTTTTCCTTCATCTTTACCATTCACCTCACACGTCCTTCACAATCACAAAAATTCAACACCCAATTCATATTATTGAATGCAAGCTTTCTTGAATTTTATGTAACCCATTTTGAATTCTATTAGTTGTGATGCAAAAAAAATGTATCTCTATCAATTTTTTACACAATCTTCATTTTTCTTTTAAGTTGTTTAGAAAAAAATAATTTTCAAAAATATTATTCTCCAATGAGAAAATTTGTGGGAGAGAGACGGTTCGAAAAAGAAAAAATAAGTATGTGATGAATGTTAAAGAAGAAACCATTGAAAGATGACAATTCGAAAAAAAAAGAAGCTAGTGAAGGTTGAAAATGGTGAACATCAAGAAAGAAGAAAGGAGGAGGGGGGGGAGGGTAGAAGAGAAGGGGTTGAAGAAGACGCGACACTTTGATTTTAGAATGTATTTTTAATTAATTGATTAGTGTAATGAGTTTAAGAAAACAAAAATAAGCAAAAAAAAATAAAAATAATGACATGGTACTTACATGGCTGTGACGTGGTGCTTTGTCACGACCCAAAACGAGTCGTGAGTGGCACCCACACTTACCTCCTTAGGTGGGCGAACCAACACATCTAAACCCCAACATATACCAATAGTTCAACTGTAAATAATATAAATAATGCAGAAGCTCCAAAAGATACTAAGCAACTAATTTAAATAAGTTTCTAAAGTTTAATACTTATCATCCCAAAATCTGATAGTGATCACATCAAGGACATCTATTTTCAAATTACCAAGTCTAAGAGTGTTTAAGAAACCAAAATAAGCAAAAAGATGGTTCATGTCCGAAATTCAAAGACATCAAGACGTGAATGAGAGAATCCAGCACGAGCTAGAATTAATAGCTCACCCTGAACTCTGATGTGCTGGAGACTGGCTAGAGCTGAGGGCGAGTCGAAGTTGATGGTACACTTGCTGCACTCCACAAAAGAACAGAGAAGAAAATACAAATAGGGGTCAGTACAAGGAACACGTACTGAGTAGGTATCATCGGCCAACTCAAAATAGAAATCAATATATATTGAATAATAATATAAAATCAACTACAATACTTAACAGGTGGCAAGCAACAAAACACATGAACCATTGACAACAACACCANGGGAGACGGGGGCAATGGGGGTAGAAAAGAAGGGGTTGAAGAAGATGTGGCAATTTTGATTTTAGAATGTATTTTTAATTAATTAATTAGTGTAATGAGATTAAGAAAATGAAAAGGTGAATAAGCAAAACAAAATATAAATTAATGACACGGTGCTGACGTGGTGCTTACATGGCTACGATATGGCAGGTGAGAGTGGTATTCTACTCTCAGGGTTGTATTTAATACAGTTCAAAGATGTTAACGAGGGTATTTAAATGCCCGTATAGTTAAAGTACTAAAGTGAATTTTGCTGCCAAGTTCAAGAGGGATTTGATGTATTTTCCCTTAACTATTTAAACAACATAAGCAATTTATTGAAATCATATCCAAAAATGACTTCTTATTAAAATGTATCACAAAATTAATGATGACAGATCAAATACGTAAATCACTATATGAGTACAAAGTAAATCATTCCACGTGTGTTCAAAAAGATTTGCAGTCGTGGCAACATATGATTTTTTTGATGTAATAAAAAAATTAAGAGATAAGCTTCAATTAGACTTAAATTTTAATTTAAAAAAATACAATCACATTTCACTAAATTATTTTAAATATATTTATACTTTTTTAGAAATATTAATTTACAATATTAAGTAGACCATATATCCATATTGGGGTCTAAAAAATATATATATATTTTATTATCTTACGAAATATCTGAGTTTTTTTATTGATCAAAATTGAGATCACATAAAAATATTATTTTAGAAAGATTATTAATTTATCGAATATTTTGATTTTGTGAATGTTACTATATGGTGCTTTTTTTTTTTTCAACAACAATTTGTTTTTCTTATTAATTTAATGTGCCAATTCCATATTTGTTTCTCTGGTAAGAAGCCACATAATTTTTTTTAATTAGAAAAGAGTTCTTTTTTTTCATTTTAGAGGATGTAAGAGGGTACCAAGTGCTATGGGAATAAGAGTATGAATTTTATTTTTTTACCACTTAAAGAGAGTTAGATTTTACTGTAGTTTTTTTGGAATTTTTTACAAATAACTATTATAATAAATTTAATTATATTTCATCTCTGTAGTTTATATATTTGCGAGTTATAGTTATAGTTTAAATTGTATTGTTTGTATAATTTATGGAGTTATATAATTCGTGGATGATTTATATAATTCAGGGGCATATTTGTAGAAGTTAAGTTATTTTTGTATAAACACGAAACAACAAATTTACAAGTATAAATATCTCAACTTTACACAGATATACAAATATATTATACAAAATTATATTATACGAATTTCGAATTGTATAAACATGTGAATTACACAAACTCGAAACACCAATCCACATAATTATCACTGAATATTGATCGCAAATTGTCATTAATTAAAATGATGATGAAGTAACTAGTATATATTTGCTTAATCATGTAATTTGTTTTTCCAACGGGATATAATAAAAGGCTGATTTTTAATTATTGTTTTGAATTTACAAACGCTATTTTGAAATTAATTCCAATTTCTTTAAAAAGAAAAGAGAAGCAAAATTAGAGGAAGAGAAGAAAATCACACACATAGATTTGTCATCGAAAATCTTGTATATATTCCGACAAAATTATTAAATTATTAGTTCTACATGTACAAGTTCAAATTCAATATCTTAAGAATTACACATAAATTCGTATAATATCTAGAAAATCAAATTATTATCTTTTCGTAAGGTATTACTATCTCATTTTCAAAACAACTTCCATGTTTCGCTTTTTGAGAATGAATTTAACTAATTTTCAAAATTAAATTAAATTAAATATATTTAATATTTAAAAATAAAATATAAATATTTTAAAAATTATACAAAAATGCATTATAAATTGCATTTTTTTCCTCGTATCAAGATGTCGAAAAAATAGATCAACTGATAAAGATCCATACCATTTAACTACTAAAAAGAAAATTATAACAAATATTTTAAAACAAAAAACTATTTGATTGGAATCATCTTAATTCATAAACTTGAAAATTATTAAATTAATTATTATTCCATCCAATTTATTTTACTTATTATTCTTACTAAAAAAAATGAGCTGCAATACTTTTTTTCTTGAGTTTATTTATTTCATCAATAAGAATAAATTACACTTCATATTCCAACAACTAAAAAGAAAGCAATTTTTACCATAGAAATTATTATATGTTAAGCAATACTTATCATTTTGCAAAGTCTTATTTTTTTTTTATCACTTCTCTCTCTCATCTTCCAAACATTTATAGTGCTTGTTGAGTTCACACCTCCACTATCCCATTAATTCTTTATCATAGTGTATAATTGAGAAATAGGCAACACACATTAATTTCTTCTGTTTGAAGTACTCACCATTTATAGAAAACAATGAATATTGGCGTAAAGAAGTTTGTAGTGAACTTCTCTTTTAATTAACTAGTGTAGCAACTTTATGTGGCTATATATTTTCAAGTTGAAATTAAAAGTTAAAAAAAAAAAAATTAAAAAATTTGAGTTTTTAAAGTTGTGATTTTAAAATTTAAATTTGTGTTTGATTATTTATTTTACTTGAAAAAATGTTTTGTGAGTGAAAGTCTAAAAAATATTTGAAGGAGCAAAATTTTAAAATCTAATCAAATAAATATTGAAAGATAAATTTTCAAAATCTATGATGTAAATCTATGACCAAGTGCTAGCTTAGCTTTTAGCAAAAAGAAAATAAATTCTGTTAAATTGTTTTTTCTATGGTGTCCAAACTCAAAACTTCAAATTCATGCCAGTTTCAGAGTCATGATTAGATATTTGTGGATTTTGGACAATGGACTCTAGCTATTATAATATATAACAATCGTCAAATAAACGAATAAATATTACTATATATATATATATATATATTTAAATGACAAACTACTTACACTATATATATAATATAAGCACTATATTTAGATTTTTTTTTAATAATCTTCAATATAGTTTTCAAGTGAAATTAAAATTATTAAACTTATTATTAATATTTTTGGGCCTCAAGCAAATGCTTTACTAGTTTTACCCTTGAACCTCTCAGACTCACTGAGCCTACACCTTGAACGTGCTTGATAGTCAGAACATTTCTGGTCCCAAGCAAATTCTTGAACCGACTAACTACTAAACCGAAGAATAAACAAATATGTGGAAGTTGTTTAAAGATGGACATGCAATTGCTGCAGAAATAACTTCAATCACTCATAAATAAGAAATCTTAAATAAGAGATGTTGATAAAACAACGAACAATAAGACTCTACTTACTCATCTATAAAGCCTCTAACATACTGAAAACAGGTTACCGGCACAACACCCTAGGCTACTTGAATATTCTACTAACAACATCCAATAACTATTTATACTCTGGATAAACTAGAGCCCTTTGATAGCTAAGGGGTTTCACCAGAACTTGATGAAAGTGATTCTCTTGATACATCTCCTCTCGATTCTAAATACTTTCTCTATCCCTAGTTACTTGTCCACTTTTGAATTGACACATCTATTAAGAAAACGATGATTTATATAGTGAGTTTACCATTTTATCCCTAGTAATATGAAGTGGATGTATTAAAAATTTAATTTTTTAAAAAATTTCTACCTTTTTCAAAGTAATTAATTAAAGTTATAATAGGTAAAAAATAATGTCTTTTCTTGATTTATCAAAATAGACAAGTAAAAAGGGACAAGTGATTAGGGACAGAGGGAGTACCTGAATCTGCATTATTAAAAGATGCAGCTTTGAATGACATCAATACATGAAATGTACGGTATGTAAAACACGTAAATGTAACTGGCTAAAGCTAAACATACTTAGCTAAATGAATTACTCTGAAGATAGACTGAAATAATATCAACTAAATAGTAAAATATATATGTATACTTTAAGACAAAACTCTATGACTAAAAATATGAATAACAAAAAACACCTAAAATAATATAATTACTTTTCTTGGAGAGTTTCTCTAACTGACAACCATCACATGAACCTGATACATCTTGCCCACGTTCTTAGAGTCATCCAGTACTTTGTCGGGATAAAGGACAAACTTAACTATGGACTCAATCTCTAAGCCCTTATTAGGGCCTTTTTGAGGAGTCACCTAAGCCAATGACACAATTATATCCTATTCCAGTGGTGCAGTTTTGAAATTTAGATTATCTGAACTCTTATCCAATTTTGTGTTCAATACTACTCCTAAAATTATGCATTATGATTAATAACTATAAAGATATTTCACTTTATAGAAAGTATCCCACTTTAGAGATTTTTTTCCGATAATTTGATACTCTCAGTCTATGATCAATACTTTTTAACACTAAATTGATGTGGACTTAACTATATTTTTCTTAAAAATACAAGACTGTGTTTTCTAAGGACTTAAGTATGCTTCTTTTTAATTAAGAACAAGATAAATTTCTTATCTAAAAGTGCTTCTCAACACATGATAAATTTCTCATCTAAGGAAGCCCAGTTTGAAAATTTGAATAAGAATAAGTTAGGATGACTTTAGTTGAGATTATAATTGTGGATGAACTATCTTTTAGCTTCGCTGAAAAGGAAGGTCTCAAAAATTTCAAGCCCAACTTCTATTACAGATTCTTTCACATAGAACAATAACTAAGGAATTATTATGAACTTTATAGTGATCTAAGATACAATCTAAAGAAGTCCTTCAAAGAAACACAATCAAATATTTGTCATACCACTGACACATGGGCATGATGCAAACTATTAATTATGTGTTTCACTGCACACTTTATTGATAGAAATTGGGTGTTACAAAAAGAGTACTAAAAGTTTTGCCCTATATATTGTCATAAGGGTTAGAAAATGATAGAGGCTAGCGTTAATTTCTTGGTTGATTGGACTTTAGACAAAGTATTTTGTATTACTATTGACAACGTTGCTTCTAATAGTGTTATGGTTACATAATTATCTAAGCAGTTAGATATGTTGGAACTAATATAATGGATGGTAAGCATCTTTATGTGAGATGTATGACTCACATACTTAGCTTAATTGTGAAAGAAGGTTTGAAGAAAATTGATATTCTTGTTAAACGGATTAGGTAAATTGTGAGATATGTTAGGCCATCTTCGACAAGAACAAGAAACTTTGTGAAATGTTGTGAAGTCAAAAGGATAAAATGTTATAAATCATTATCACCCGATGTTCCTACAAGGTTGAATTCCACCTACTTGATGTTGGAAACTGTTACGACCTAGACCATCGTAAGTGGCACCCACACTAACACCTCGCAACTAGAAACGCTAGTAAAGAGTTTAAAATTTGAAAATACTTATTTTCGGAAAGAATAAGAAAATCTGGAAAATTTGTCTAAGTTAAGAAAGTGAGTTTTGGTCATTTTCAAACGACCATAGCTCCTAGATAATGATGAGTTAGGTGTAGTTCCAGATATAGTTGGAAATTCCTTAGAATAATCTTTCCAATGCCGCGAGTTTGCGCGATTCCGAGTTCGGACAAGTGAGTTATTCCCTTTGGAAGTTGGGATGTTGAATTAAGGAAATGTCCAATTCTAAGATTTTAAAGGGTATTTTAGTCTTTCAACTACCCTATTAATTGAATCCATTTTTAGGAGTTTAATATGGGTCAACACTGAATTTAGCCAACTTTTGAAGTTGGGAATTTTCACACTAGGGCCGAGGAGAAAGGAGAAGAGAAGAGAAGAGAAGAAAAGAATAAGGGCGAGCTTTGCCAAGAATCATCGAAGTTAACTTGTGGATTTATTCGGGGGTGATCCCTAGAAAGGTATGTGAGTCTATCTCAACACTGGGTTCGTTCACCCACGTTCCAAGCATGTTTGTAACAACGTGTTTTCATCCCAAAAAGATTGGATTTTGGATGTTCTTAAATGTGATTTTCTTGAATTTCTTTCATTCATGAATATGAGTTGAGATTTAGGAGTTCTTTGATGATCTAAGGGTTTTTCTTGAATTCATTGGGTTAGATCCCTGTATATATGATGTGAGTACTTGAAATCTAAGTGAATTTCAAAAAAGAATTAGAAAAAGAACGATTGAAGGTCAGAAAACAAGTTGAGAAATTCGTCAGGCGTCACCTGTGCAAAGGCAGGCACGGCGCGCCCCCATATGCGCTAGAGGGCCTAGGGAAGCGCGCCTGCAGTGCACCATTCCCAAGACGCTCTTAAATCGACATTTTTGCCCAATTTTCGTAATTCAGTCTGGTTAAACCTTTCTAAAGTGTTTTAACATTTTCTAATGATTCTAACTACTCAAGATGACTTCTAATCATATAGAAATCATCCAGAACAGGAATTACAACCTTGAATCCATAACTTCAAACTCAAGGAAAGTTTAGAGACAAGTCTAGAAAGTTTGTAGAGCCCTTTCAAGAAGTCTTTTAAAAATATTTTTAAACTTGTCTTAAGACTTAAAGATTAGGTTTAGTAAAGTGTAAAGATAAGGAGAATAAGTTCATTCCAAATTTCATATGTCTTTTACAAACGCTTCAACTTCGTTCTAAGACTTAAGTTTGAGTTTAATTCAGAGTGTAGTGAAGTCTTTTCTTCAAAGAAGTATATGTGAACTAACTATTCCCAAAGGAGTATAAAATATTTTTAAAATATTTTCACATTTAAATATGAATGGAAACTGAGATTTCCAAAAAGCCTTCGGGCTAGTTTTCAGAAAAGAGTAATAGCTTTGTAAATGAAGAAAGCAGGGGAAACTGAGTTTTCCAAAGTAGCCTTTGAGCTAAGTTTTGAGCACTAATCTCAAATCACATAAGTAAGTATGTTTTAAAAACATAAGGTCTAATATAATGATATTTTTAGAGTAGTATTGAGTACTGATATGGGGGAAGTTCAGATAACTCCAAGCCCCCATAAACCATGTAGACACCATGGGTAGATCAGGGTCATACTTTTTAGATGATTCCTTTAGTGCTTTTTAGCATAGACTAGTGGATCCATTAGGCAGTTCAGTATCTATATTCGATGGGAAGGTGTAGGACAGCCCTGGCAGCGTGAGGCAAACCAGATAAGTTAAATGTATATAATATATATATATATATATATATATATATATA
>NC_028639.1:34006251-34047889 GCF_001406875.1 Solanum pennellii | reverse complement strand
TATATATATATATATATATATATATATATATATACACACACACACACACACACACACACACACACACGCACGCACACATCTTTGAGCTATAGTTCTTATGTTTAAGTCTTCCGCTGAGTAAGTAAGCCAGGATACCGGTTCGCTTGGGGAAAACAATGATTATCAAGTGCTGGCCACCCCCAGGGTGTAGGCTTAGGGTATGATAAACTTTGTATGAGAGTACAAAGTTCAAGAGTCCAATAGAGTCTATGAAGTTGTGTCTATAAAGTCATACTTATCTGTGTGAAGAGCGCCACATCTATAATTAAGAGGCTGCAATATTTAGAAAATAATTCACTTGTTTCATATTCCTTTCGTGCGTTGGAGTTTATCTCTAAAAGTTTCATTCTAATTCGTGTTTGCGTGTGTTTCAGATATCCATGTCTCCATGAAGAGCAACAAGAGATCGTCCAATTAGAGGGAACATTGAGAAGCAAGGGGTACCTAATGCACTTGAAGTGCAACCCTAGGGAGAAGTCACTAATGCCAAATTTAGAGAGGCAATTAGGATGCTGAGTCGGGCTGTGGAAAATCAGGTTGGTCAAAAAAAAGGATCTCAACAATAAGGGGACAACACTTCAAGGATTCGTGAGTTCTTGAGGATGAATCCCCCAAGTTTCACTAGTTCGAGCACTATTCAGGATCCAGAGAACATAACTAAGGAACTGAAAAAGGTATTTGAGGTGATGCATGTTGTTGGCACTGAATGAGTTGAGATAACTGCTTATAAACTCAAGAGTATTGGTAGATCTTGGTTTGATCAGTGGAAAGAGTGTGGAGATGAAGATGCACCACCTGCGAGTTGGTCTTGTTTTTGAGGAGGCCTTCTTGGAGCATTTCGTTCCCCCAGAACTGAAAGAGGCCAAGATACGTGAGTTTCTCACACTCAAGTAGGATTCTCTATGTGTTCTTAAATATGGGTTAAAGTTCACCCAACTATCCCTTATGCTCCGGAGATGGTTAAGGACATGAGGAGTAGAATGAGTCTTTTTGTTGCTGGCTTGGGCCGTCTATCAAGAAAAGAGGGCCGAGCAACAATGCTCATTGGGTACATGGACATTTCGTGGTTGATGATTTATTTGCAGCATGTGGAGGAAGAAAAGATAAGAGATAGAGAGTAGTTTAAGAATAAGAAGGCTAAGACAGGGAATAAATTTGGGCAGCAGAAGAGCAATGAAAACCGGTCATCGTACTAGAAGAAACAGAAGGGACATGCTTCATCATCTGCTACTGCACCGGAGCCTAAGAACAAGGGTGAGTACAACAATCAGAGTTTCAAAGTTAAAGCTACTTATTCTCAGGGTAGCGTGGCATAATGGGATAGTAAACCTCATGCATGCGCCAAGTTTGGCAGAAACCATTCAGGTTCTTGTTGTGATGGCTCCACTGGTTGTTTGAAGTGTGGTCAGAATGGGCATTTTATGGGAAAGTGTCCAAAGAACAGGCAGGAAAATAGTAATGGGGGCAACATGGCCCAATTTTCATCAGGTGCTCCACCAGATAGGGTTGCACATAAGTGAGATACTTCTGGTACCGGCGTAGGGAAAACCAGTTGTATGCTCTTAAAAATTTCCAAGAGCAAGAGGATTCTCCAGATGTTGTCACTGGTATGATTCAAGTTTTTGAATTTATTGTTTTTGCATTGCTAGACCCAGGAGCGAGTTTATCTTTTGTAACTCTATATGTTGATATGAACTTTGATATATTCCTGAGCAACTTAATGAATCATTCTGTGTTTCTACACCTATCGGTGAGTCCATTCTAGAAGAAAAAGTCTATCATGATTGTCCCTTTTCCGTCAATCACAAGAGTACCATAACTGATTTAATTGAATTAGACATGGTAGATTTCAATGTCATTCTTGGTAAGGACTGGATTTATGTTTTTTATGCCTTAGTTGATTGTAGAACTCAAATAGTCAAGTTTCAATTTCCAAATGAGCCAGTCTTAGAATGGAAAAACAGTTCAGCAGTGCCTAAGGGTTGTTTCATTTCGTACCTTAAGGCAAATAAGTTAGTTTCTAAGGGGTGTGTCTATCACTTGGTCCAAATTAATGACTCACGCGTTGAGGTACCTCCTATTTAGTCAGTTCAAGTAGTAAAAGTTTCTTGAAGTCTTTCAAAATGATATTTACGGAGTCCCTTTTGAGAGAGAGATAGACTTCAGTATAAACATCATTTCGGATACTTATCCTATCTCCATTCTCCCATATAGAATGGCACCAGAAGAGTTGAAAGAACAGTTGAAAAATTTGTTAGATAAGGATTTCATTCGACCAAGTGTCTCACCTTGGGGCACTCCGGTCTTGTTTGTGTGGAAGAAATATAGTTACTTGAATGTGTATAGATTACCGTTAATTAAACAAGGTTATCATCAAGAATAAGTATAATCTTCCAAAGATTGATGATTTTCAATCAAATCAGGGTGCCACCTATTTTTGAAAAATAGACCTTAGATCTTGCTACTATCAATTAAGAGTGAGCGAATATGATATTCCAAAGACAGCTTTCAGAACATGATATGGTCATTATGAGTTCTTGGTCATGTTCTTTGGGTTGACCAATGCGCCTGCAACATTCATAGATCTTATGAATAAAGTCTTCAAACCTTATTTAGATATGTTTGTTATTTTCTTCATTAATGATATACTAATTTATTAAAGGAATGAAAAATATCATGCTAGTCATCTCAGAATAGTTTATCAGACTTTGAAAGATAGAGAGTTGTATGCCAACTTCTCTAAATGTGATTTCGGCTTAAATCTGTTTGGGCCACATAGTCTCTGGTGATAGAATTTGAGTTGATGCCCAAAAGATAGAAGGAGTTCAAAGTTGGCCTAGACCCACGTCTCCAACAGATATTAGGAGTTTCTTGGGTTTGGCTGGCTACTATAGAAGATTTGTTGAAGGTGTCTTGTCCATTTCATCTCCTTTGACGAAGTTGACTCAAAAAACAGTGAAGTTTCAATGGTCTGAAACTTGTGAGAAAAATTTTAACGAATTGAAGAAGAGATTGACTACTGCCCCAGTTTTGACTTTACCTGAGGGTACACAAGGTTTTGTGGTGTATTGTAATGCATCTAGAGTTGGTTTGGGTTGTGTCCTAATGCAGAATGGCAAGGTTATAGCATATGCCTCTAGACAGTCGAAGGTTCATGAAAAGAACTACCAACCCATGACTTAGAGTTGGCGGTTGTGATATTCGCCTTGAAGATATGACGTCACTATTTGTATGGTGTACATATTGATGTATTCACTGACCACAACAACCTACAATATGTGTTCACTCAGAGAGAGCTTAATTTCAGACAAAGGAGGTGGTTAGAATTACTCAAGGATTATGACATGAGCATTCTTTACCACCCAGGTAAGGCTAATGTGGTTGCTACTTCCATATAGTATCTTTCACCCTATTGTTGACCCCTTTAAACTCTGGATGTTCAGCTATACAGTTAAAAAACTTGAAAGCCCTGTAGGTACCTCTGATTATTCTATCTAGTTCCAAGCTCAAAAAGGAAAGATCGGATGTTCCATGATTCACAACGTCAATATCCATTTGAGCCATCTTCAGCATCAATTTTTCATTCACCACAAACTTATCTATCTTGCTATAAGTGTACCCATGGGACCAAGTATAAGATCTGCCCATTGAATACAGTTCTGTCATGCCATTATAAATCATGAATTTACTGAAGTCTCTTATTTCTACCTCCTGGATTGGTCATCCTTGAGGTCTATCTTCATATGATAATACAACATTAAAGTTTCCTATGCATATCATAGGTTCATGAGTGTTGGGTATGTAGCAAGAATTGATGGGAAATGGAGGGAAGATGAAAAAAGATAAACTTGAAGAATTGAGAACGTGAAAAGTTCTCTTATGCTTTGATGAAAAGACATTTATCCCTCATTGGTGGTGGATATAAAAATAGGATAGTTTAAATGTAGAAGAACTCCTATTAATTGTCAAAAGACTTGAATATAGGGACCCCGCTTGCACCGCCGTCGTCGTCGTCGTCGCTCGGCTCGGCTTTGGCTCTGGAAAATGATCGAGAGATTATTTTTTGGACAAAATTATTTAATTATTTAGTTATTTATTTATTTAATTAATTAAATGGCCAAAATTTTTTCAATTAATTAGTTGATAACAAAAACGTTTTCAATTATTTAGTTAGATTAACCCAAATATTTTAACTTTTTAGTTGATTAACTCGACCACACTCGAATTCCTGAGACCCATTTTATTTAAAATCTTTCCCGGTTTTATTTAAATTTCCCACCGTTTGGAAATGACTGTTCTGAAAGGTTGCAACTTTTAGGAACAACCAAGACCATTTAAAAGGTTGCATTCTTTCATTAATGATCGTGTGAATTTTTATAGGGTTGCAACCTTTCGGAACCTCTTCCTCTGCCTATAAATACCATTCATACTTCAGAATTTTTCCTAATGAATTTTTCCGATTTCTTCTTCTTTTGCACAAACATTTCTTCGTGCACTTTACTACTATTGAGTGGTTCGCTGACACCAGAGTTTTTGATATCAATATGCTGGTGATTGAGATCATTCTATTGTGGGAGGACATATTCTATATAAAACTACAGATAGTATAGGGAAATTATTTTCTTAAAGGGACATTGTGAATTCAGTGGGCTTGATCTTTTTCTGTTATAATTTTCCAGATTTTGGTACGTGTACAGATTTTAGTTTTTTCTGAATTAATTTCTGTTCATCTCCCTAACTGATTCGTTAAACTTTGTTAACTTCGTGTTTCTACAAAGTTTTGTTGGAATCAGTATTTCTGTATTCAAACACAGATTGTTAACAATCTTAAGGAAATTATTATTTTATTTTAATTTGTGTTTCTGGTGGAGACAACAATCTTCGTGGTTTTATACTCCTTTAAGTCTGCAATTTTAAGTTATTGCTTACTAAGACTGTATCATTTTTTCTTTATCAGAAATTGAAAACAACAATGTTACAGTGGTTGTTGCTGCACCAACCCGAACTATTGTACCACAAGTAGAGAAACCGAGTATATTCTGTGGTGTGAATTTCAAAAGATGGAAGCAAAGAGTATTTTTCTAGCTTACTACTCTTGGTCTACATAAATTTACCAGCAAAGAAACTCCAGTGCCTGCTGCTGAAATGCTAAATAGAAAAAATTTCATGATTATTGAAGCATGGAAACATGCAAACTTCCTATGTAAGGGCTACATTTTGAGTGCTTTAGAGGGTGACTTGTATAATATCTATAGTGCAATGACAACTTCAAAAGAGTTGTGGGATGCACTTGAGAATAAATATAATATAGTAGATGCATACTTGAAAAAGTTTGTGGTTGCAATGTTTTTAGACTATAAAGTGCTAGATTGTAAAACTGTTGGATCACATGTGCAGGATATTCAACTTATTCTCCATGATCTGATTGCTGAAGATATGGTAGTAAATGAAGCTTTTCAAGTGGTTGCAATGATAGAGAAGTTACCTCATTCGTAAAACGATTTCAAGAATTATCTAAAGCACAAGCGTAAGGAAATGAAGCTTGAACATCTTGTGATTCGACTCAAGATTGAGGATGATAATACAACAGCCTAAAATAAGTCTCGTAAGAGTTTGATAGTAATTTATGTTAATATTGTTAATGAAGCTTCTACCAGAGACAAAAAGAGAAAGAAGTCCAACGGAGAGAAGTCAGAACAGGCCAAGAAGAAACTCAAGGGCAACTGTTACAATTGTGGTAAGGCTGGTCATAAGTCTTTTGATTGTCGTACTCCAAGAAAGGACAAAGACAAAGGCAAAGGAAAAAGTCAAACAAGCATCGTGGAAGAGATGGATGATGCAGATGACTTTTGTGCGATGATATCGGAGTGTAACTTAGTTGGAAATCCCAAGGAGTGGTTTCTCGACTCAGGTGCCACACGACATATTTGCTCTGCGAAAGAAGCCTTTGCAACGTACACTCCTCATGAGTACGATGGGATGGGAAACACAACAACAACAAGGACTGCAGAAACTGGGAAAGTAATGTTGAAATGACATCCGACAAGGTGTTGACTTCGAAAAATGTTCTACATGTCCCTACTATTAGGAAAAATTTAGTTTCTGCTGCATTACTCGTTAAGAACCGGTTTAAGCGTGTCCTACTTAGTTATAAAACTGTAATAAGTAAGAATGACATGTCCATAGGAAAGGGCTACCTCAATGAGGGCCTTTTCAAACTGAATGTAATGGTTGTTGACAATATTAATAAGAATTCTACTTCTGTTTGCTTATTGAAGTCAAATGATTTATGGCATGCCCGTTTGGGACATGTAAATTACAAAACCCTGTGAAAATTGGTTACTCTAGAAGTATTGCCTGATTTTTAATGCAATAAATCGAAATTTGAAATTTGTGTGGAAAGTAAGTTTGTTAAACATCCTTACAACTCTGTTGAAAGAAATTCAAAATCTTTAGACTTAATTCGCACAGATATAGCGATATGAAGTCGACACCATCTTGTGGTGGGAAAAAGTATTTTATAACTTTTATTGACGATTGCACTCGTTTTTGTTATTATATTTCTTAATAGTAAGGATGAAAAAATTGATGCATTTAATCAATACAAAAATGAAGTGGAGACCAATTGAGTCTAAAGATAAAAATGATTCAAAGTGATAGGGGTGGTGAATACGAATCTCCTTTTGCAGAGATATGTTTGGAATATGGTATTATTCATCAAACTACTGTACCCTATACACCATAGTAAAATAGTTCGGCGGAACGGAAGAACAGAACATTAAAGGAAATATGAATGCCTTAATGATCAATTCTGATTCACCGCGAAGCTTTGGGGGGAAGCCATCCTCACGACTAATAATACTGAATAGGGTACCCCATAGTAAAACATAATTAATTCCATATGAGTTGTGGAAAGGAAGGAAATCCAACTTGAGATATTTCAAAGTGTAGGGTTGTCTAGCCAAGGTAGAGGTTTCTTTACCAAAAAGGGTGAAAATTAGACCCAAAACACTAGATTGTGTATTTATTGGCTATGCTGTGAATAGTAAGGCTTGCAGTTTTTGGTTCACTAATCTGGTAATCCTGAGATTCATGTTAATAAATAATTGAGTTAGATAACACAGAGTTATTTGAAAACATTTATCCGTATAAAATTGAATGTCAGTCGACAAGTGAACGACCTAAACGACCATGGAAAGAATCAACGGAAAATACACTACCTAGTGAGTATCCTAAGCGTAGCACTCGCCAACGGAAAGCCACTTCTTTCGGACAAGATTTTGTGGCATTGTTGCTTGAAAATGAGCCTCAAACATTTAAAGTAGCTATGTCTTCGTTTGAGTCAACTTATTGGAAAGAAGTTGTAAATAGTGAGATTGAATCAATTTTAAGTAATCATAGTTGGAATTGGCTTATCTTCCTCCGAATAATAAACCTTTAGGATCAACGTGGATCTTTAAAAGGAAAATGAAAGTTGATGGAACTATTGATAAATATAAGACTATACTTGTAGTCAAATGGTATAGACAAAAAGAAGGTCTGTACTACTTTGACACATACTCTCCAGTAAGAAGGATAACATCAATTAGGATGTTAATAGCACTAGCGGCAGTGCATGATCTTAAAATCCACCAAATGAATGTAAAGAAATCCTTCTTAAATGGAGAGTTGGAGGAAGAAATTTATATGGAAAAACGTGAAGGGTTTATAGTTCCTGGTAAAGAAGAGAAAGTGTGCAGACTTGTGAAGTCGCTTTATAGGCTCAAGCAAGCACCCAAACCATGTCATGCTAAATTTGACCAAACAATGTTGGCAAATTGATTCAAGATTAACAAATGTGATAAGTTTGTGTACATTAAAAATATTTCGAATCATGAAGTCATTGTTTGTTTGTATGTGATGACATGTTAATAATGAATAAAGATATTGACGATATAAATGCTACTAAAACGCATGTTGTCCAGCAAGTTCAATATGAAGGACTTAGGAGTTGCTGATTTGATCTTAGAGATCAGGATTGTCAAAACTCCTGAGGGACTAGCATTATCTCAATCTCATTATATTGGAAGAGTATTGAATTAGTTTAAGTACTTGAATTTTAATGTTGTCAAAACTCCAATTGATTTAAGCTTTACATTTCAAAAGAATGAAGGTGAAAGTGACTCTCAAATGGAATATGCTAGAGTCTTGAGAAGTTTGATGTATATTATGAATTGTACGCGACTAAATATAGCATGTGCTATTAGCAAACTGAGTCGGTTCACTAGTAATCCGAATCAAACTCACTGGATGGCAATGAAACGTGTGTTGTCCTAGTTGAAACATACACAACACTATGTTTTGCATTATAATAAATATCCTATTGTGGTTGAAGGATGTAGTGATGCGAATTGGATCACCTGGTCAAATGAAGTAAAATTCATAAGTGATTATGTGTTTACACTTGGTGGAGGATCAGTCTCTTGGAAATCGTCCAAACAGACATGTATCGCTTTCTCTACAATGGAATCTGAATTTATTGCTTTAGATAAGGCTGGTGAAGAAGTTGAATGGCTCCGGAATGTTCTATAGGATATTCCATTTGGGCCCAAACCTGTGGGACCTATTTGCGTACATTCGTTAGTCAAGAAACAATAGGTAGGGCAGGGAGCGTCATGTACAGTGGTAAGTCTCATCATATACGACGGAGACATATCACCGTAAGATAACTGCTCTCTAGTGGAAACAATTGACTATGTAAAGTCAAGTGATAATGTTTCAGATCCACCAACGAAAGGCCTAGTAAGAGAGGTAGTTGAAAGATCATCTAAGGGAATGATTTTATGACTTAGGACAAGTCAAGATGGAGGTAACTCTATCTAGCAGAGTGGAGATCCCATGGGCTAGATTCAAGGAGAAAAACAAAGTTGTGACTGACAGTTTGACATTGTCAATAATTCAATCCATTCTCATGATGAAGACAATGTGCAGGAACAAGGTTAAGACTTTAAGGCTTGTTAATGAGTTAATAAAGCTTAAGGTTTTTAGTGATTTGCTATGTTTGACAAATTTGACCAAATAGTGTATCTACGAGATGACACGGTTAGAAATCACCTATGTGAGTGTGAAATGTAAGCCGCTTCAAAGAGAATTTTATGTCAAAAGCCAATTTTCTATACACTCATAAAACCAGGAGGTGTTCATGGATGAAACGAACACAACCATAAGAACCATAAACAGTAAAGGGTTAATTGTGTGACATATGATTGTCTAGATATACACCAAAGCTCGACAATTCAAAGATATCGCTACCGATTGACCAAGTATATCCGATATTTGTTCACTATGGAAAGTCCAAGGGAAAACTTATTTATCCAGATGCAATTAATCCTTGCCTGAAAAGTACACATTTGTCCGGGCATTCCTATGTTATAATCATTCCCCATTAATGTGGGGAATTGTTGAGTATGTAGCAAGAATTAATAGGAAATGTAGGGAAGATGAAAAATGAGGAACTTGAAAAGTCTTCTTATGTTTTAATAAAAAGGAATTGTCCTTCATCGGTGGTGGAAAGAAAACCAAGAGAATTTAAATATAGAAACACTCCTATTAATGTTAAAAGAGTTGGAAAGAGGGACCCCCTCGCACCGTCATCGTCGCTACAAATCAGCATTCACAATGTTCCTTCTAACTTAATCAGCATTCACAATGTAGTCTTAATAGCTTTGAGGGTTTTGGTTAGGGGGAGAATTTATGGGTCACAAGCTTGATACGTTATCACTTGTCTGAACCTCCCATGTATTCCGAGTGAATTGGTTGAGGTTGTTTCTCTGTGTATTTTGTACTCTCATATTTATAGTGGATTGCTCATAACCTTTGAGGATGTAGGTCGATTGACCTAACCACGTTAAATCTTTGTGTCTTTTGGTATATTTTTCGTTATCTTCTTACTCGTGGTCTTTCGAGGTTTGCTTTGCTAGCTTTCGCATTTACACCTGCTTATTTTTGGTCCTAACAAATCCCACATCAATCGGGTTCTACCCTCATCAGTGTGCTCATAATTTGCTTAACATTTCTAACCTTGTGCTATCTTCAGAGATACTTTTTTTTGCTAATTGCTCCTTTAATTTATGCTCCAGTATTGCTATTATGCCTACACTATTTTCTTCCATAAACAACTTGAGCTTCTTCTATTTATGAAATTTATTTATTCCCTTTGTATTCCAAGTAACCAACTTCATTGCACCATTATAGGATTTCGTTTTCCTCCAGTGCCATCTCCTCTACTCCCCTGATCACCATATGAGCTAGTTGTGCCAAGTTCCTGAACTACTAGAGATTCGAACCCATTTTGCATTGTCATTTGCGGTGATTGTACTCCTGGAGCCCCCCACCCCCCACCCCCACCCCCCCTTTTTTTTATTGTTTTTGAGCTTACTTGTGTCCATGTCTTACCTTCTTCAATGCATGCTTCCTTATTAGTCTCAGCATTGTCCTTCTATATCCTGGATCCACCCTTCCATCTGCAATAGTTGCTTGCTATTGTACCCACTTATTGACCATCTTGGGAGTTGTTCTGTTTCGAGGACCTTCCCTTACATGACACCTATGCGCCACTTTCATACATGTTCTTCCATTCACACTGCACTACCTGCTCAAATATTCTTCCATTTGAATATTCTACCTTGAATATTTTGGTAGTTCCCTTGCAACATCATTTCCACAAACACTCTAGCATAAGAGATGCTATCCACCTTAGTAGTGCATTCATCTACATACAATGAAACTCCTAGTCCACTACTTATTCTAATCAATGAATCTATACTCAAATAGTTCGGAGGTAAGCTTGGTTATTTCAACCAAAAGGTATAGTCTGTAATACCTCTTTGTTGACATCAAAATTAGCATTCCAGTCAACACCTTAATAATTATGGGCTTGGTATTCAACATATGTGGCCCTGAGTACAACACTTCATTCCTATCATCTAGATTAACAGATCTGACTAAGAAATAGCCATCATTATGATAGTATACCTTAGGCTTACTTATAGTGTTCACCTGGAGTGCAATATACCTTTCAGTTACAACAGTTGTTAGGGAATCTCCCACTCATTCATACTGGTACTTTTTCATTGATTTGAGGGGTCACCACTTTCATTGGTAGAGGTTGCCACTTTTCCATTGCTTGCTTTCTATGTTTGTCCTCATTTCCTTTTTGTTTGTCTAGATCTAGTGTCTTCTGTCCTTCTGGTGTTACCTCCATCTTAGCTACTTCCCTATTCTACTTTCCTCTCACCTTTTTTGGTGCAGTGGTTCACTTTAGCATGCACCACTAAACTATTATAGTTTATTTATTTGTTCTAAAATAAATCATAAACAATTTATTGTTAGTTAATTTGAATTCACTCTTTTAATTATACTAGATAGTATCTTGGAAACAATCTTATAGTAGTACAACTACATGTCCTTATCAACTTCCAAATTATTGCACGTCTGCATATACATCTTCCTTGCCACAAGAGCTCTCTTTGACTTTGCTCATTCTTTTCATACACAATAGTGACAATAGCTGAGAAGTTATTACCTAGATCATCCACCAGATAGTGGATAAGCTGTTCCTGGATATGCAGAATATGAACATTAACATATACTCTCCATAATACCCAAATTCTACCATTTTCACCATGAGGGGTAGTTATAGCAATAAATTCAGTCTCTAACGAATTTCATCAAGATTGGTTTAACCTTCCCCTCTTTTACTCTAGTTTCTAAGCACCCAAATAGATGTATTTTATTCTTTTTTAGAAAGAGCATGAACTCTTTCTGATTATAGGGCTGGTTTAGCCTTCTAACATTCCAGGAGATAATGATCAAGGAGGTTGAAATGTAGAAAACTTACCAAGGTCTTGCATTCTTGGAATTCCAGCACCATGTTCAGCCAACTGCTCAAAACCTATTATTTCCACTCATCATTGTATGATGAGTGACTGGCGCTAGTTGTTCAACCCTCATGATCCCCCCCTCCCCCCCTTTTGCCTTGTATTCTGTATCACTTGTGGAGGCACCACCTAAGGGTGGCTCGACAATGTTAAAAAAAAGAATGTGACTTAGGCCCCCAAATTTGAGGACCCTCATTTTTTATAATAATAGGTTATAAGTTATTATTTTTTAACAACTATCGAATATTATTTGTAGAAAAAGTAAACATTTTGTGAAAAATAAAGGGATTATTAAAAGAAATTTGACATATTTGGAGTATTATATTTAATGAAAAATAATTTAATATAAGAATGATTACATTATCAAATGAAAAAGTAAACAGTTAAGTTTTTCTTTGTCTCTACCAATTTTCTTGAAAGTTCATCAAGTCCACCAAAATCAGAGAATCTTTTATCAGTATCGCGTACATCGATAATGTAATTGGCAAGTTGATTTTGAAGGACGCCCATACTAAATTAATCAAAGTCATCAGGATATAATTCAGTCATTCTCATTATTTTTCCGATATCAAAACTAGAAAATGAATTAACTGGATTCAAGCAAGCTACTTCATGAAACAAATCATTTGTCACCTCATTGAAACGATCATTAAGTTCTTGAAGTTTCGAATCATTAATCTTATAAAATACTTCCACACGAAAATGATGTAAAACAGTATGATCAACAATTTTAGGTCGTGATCTTACAGAGTTAGCATAGGGCTCATCAAAATAGGGTATCAAGATGTCATGTTTGATACAAAATATAGATATATTGATAAGTGGTTCCCATCCATCATCTATTAGTTTTTGAAGCCTTTGTTTGGCTACTTCAACAAGTATCATGGCGTTTGCAATATCTTGTTCCTTTTTTGGTAGTGATATATTAAGATCATAAGTGATTCCTAAAATATCTTTCATCAAATACAACATGAAAGCAACCTCATAAAGTTTGAAAACTTCTAAGATATCTTGATGTTTTAGCTCTTTCATCTAAAGTATTTGCATTTCAACAAGTGTATCAAGTACATCAATAATAGAGTTGAACAAAAGTATAAAGTTTTGAAATGCTTTGTTGTGAGATCTCCAACGAGTATCACCGGCTCTAATAAGACCAAGTTCTTGATTCAAGCCTCTATCTGTTTCTATTTCATCCATATCTAATGCCTTTTGAATATTATCTTTTTGAGATTGTCGTAATTCATCCATTCACTTAAAATAAGCTGCCAACACATTCAAAATATTTGAAACCAATAACACACATTCTCCCACTTGAACACTTTTTTTTGAAATCGCGACAAGAGTTAGTTGAAGTTGATTAGCAAAACGATGAATAGAATGAGACGATATACTTTCTTTCTTAATCAACATTTTTGGACCATTGATATCACCTTGCATATTGCTTGCTTCATCATAACATTGTCCGCGTACATAAGATAAACTTAATGAATGTTGAGCAAGCACATTAACAATTGTTTTCTTTAGAGATAAAGCACTAGTATCTTTAACATGAACAATTCCAATAAATGCTTTCACTACAAATCCTTTTTATCAACATATCGTAAAACAATAGTCATTTGCTCCTTACGTGGCCCATCAAAAGATTCATCAACTAATTGAGCAAAATAATCACCATTTAGATCCTCCATTATAGACTTCAATGTTTCTATCTCACATGCAGTCACAAGTTCTTTTTGAATATTTGGAGAAGTCAATTTATTATTTGTTGGAGCATTTTCTAACACGAAAGGTTTGATGTTTTCACACCTATTTCTGTACCATGAAAGAAATTCAACAAAATTAGCTTTGTTCAACGATGATTCACTTTCATCATGACTGTGAAGTGGCAATCCTTGATTCAAGAGAGTCTTATCGCATCAATTGGAGCATTTAAGCGAGTCCAACAATCAAGTTTAATCTGATCAAATTTCCTATCAAATGCAGCACGAATGGACTGTCGTTGTTGCATTAGATCATCATATTTTCTCTTTGCTTGATTGTGAACGCTATTCGGTTCACCAACATGTTTGTCGAGCTTACTGTTTTTATGCCAACTGTTAAATCCTGTTGTTGAAAATAATTCACCTCCACCTTGATGAATATTATTGCCTTTAAATAAATAACAAGTTAAACAATATGTTGCATCTGCACCCTCGCTATACTCTAACCAGTCATACGCTTGATATAAATCAGAATTGAAACGATGCATTGCTTTAGCAATATATGATTGAGGGTATTCTATAATATTTGGTCGACAAGAACCAAGTTTAAGATATGACTTCTTGTTCATCACGAAGATTTGGATCATGATTTAAAATAGAAGTTCCTTTTGCTGGATCAATTTCTACATTATTTAAATCAATGCTTTATTTTTAGAAGAATGTGACAATATCTCTGATTGATCTATCGTTATTTCTGTATTTGGTTGACTAAGAGAAGTCAAACTTAATTATGGTACTTTATTATAATAATTCCTCATGTATATTGAAACTTGAAACTAAAATATTAAGTTGATTATTTTGTTATAAAATAAAAGAATGATAAGAAAAATGAGAGAGAATTATTGAGATTCTACTCTTAATAATATGGTGATATAATTTGGGTAAATTTGTCTCATATTTATAGAGAAAGAAAACCTTATTTCACAAGGAAAAAGTATTAAAATTTAAGGAAATTTTATTCACAAGGAAAAGGTATTCAAATTTAAGGATATAATTCAATTTTAATTGAAAAACTCCACAAGGAAAAATATTAAATTTAATGAAATCTAATTCCTTAAGGAAAAGGTATTAAAACTTAAGCGAATAATTTTAATTTAATTGAAAAAAATAATTAGTGGAAGAGGGATTTGAACTTGGGTCTCTAGAGCAATTCATGACACAATTAACTACCCTGCCACTAAATGTTATGTTAAAAATTATGTATGTGTACTACTTAATTAATTCCAGATGTCAAAGTAATTACAGAAAAAAGAAATACCCCTGCGGGAAATCAAACTGAGCAGAGAGTAGAATTGTGCAGGCTATTGCCAACTATGTTGCGCATTACTTGTTTATTACATGGGGTCCAAAATCTATGTATACCAATATTAAGTCAAAATATTATGTGTATATTTAACGTAATTTTTTGACAAAGCGTGTCCAATTGGACACCCTGGAGCCTACGTGGCTCCACCCCTGCCTCCAACCTATCAAGCTCTAACTCCTCCTTTGGTGTAGCTTGCTATTGATGAGCAACCCGCTTTCTTCTTCTTCACAGTGTTTTGGAAGGCCAAAGGTGACAAGGGCCTGCCTCGCCTAGCGGCGAGGCGCTCACCTTTTTGAATTGAGGCGCTAATTAATTCCAAAAATTAAAAATATTTAATTGCATATATAAATATCCAAAATCTCAATATCAATAACATATATTATAAAATATTTCAATTCAAAAACTGATAGTAGATATTAAAAGTCTAGAACTTTAAAGACCAATAATTCAAAAGACAATTGGGAAGTAATACTAGAACTCTAAAAATCTATTCTTCTTCAAGATTATCCAACTCTTGAAGATCAACATCCTCTAAATCATGATTATATTGCTCCTCATCTTCTTCCTCCTCGGATTTTTCATCAATTAGTGTTTGTGTCATACTTGAAGTTTAACTTGTAGATGTAGTTTCTACTGCTTTGCCCGTGTCAAGTGTTCTTGATCTTAAAGAAAGTCCCCTAAGATGATAAATACTCTCGTCAGCTCTAATTATCGTCGCAACACTACCCCAAGTAAGATGACCTTCCACATATACTAGTTCATCTTCTTGATCTTCGGGGCATCCAACTAACCATTCATTTGAATCATCGATGTTATCCAAGAGAATTGGATCAATGTTATCACAAGCATCATAATGACGTTTCAATATTTTACTGTACTGAATGTACACTAGATCATTGAGACGCGATAGTGCAATTCTATTTCTCTTTTTGGAATCAATTTGTGCATAAGTTATAGATATTAAGTAATAGATACTAATAATAAGATAATGTAGAAATTAGGATATAAAATCTTTTTTCTTACGTGTTCAAACACACTCCAATTTCTCTTTCACTTGGATGAGCTATAAGTTACACTTAATGCTGTCATGGAAAGTTTTACAAGTTCGGTGTTTAAGTACCAAATAGTGACCACCATTCAACTATAATAAAATATATTTAAAGGTTAGTGAGTATAAATAAGTCAAATAATTTAAGTAAGAGCTAAATCAACTCACATACCTGGAGGTCTCATGTCTTTGGCTCTTTTAGCTTGACCACAATCAAATAATTGATCCGCCATTTTGTACTTAGAAAGCTCAGCGACTAGTAAATCTTGCATTGATGTATTGGGGTTCATCTTCTCAACACATGAATGATACTCCTCCCATAGACTATTTAGTAAAGTGTCCTCTTCTTGAGCTTTATAAATCAATCCCGGGTTCAAAATATGGTATGCAACATACAAAGGCCGATGAAGTAGGTCTGACCACCTTGCATCAATAATTTCAAACACTTTTTAATATTGCTTCTTAACTCCACCAAAACCCCGCGCAATAGTTTCTTTAGCTCTATCTATTTCTTCATAAATATAGCCCATTAGTTATTTTTTCTCCGCATCCACCAATTGAAGCACTATTGTGAAAGGGCCACAAACTGTAAATGCGCGAACAACATCACTCCAAAACTGGACAGAAATAAGAAGGTTATTAACTTCTTTCCCCAACTTCCCTTTGCAAATTTACTTGAAGTCAATTTGGTTGTGAGGACTAAAATTCTCAAGTTTTTCTTTTGTATGTACATAACTCTAAAAGTTAAGAAGGTCGTTGCAAATCCTGTCTTTGTCGGTTTCACCAAATTCTTTGCTTGATGAAATTTCTCGTCAAATTTAACAACAACGACCTTTGACTAATGTAAGACTTAATTAGTACTTAATGAGTATTTAATATTGAATATAAAGAAAGTTAGAGGATAGGAGAGTGATATTACCGGAAGCATATGGATTAATCTTGAATATGCCACCAAATATCAAGTTGATGCAATGAGCAGCACATGGAGTCCAATAAATGTGTGGGTACGGAACCATCATCATGATTCCCACTTTAACATTCTCATTAGCATTATCGGTGACAATTTATAAAACATTTCCAAATCCAATTTTTTCAATAGTGCTTTCAAAAAAGTTGTGCATTTTGGTGGAATTGGTAGATTCAGTGCTAGCATCAACAGAACCAAGAAATACACTACCAATTAGAGAATTCACCAAAATATTAATGATCATTTTACCATTTCATGCCGTCCATTTGTCCATCATAATAGAACATCCAAACTATTTTCGTTGCACTTTATGATCATCAACAATGTTTTTCATTTTTTCACCTCTTTTTTAGGTGAGTAACTCTGATTAGTCCATAAATTGGACTTATGTAGGGCTTTATTTTGATAGAAATAGTGTCCACAAATGCTTATTTAGTCTCAATAGCTGATGAGAACTCTTAAGTTTCAGGTATTTGAAGTTTTAGTGTAAGAATGGACATTTACGCGCAAAAAGGAACAAAAAAGGATGAAAAGAACGAAGAAAATGAAGTTTGAGCATTGCCAAGTACACTTGGCGAATCGCCGAAGGAACGTACTCTGCCTTTTGTTCCAGCATGTGAATCCATAAAGGAAGAGGATAAAAAGGTGATGAATGGAGCAGTCGGCGCTTCGCCGAACAGTTTCGTGAAGCAATGTTATGCCACCCAATGGTCCAAAACATGAAGATGTTGAAGACAAGAACAAAATAGCGACAAAACAAAAGAAGGGCGTTTTGTGCTTGCCTTTATTATTTTTAGGGGAATTTGAACATTATCATAACTTACAGTTTAGAATGTTATTTTCCCTTGTATTTTCTCTCAAGTTTAGAGAGGTTTTTTTGGGAGACTTGTAGAGAAGGATTTCTTCTTCCCCAAGTTGGAAGTGGGTCTTCTCCATTCTTCTTCTATTGCTTAAATAAAAGTTTAATTTCTTATACCCATTTGATTTTAGTATCATTGTAGGTGTATTTTGTTTTTGCTTGATGTGTGGCTTAAAACCCCATTGTTGGGGTGTGATTTAGCAAATATGAGTTGATATTATTATTGGTCTTGGTTGCTGATATGTTAGATATATTTTAATGGTGATTTCCCTTAGTGGTTGTGGTTTAAGTTAATGGGTTTGTAGTTTTAGATATAAACTCACCTATGTGTTTTTGGCTTGCCCAAAAGGGAGGTCATGAAACCAAAATGGCTAGACTGATGTCCGAAGGAGTAGGTAAATATGACGTTCAGCCCGAGAGGGTGAGCCCTAGTGCCATATACTAACACTCAGCTCGAGAGAGTAAGTGGGGTAAGGCGCAGGATGGCCTTAATGCGGAAAATGGGTGTTAGAGAGGAACGCATTTGAAACGGGGTAAGTTGCTCGAGAGAGAATTTATTTCCATCTAAAACTTAGCCTAGTCACTATTATCTTGCAAATTTCCTATCGAAAGCATGTACCCAATGTTTTATCTCAACTAGTATTACGGTCACACCCCAAAAACCTCTCCCCGTACTTGATTTTCCTTTTTTCTTTACCATATTTACTAGATTTGTGACAAAAAGCCCCAATCGATATTTGACACTTTGGTGTCACCCCTCTTTAATTTACAATGTTTTTATTCGTTAATCTCTTTAGCTATGGGGTTACTAAACTATCAACAATTTTACACACTCAAAACGTAGGTTAGTTTCGTTGGTCACGGTAAGAATCAAAATGGCACCTCTACCGGGAGTGGTGTTACATAAGGATGTAGTTAAATTAAGATTTTTTGTTCTTTTTAGTTGTAGTTGACTAGCTTCAATCTTTAGCTTTGTTTTATTTTTAGTTGTTTGATTTAGGAAGGCATGACTAAAAGAAGGAATGGCAAATTGGTTGAGACAAACTGAGAAGCCAAACAAAACTTCAGCTTAGATGCACTGGCCACTAAGATCAGTAATTTGGCCACGAAGGTAGCGGAGTTGGAAACCAGTTGCATCAGCAAGGGGAGGTACATATCCCCCATGAGAGAACACGGTTTATAATAACAAAAGTAAATGTGTTGAAAACATCTCCAAGATCTCAATACACAATATAGAACCATCGAATGGATGAAGGAGATTGTTGAGGTGTTAAAACAGATGGTTGTCTCACTCTCCAAATCCATCTATCTAATTGAGACCCTCTTAGAGAACGTATTGCCTCATTCCGACCCAACAAGAAAAGGGGATATCCCTAGTGGATCAACAAAAATATTTGGAAGGTGAAAGATATGTGTGTCGTGCCACGACGTAAAATACGGTGCTTTTTGAAAGGCAACCCAAGGTCGTAAATGTTAGGAATTTACTTTTATCAATAATGGTGTGTGGTTGTGAAGATTGAAATAAGGAAAAGTATTGAAAATTGGAGGTTGGTGAGAAGATGTTCCAGTCCGCATATCGCAAAACAGGTTGGCGAGCCTGAATGAATCCACCGTTTGTCTCAACACAAGTGTATTGTAGAGCCTGTAAAACTTGGCAAAATCAAGAAGCAGATTTGGCGAATCGCCAATCCTATTGGTGATCTCAACTCAGACCGCCAACTTAAGCCTCAGTAAACTAATGATTTCACAGATATGGTGGAATAAAATACCACCTGGCGTACCGACGAATATATTGGAGAATGAGAATAACGTCGCCGAATGGACATAAATTAAATAGCATATTGGGCCAATGATTGCACTTCTTCTTCCCTTATAACTTTAAAACTCCATAACGTTGCACCAGGGTAGAAATCTAAATTTTCTCACCTTAGATTAGTGTATTAGTCGTGGATTAGTTTTCGAAATTTGGATTTTATTTGCCGCCTAGCATTACAATTTTTTATCCTCAACAAAAAGGTTAGCTTCTAAAAGCCCCAAGTTTGTTTTCGAAGATTTTACCCTCATCTACATTACTTATATTCATCAATGTATGCTAGACCTCTCTGATAATAATAAATTGTTCAAATGCTTGTCCCAATTTGTGAAATGTGCTTATTCGATCTTTAAATGATCAAGATCCCTTTTTCACAACGCTTAGCTCCAATCCTATGTGTTGATTTTGGCCTAATTAGTGTTTACTATGAGTGGGTGTTATGGGTCTTATTTTAGTTTCACTTATGCATAGTTTAAATTGTGTCTTTGGGGTTCGCAAGGTCGATTGTGACAAATCAGTTGAATCTCAAGCATGTTAGGTCATTCAGCGATCTAGGTCGAACTCTCCAAATCACTTGGCAGTTCACATAGTAACCTTAGTTAGCTTTTAAATTCCATATCTTAAGCACTAAGGGTTTTGTAACATTTGGCGGAAATATTTTTGATCACCGAAAGTGATCGGTGACACGTAGATAGTAATTATGATGGCCATTTACATAGCCCATGGACAAACACAAGTTCGCCTAAAGTTATCAGTGATTCATCAATTAGATCATGTCATCGCCAATCTGATTGAATCCTAAACCAAACTTTTCAGCGAGCTCAACCTAGCTCGCCAAAGAGTTTTGGTGATTTGCCGATTATATCGGCGAGTCTATTTGTAATTATCTATTTCAATATAATTACTAACTATTCTCTCTATCATTTTGCAGATATGGAAACACAACCAACACGAGGAAAGGAGAAATGGATTGTTCTTAGTGAGAGTGTACCCCCATCAAGGGTGTAGGTCACCGAACATGAAAAAGGAAAGGGAAGGGGCAAATCCATAAATCTGACAGCACATGTCCCTATGCTTTTGACCCCATAAATTACAATACTGGGTCTGAAGAAGATGAACAGGCAGAGGCATGACGAATTGAATTAAGATCTAAACTACTGCACAATCCATCCCGGGTCAGAAATCAACGACCTACCACCTCGGCCCCTCCAAACATCGAGTTGGCAATGATACTAGAACCTCCCATGCAAAGCCCTCCTTGGAAGTCAACAAGACGGTCACAGTCTGAAGGGTTGAGAATGATAATTGAAGAAAAAAGGCTATCTATAGATGGGGTCATTGATATATATCCAGTAGTAATGGATTGCATGAAGTATCATAAATAATATATTTTCACAAGACCTCGTAGTCCTTACATTCCAAGCTGGGTCAGAGAAATCTATGATGCATACAACGGAATGGTACCTCAATGAAAGAGGCGGGTCATATCATTTAAACTAGTGGATTACGTAGTTGTTAGAGAAAGAATAATAGCTTGCGACAGTGGGGCCATCAACACAATCCTGGCATTGTTCGATCAAATTTGGGATCGTTTCTAGATCTTTATTAGGGACGAGAATTAGATGAGATGAATAAATGGTTAGCTCCATTAGAAATTGATGATGATGCACCAAAATGGCTAGCAGAAGGAATCTTGATCGAGAAGAAGGATCTGAACGTGGCTGCAAGATACTGGTTTGATTTCATTAGCAACACAATTATGTCATCCAAAATGAATCAATCCTTAACTAGCCAATTCAGCGTGTCTTAGGTGCATATGAAGGAGACTAGAACAAATCTTGGGAAGATCATTGTTCCAGAGATGCATATGCATGCAAAGCAAAGCCGGACATCTCTCCCTTTTCCAATACTGATCACCGAATTGTGTAGATGATCTAAGGTGCCTAGAGATTCAAGAAAGGATGTGGAAGTAGTTCCTACTGCCTCTACCGATATTTGAAAAACCGAAGCTGAATTTCTCAAGGACCAAGAAGAGAAGAAGCGGAACGAATCTACCTCCACTGGATCCATACCTACAAAGACATCATTGCATACTTCGGCCCTTGGGACATTAGGTACAACTAGCTCCACAACCTCTTTCACTTACACCTCAGGTTTTTCTACTACTACACAATCATCCAAACCTGCTCTGTCGACTACATCCTGCACTCCTATCACTCCGATCTCTTAGATCTGAATGGGATAGCTTGCCTAGTCTATTAATTGTCAGGCTTGCAACTTAGAAATTGCTCTTCTAACTATGATACAGACTGCTCTAGATTATGTTGTGGCACCCCTGAATGCCACCATTGAAGCCTAGTAGTAAGGATGACAATTTGTAAATGGGACCAAGAGAATACTGAGGAGGTCATGGACGTAAAAGTGGAACTTGCTAAGCCGATGAACGAGGTAAATTACTTGAAGTCCACATATATGTCCGGTGTATTTGGAAGTGTTGATCTCCCAGATGTTTCCGAAATACCTCATCCTACCACTGTACATAGCGATAAAGCAGAACACCTAGCCGATTTGGAATCAGAGGAAGAAACTGATAAATAATTATATGAAGATACTGAGGAAGCTGCCGAAAAAAATCAGAACTGGATGCAACCTAGCAGGATTCTCGGGCACTAGCACGCCCTATTGGATCTAGTGGCGCAGGTCCTTTTGGAGGCACCTTGAACAACGAGGACTAGATAGGTTTTCCTAATTCTCATTCTTTATTTTACGTCGCTCGTATCTATAGATATTTCTATTAATTTCATTTGAGGAAAAATACATTTATTTATGGTGGAGTGAGGCTCACCTTTGTTTGCTCACGATGAATGCTTGATTTTAATTTGAGTTCTATTTTGTGTAGTTGGGTCGTTTTGTTTTAAAATGTGTTTCAATGTTGCTTTTGTGATTATCTGAGATTATGGCTCCTCTTTTTGTTTAATTGCAAAAGATTTTCATTTTAAAAAAATTTTTGCCACCTCTTGTGTTGAAAGTGGTTTTTCTAATACAAATTCAAGTCTCGATTTCGATCAATCGATGACTTGAATAGTGCTCTCAATCGAACAAACATGATTGTACGTTGAAAACGATATCAAATGAAGTTGCATAAGCAATATATGAACTCTTGGAATATCATGTGATTATCCATGTAGCAAATTGATTTCTCTTGTGATGAACTATGCACACTAGCGAAAGTCTGTAGTCTTGTTTGGTCTTAGTATCGATGCCTGTGCAATAAGCTTACTGTGAACCATTCATGAATAAACCTAGAATTTTCTCCATTAGTATTATTGATTTAGTAAGGTGTGATCTTGAGATGATCTTAGGAAACTTTAATGAGTGTGAGCCTATTTGACATATACCTCTTTTGTGACCTACCCGTGAGCGTGTGAAACTCTTTTGAACACCCCTTGAGCCTTGCCCTTCTTTGGAAGAAAACTAGTGATAACCTAGAGCTTTATTCAACCACCACCTATAATCCTCATGACTTGATTTAAAATCTTAAATTGGGGGTGTGGTGAAAAGTAAGAGGAGAAATCAAGAAGTACAAGAAAATTCTCCTCTAACCCATGATGTTGCGAAAAAAATGGAAACCCTCCATATATATAAAAAAAGAGAGAAAGAAAAAGAAAAGAAAAGAATTAAAAATAAAGGTACAAACTAAAAGTACAAAAGAAATTTGGGTTTCCAAGATATCCATTGGGTGAATAACAGGATGACTTAGAAGCACTAGAAGAAAAATTGATAGAAGAAGGTGAAAGAAAAGGAAGTGTTGTGAGCTCCACAATTCATGACGATTTTGAGTCACTAAGCCTAAATGACCATACGTTTGTACTCAACCCTATTACAAGCCTTAGAAAGACCTTTTTGATCTTGAGTAAGCCGAACCAAAGTTGATCGGAAAATAAGGGCAAACCTATGGGTGAAAGCATGCATTGTGTTCATCTTTTTTAGTGTGAGCATTGCATCTAATTTTTGATCTTAAATTGATTAACCCATGTGTGTGAATATGGAATAGATCTTTGTGTGAGGGCATTCAGATAATGTTGTTGGACTTGAACTTGCATTAGTAGCAAGTATTGTGAGCATAAGAATCTTTGGTAATGATTTGTCACAACTTGAATCTTTGAGTACACAATTGATCATTTGCATAGGTAGTATGAGTCTTGTTGTGTATGTTCATGATTGAGTCTTGAGTAGCATTGTCTTAGACATCCTAATTAAACTGCTGAACTTGGGTTTTACTTGAGGACAAGCAAAAGTCTAAGTTGGGGGTGTTGTTGAGTCCACAAATTGGACTCATTTAGGGCTTTATTTTGATAGAAATAGTGTATTCAAATGCTTATTTACTCTCAATATCGGATGAAAACTCATAAGTTTCAAGTATTTGAAGTTTTAGTGCAAGTATGGACACTTACGCGCAAAAGGAAAGAAGAAGGCCGAAAAGAACGAAGAAACTAAAGCCTGAGCATCGCCAAGTACACTTGGGGAGTCGCCGAAGGGACGTACTCTTCCCTTTGTTCCAGCATGCGAAGCCCTTAAGGAAGAGAACAAAAAAGGTGATGAATGGAGCAGTCGGTGCTTCGTCAAACAGTTTCAACGAAGCAATGCTAAATCACCCAATGGTCCAGAATATGAAGATGATGAAGGCAAGCACAAAACGGTAATGAATCAGAAGAAGGGTGAGTCGCTGAGTCTTTTAACGATCTCGACTTATCTCATTGAATGGTCCACTGCAGCACTTAATCTAAAAGTTATAAATACTAGTCTTAGTTATTATTTTTAGGGAATCCGAACGGTAACGACCCAAAGGTACCCCTTGGTAGTTACCGGATAATGGGACCCCGAGAAGTCCCGCACAAGCCTCTCTTATCAATCATTACATAATATACTCTCAAAAATAAACAAGAATTTAAAACTTTCTTCAGACACGAAGAATACTTTCATTAATATGCAAACGGAAGACTTCTTTAAAAACATATATCTTTACAATTTCTCATTAAACCATCTAATACTTTGAATGTACAACATAGGAACTAAGCCCATACAAGACTTAAAAACAATAATTAAAGACATAAAATGAGCATGTGGATCTTATCCTCAAATCGATGAGGACTCACCAATACTTTATCTTCAACCTTTAGAAACTTATCCATCATACATGGCATATCAAGACTTCCAATTCCCATAAGTTTAGTCAAAAAGGGAAAAGAAGGGGTTAGCATTTTGAATGCACTAAGTATGGAAGCCATGCAAAAATCATGAAAAAAGGACATTTAGAATAGAAAATGCTTTCATGACATTTTGATTAAAAAAACCTTCATAAAAGAGTTAAAAGAGACATAATCCAAGTCAATAATCACATATATAACATTTTCAAGTAACATCAATTACATAACCATATTCACATAGTCCCCATACTAAAGGTTATCCTAAGACCCACCTAAGTAAGATATGAAGCGGCCGCCCATACAACCCCTTCACACACACCTAAATGATCCTTAAGACTACCTAAAGTAAGTTATCCCATCTCAACACATATCACATAGCTCCATAATCAATAAGACAAGTCTTTACATCATATAAATTCCCCTACCTAAAGCTACTCTAAGACTCACCTAAGTAAAACATGAAGAGACCGCCCATACACCATCTTCAAGTCTACCTAAGAAATCCTCAAAGCTACCCTAGATAAGAAACTTTTTGTAAAACATACTTCATTAAGAAAACCATATTTTCATTAAAACTATTTTGAGAGAAATCCATACATTTAGAGGAATTCACATAATGGTTTTGGGGAAGACCTAGGGACCCTCATCCTAGCATCTTCAAAGCTTACTCGTGCCATGTATAGATATCGTCTCATTCCACTACCTACACGTTGTAGAACTTCTCCAATACTAGAATGTATCCCACATGACGAGAATAGGCACTAACCGGCATAGACCATACTAGGCATGGAATCTGGAGTCTACCTTACTCCGATGAAGGGTGTTCTACTTGCCAAGGGTAGATTTAGGACACATCCCATATAGGCGCATGGTTAAGGAATATCAAGGGTTTTTTTGTATTCTAATCTCAACTTAAGTAGAGTCACTCCCCAAGCATATTCACTCGGTGCTAGCCATCTTCTCATAGAGTAATTTCAATAACATAAGGGCATATGAAGAGGTACCATATTTTAGTCACTACCAAATCATAATACACCTTACCAAGGATGGGTCCACTAGGGATGCCACTCCATGGTCAATAAGGAAAGCTCAATGACTTTCTTAGAGATGGTTCATGCCGTTCCAACCAACCTATCCCTAAGTCCATCATTCACACAAGAAGGATACCGTTACGACTTTCAACTTTAAGGATATCATAACTTTCTTTCTATATTGAAGGTTCCAAGTCATTAACCTTCTTCACTTGTTCAAGGTCTTATATCAATCACTTCTAAGGGTGATTTAGCCTACTAAGTAAAGGGATCACATATTCACATAACTTTCATGCATCATGAAGAGGGACTTAGGTCTACCAAATCAATACACAACATTCATCATATCACTTACTCAATATCATTCAAGTACCAAGTAGGGAGACTAAGTCTACCACACAAGATACCCTATCAACAAATATAGACACTCATATAGTGTACTATAGTCACATCTAATCACTTAAAGGGAAACATGCTTTAACCTCACACATACATACACCACACTATCACATAAGACACTTGTTAGCCTTTTATCACCATATACCATCACTTAAAGAAGAATCATAACATTAGCACTCATACAAAATCACACATATTTCACATCATTACATCACCTTACATATTCATATAAGCCATAACACCTTCCTTCTACATGATCACATTAATTCACATAAACATCTTCACATTATACCTTCATATAAGCCCTAGCATAATACCACAACAATTTACATAATACGACGATGCCATGTTCAAATGTAATCAACACATAAGAACCACCACTATCAGTGGACCATATACCAATCAATAGCAATTTTATGTAAATTCTACACAATATAAAGAGATCAAATCAACTTACCACCTTCTCATCATCATCATCATCAACATTCCTTAGCTTTTTCAATCAAATCAATTCACAAACACTCTTACCAATAGCCATGAATACAATTCTAAACCAACAATTCAATAATACTAATGAATCAAAAATATACAACATGAATATCATCAAATTAGGTTAGCCTATTTACAATTTTACCATGATCTATACATAATTCAATAGCCCAATACAATCTACACATGAATTCACTAATATCAAGTCATGAACAAATCACCCACATTATAGACAAATTTAGAGATTAGAGAAGGTCAAGGGTTCATGGATATTTTCATTCGAAAACATCAAGTATACATGAATAAGATTATATCTCATTGTTTGAAAATGTATCATGCAGCAACCTATGACTTTTAGAGTAGAAATTGGAATTTTTCATAATTTTGAAATCGTTGAAACCACTTTGAAATTGGCTCTAAGGTGATATATAGCCTTATATAAAGAACTCTCATACCTTATTAGACGAAAACCAAAGAGAATTGGAGAAGAACTCCATTGACATCCATCATCCTAGCTCCATCTTGACCTTAAGCTCTCATGGAGGTTTTTTGGAGAAAACTTGGGAGGGAAAGGGTTTTGATTTAGGTGTTAGGGTCTATATGAGAGTTTAATCACTTTAATACTCTGAAAATACCCAAAATACACCTAAAACAATAGTCCATAATATTTAAAATACTTGGGTGAATTTTCCAAAACACCCCAAGCAAGGTCGAGACTTAACAACATTAGCAGGTGTCAAACCACGCCCATCAATGACGGACCGTCATTTGAACGGCATCCCGCTTATGAGGGCTCGTGGTTTGATTCATAGACTCACAAATGTGCAGGATGCAGGCTCCATTGACGCCCCAAGTCGACAAGCCGTCGTTTGGCACTGCCAAACTGCTGCCTGGTAGCTTCTAGCATTGAGATGGAGTCCTCCTATAGGGCCCTTGGGTGTTCTAGGTGGAGTCATACTCGAACGTTAAAACCCTAAACATGCACATATAGGTCTTAGGAACCTCACCTATCAATTTCGGCACCAAACAAGTCATGAAACATGCAAAGGCACACTAGAACACATGCAAGCACACAAGGAACTAGTTGTCGAACGTCTTGGTCGTTCCTTTGACTTCAAACTCAACCGGACTGACTTGAAAACTCATAAACACATTAATTAAGATATTTAAAAGCTTCTAAATCACTAGTGAAGCTCTAGTTAATCCTATTTCATTATTAGGGTTGTTACAGAAACATTATCATAACTTACACTTTAGAATATTAGTTTTCCTTGTACTTTCTCTCAAGTTTGGAGAGGGTTTTTAGGAGACTTGAAGAAAGAAGGATTTTATATTCCCCAAGTTGCAAGTGGATCTTCTCCATTCAAATTTCTTTGCTTATATCAAGGTTTAATTTCTTATACCCATTTGATTTTAGTATCATTGTAGATGTATTTTGTTATTGCTTGATGTGTGGCTAAAATCCCCCATTCTTTGGGTGTGATATAGAAAATATGAGTTGATATTATTGTTGGGTCTGGCTTGCTCATATGTTAGATGTATTTTATAGGTGATTTCACCTAGTGGTTGTGATTTAAGTTAATGGGTTTGTAGTTGCAAATACAAACCCACCCATGTTTTATCGGCTTGCTCGAGAGGGAGATCATGAAACCAAGACTGTTATACTGATGGTCTAATGAGTGGGTCGACATGAGGTTCAGCTTGAGTGGGTGAGCCCTAGTCCCAACTTCTCCCCATATTTGATTTTCCTTTTTTTTTTATCGTTTTTACTGTATTTGTGACAAAAACCCCCAATCGAATTTGACACTTTGGTGTCACCCCTCTTTAATTTACAATATTTTTATTTATTAATATCTTTAGCTATGAATAATTAGAATGAAATTCTAATTGACGACATCTTCTCGAAAATGCTCCTTTGGGATACCACCCCAACCCTTGGTTGGGTTACTAAACTATGGATGATCATAGACGCTTAAACCATAGGTTAGTGTCGTTGCTCACAATAAGCATCAAACTCTAACTTCATGAAATGTAGAAGGCTTCATTCCGGGGCCATGTTGTCCTAGTGCCTCAATGAATTTATCAAATGATTTGTAATTGACACAACTAAAATGGAGCCCCACATCGTACATTCATCTTGCATAAGCACTTATTGTACTCTCTCTTAGAATTTTCTTATTTATATCAATTCTTGCTCCTTTTTCAAAGCCTCCTTTTTGTTGTGATTTTTGTGGAAATAAAGATTCATAGGGTCTTTCGTCATGTTTCGCGTCATGGATGATGCACCTCCACTAGAAGACATCTTTTGAGTTTTGGATGGAGACATCAGTTCATTATATTCATCCATATCAGCATCACCATCAATATTAACATATTCTTCTAGTTTTCCCACTTGAAATTTCGAATTAGTAGCGATTTTATTTGCCATATAAGCCCTTATTTCATCTCTAATCTCCGACGGACAACATATGCATTATTTTATATTTTTGTAATCACCCACTAAATGTTGCTTGTATCGAGTAATACCACAATTAAAAGTACCCCCACAAAAACACATTTAACTGAATCTTTTCTTAATCCTTAAGTACCATAATTTCATCTAATGTCCCTCTTTTTGCTAGCATCTGACGTCATTGAATTCACTATTTATGAACAAATAAATATTATATTAAATAGTATAAAACTAAATTAAGTAGGGAAGAAATAAGTATAGAAGGATTAATTTTTTTTAAAAAAAGTATATACAGAGCAGTGAGCAGTTAGTCGTCAGCAGTGAGCAACAAAATAGAACTGTCAGAAGTGAGCAACAAAACAGAACAGTCAGCAGTGAACAACAAAAACAAAGCAACAAAATAGAGTAGTTCACTGTTCACTACCACTGAAAAAACAGAACATAAACTGAAGAAGGAGAAACTAAAGCATATAAAAACTAAAAAGAAGAAGAAAAAAAGTGGTCTTTAGTCATACCTAGAAGCAAACACCACGAGAAGTGTAGAAGAAGTTGATGTGACTCGCGACTGAGGAGAAGAGTGTAGAATAACAGATTATTGAAAATCAGAATTTTGACTACTATTATTAAGTTAACCTTTTTTTAAAAAAAATGTTGCCACCTTGCCTATCCATCGTGGTCGCCTTATTGGTGCCATACCTCGCCTATTTAAATTTGGTTCGCCTCACTTTAATTAGGCGTTGAAGTGTCGCCTCGCCCTGTTTCCTTTTGTGAAAGTCGAGCGCCTTCCACCACACTGCTCCGACAGACAAGACGTACATTATTTTACATTTTTATAACCACCCACTAAATGTTATTTATGTCGAGTAATACCACTATTAAAAGTACCCAACAAAAAACACATTTAAGTGAATCTTTTGTTGATCCTTAAGTATCATAATTTCATGCAATGCCCAATTTTTTTTGCAAGCATCTGACGTCATTGAATTCATTACTTATGAACAAATAAATACTATATTATTAAGTATTAAACTAAATTAAGTAGGGAAGAAATCATTCTAGAAGGACTATTTAATATATATATGTACAGAGTAGTGAGTCGTGAAAACTAAAATAGAGCAACAAAATAGAACAATCAGCAGTGAGCAACAAAAACAAAACAATAAAACAGAGCAGTTGACTATTTACTACCACTAGAACAAAAAAAGCATAGACAGATCAAAGAAGAAACTAAAGTAGAGAAAAACTAAAATATTGAAAAGAACAGAAGAAGAAGTCGATAAAAACTTAAAATAAGAAAAAAGAAAAAGAGGTCTCATAGTCATACCTGTAAGAAGATACGAGGAGAAGATTAGAAGAAGCAGATACAACTCATGACTAAGGAGAAGAGTAGAAGAAGCAGACACAACTCGCGATGTGAATGAAAGTTTAAAGAAAACCCTTATTTTGACGAATATTATTAAGCCATACCTTTTTAAAAAAAGTGTTTGCACCTCACCTCACACTTGCCATCGACTTATTGGCAACATACCTTGCTTATTTAAATTCACATCGCCTCACTGTAATTAGACGCCTTACGGGTTTACTCGCCCGTTGACTCGCACACATGTCATACTCCTTGGTCCGTGTTTCTAAACGGGTCGAATGGGGAGCCCGCATGCCAGTGTACGGAGCGCGCAGATGCCAAAGCACGCCAGCATTTCCTCTCCTTGTCGCCTTTGGCGAAAGGCAAGCGCATGTCACAACACTGCTCCGACGGACAGGATGTGCATTGTTTAATAAAAAAAATTTATATTAGTTAAAACAAAACTAAATTTAAGTAGGAAAGAAATAACTATACAAGGATTAACTTTTTTAAAAATATAGACAAAGCAGTGAGCAGTCTGCGATGAGCAACAAAAATAGAGCAGCGAGTAGTGAGCAACAAAAATAGAGCAACAAAACAGAACCTTGAGTACCATAATTCAATCCAATGTTCCTCCTTTTACTAAAATATAACGCCATTGATTTCACTATTATGAACAAATAAATATTATCTTAATTAGTATAAAACTAAATTAAATAGGGAATAAATAATTATGGAAGGATTAATTATTTTCAAAAAATATATAAATAGAGAAGTGAGCAACAAAAAAATAGCAACAAACAAAGCAGTGAGCAGTCAGTAGTGAGCAACAAAACAGAGCAGTTCACTATCCAGTACCATTGGAAAAACCAGAGCATTGAGTGTCTGAAGAACAAATAGAAGTAGAGAAAAACCAAAAAACCGAAAAAGAAAAAAAGAAGCGAAGAAGAAAATTGACTGAAGAAGAAGAAGAAGGAGACGAGAAAAACTATGAAGAACAAGAAAAAAAAGAGGTCTCATAGTAATACTTGGAAACAGATTCGAGGAGAAAGTAGAAGAAGCAGATGCGACTCGCGATGTGAATGGAAGTTTGTAGAAAACCCTAATTTTGACTAATATTATAAAGTTAGACATTGTGTACATTATTTTACATTTTTATAACCACCCACTAAATGTTGCTTGTGTCGAGTAATACCATCATTTAAAGTGTCCATAAAAATATATTTAGCTGAATCTTTTATTGATCCTTGAGTACCATGATACCATCCAATGTCCCTGATAGCACTCGACGCCATTGAATTCACTATTTATTAACAAATTAATACTATATTAATTAATATAAAACTAAATTAAGTAGAGAAGAAATAATTATAGAAGGATTAATTTTTTTTTAAAAAAAATATACACAGAACAATGAGCAGTCAGCAATGGCAACAAAAACATAGCACCTCACTGTTTAATACCACTGAAAAATAGAGCACAGACTGACTAAAGAAGAAACTAAAGTAGAGAAAAACTAAAACCAAAACGAAATGAAGAGAAGAAAAAGAGAACTAGATGAAGAAGCAGAAGTCGAGAAAAACTAAAAAGATGAAGAAAAAAAGAGGTCTCGTAATCATACTTTGCAGAAGACGCGAGGAAAAGAGTGGAAAAAGCAGAGTTAAAGAAGCCAACGCGACTCGCGATGTGAAGGAAAGTTTGCAGGAAATCCTATTTTTGCTAATATTATTAAGTCAAACCTTTTTTTTTAAAAAAAGGCGGTGCCACTTCGCGTCACCATCGCGATCGCCTTAGTAGCGTCGTACCTCACCTATTTAAATTTTCCTCGCCTCACTGTAATTTGGTGTTAAAGCCTCACCTCTCCTTGTCACCATTAACGAAAGGTTAGCATTTTCCACATCACTGCTCCAATGGACAAGACGTACGTTGCTATACATATTTGTAACCATCCACTAAATGTTGCTTGTCTCAAGTAATACCACCAATAAAAGTACCCCCACCAAAACACGTTTAACTGAGTCTTTTGTTGATCTTTGAATACAACAATTTCATCCAATGTTCATCTTTTTGCTAGCATCCAACGCCATTGAATTCACTATTTATAAACAAATAAATTCTATATTAATTAGTATTAAATCAGATTAAGTAGAAAAAAGATAATTATAGAAGAATAATTTTTTAAAAAGTATACACATATTAGTGAGCAATAAAAATAGAGCAAAATAGAGTAATGAGCAGTCAACAATAAAACAGAGTAGTTCATTATTCACTACCACTGGAAAAACAGAGGAGTGACCAAAGAAGAAACAGAAGTAGAGAACAACTGAAAAACTATAAAGCAGAAAAGTGAAGAAGAAAAGGTCGAGAAAAAGTGAAAAGAAGAAGAAAGAAAGATGTCTCGTTTCATACCTCGCAGTAGGTGCGAGGACAAGAGTAGAAGAAGCAGACACAACTTGTTATGTGAATGGAAGTTTGCAAAAACCTAATTTTGACTAATATTATTAATTTAGAGCCTTTTTTCTTTTTTAGGGAAAAAGGTGTTTCCACCTCGTCTTGCCATCGCCTTCCCCTTATTGTCGTCATACTCGCCTATTTAGATTTTCCTAACCTCACTGTAATTATGTGTTACAGCCTTGTCTCGCCTTGCCTTTGTCGCCTTTGGCAAAAGGCAATCGCCTTTACAACCACTATTCCACCCGACAAGACGTACATTGTTTTATATTTTTATAACCAACCACTAAATGTTGCTTGTGTCGAGTAATACCACCATTAAAAGCACCTCCATAAAAATACGTTTAACTCAATCTTTAGTTGATTATTGAGTACATAATTTCATCCAATGCCCCTTTTTTTTACTACCGTAGGACGCCATTGATTCACTATTTATGAACAAATGATACTATATTAATTAGTATAAAACTAAATTAAGTAAGGAAGAAATTATTATATAAAAATTAACATTTTAAAAAATATAGACAAAGTAGTCAACAATCAAGAGTGAGCAACAAAAAATAGAGCACCATAACATAGCAATTCACAGCTCACTACAACCAGAAAAAAATTGAGCATAGACTGACTGAAGATGAAACTAAAATAGAGAAAAATTGAAAAAATGTAAAGAAGAAAATAAGAGAAGAAGAAAATAACTAATAGAAGTAGAAGAAAAAGTCGAGAAAAACTGAAAAGAAGAAGAAAATAAAGAGGTATTACGGTCATACTTGGCAGCAAACACGAGAAGAAGAGTAGAAGAAGTATGACTCGCGACTAAGGAGAAGAGAAGAAGAAGTAGACGCGACTTGCTAGCAGAAAACCCTAATTTTAACTAATATCATTAAGTCAAACCTTTTTTTAAAAAAAATTTAAGGTGTTGCCACCTCTTCTCACCATCGCCATCGTCTTATTGGTGTCATACCTCGTCTATTTAAATTCATCTCGCCTGACTGTATTCAGGCGTTACTCGCCTCGCATAGCCTTGTCACCTTTGGCAAAAGGTGAGTGCCTTTCACAATACTGCTTCGACAAACAAGATGTATATTTTCTTACATTTTTATAACCACCTACTAAGTGTTGCTTGTTTCAAGTAATACAACCGTTAAAAGTACCCCAACAAAAAACACATTTCACTGAATCTTTTGTTGATCCTTGAGTACCAAAATTCCTTCCAATTTTCCTCTTTTTGTTAGCATCTGATGCCATTGAATTCACTATTTATGAAAAAATAAATATTGTATTAATTAGTATAAAAAATTAAATTAAGTAGGAATTAAATAATTTTAGAAGGATTAAATTCTGTTTTAAATATAGATAGCACATTTAATAGTCAACACTGAGCGACAAAATCAGAGCAACAAAACATATCAGTCAGCAGTCAACAGTAAGCAACAAAGATATAGCAGGTCATTGTTCCCTATCACAAGAAAACAAAGCATAAACTGATTGAAGAAGAAACTGAAATAGAGGAAAACTAAAAAAGAAGAAAAGAAGAGGAGAATAAGAAGAGGAGAACTGAATGAAGAAGAACAACAATAATTAGAGAAAAACGTAAAAGAAGAAGAGTAAAAAAGGTCTCATAGTCATACATTGCAGTAGATGCAAGGAGAAGATTAGAAGACGCAGATGCAACTCGCGACTAAGAAGAAAAGTAGTAACAACATATGTGACTCACGATGTAAATGAAGTTTTTAGAAAATCTTAATATTGACTAATATTATTAAGTCATATTTTTTTAAAAAAAAATCGCCACCTTGGCTCGCCATTGCTTTATTGGCGCCATATATTGTCTATTTAAATTCGTCTCGCATCACTGTAATTAGGTGTTATAGCCTTTACTTGCCTCGCCTTGTCACCTTTAACAACACTACTCCATCGGAAAAGATGTACATTGTTTTACATTTTTGTAACCACCCACTAAATGTTGCTTGTGTCGACTAATACCACCATTAAAAGTACACCCACAAAAGAACACATTTAACTCAACTTTTATTGATCCTTGAGTAGACAGAGCAATGATTAGTAAGTAGTGAGCAACAAAAATAGAGCACCAAAAGAAAGCAGTTCATTAATCACTACCACCAAAACAAATACAGCATAGAAAGACTGAAGAAGAAACTGAGGTAGAGAAAAACTAAAAAATTGTAAATAAGAAAAGAAGAGAAGAAGAAGAAGTGAAGAAAAATAAAAGAAGAAAATAAAGATATATCATAGTCATACCTGGCAGCAGACACGAGGACAAGAGTATAAGAAGATGCGACTCGCGGCTAAGGAGAAGAGTCGAAGAAGATGCAACTTGCGGCCAAGGAGAAGGGTAAAAGAAGCAGATGTGACTAGCGATGTCAATGAAAGTTTGCAGAACCCTAATTTTGACTAATATAATTAAGTCAAACCTTTTTTTTAAAGAAAAAGGTGTTGCCACCTTGTCTCGTCATCGTAATTGTCTTATTGGTGTCAGAACTTACCTATTTAAATTTGCCTCACCTCACTGTATTTGGCGTTACAACCTCGCCTCGACTAGCCTTGTCGGCTTTTGCAAAAGGCGAGCGTCTTTCACAACACTGCTCCGATAGAAAAGATGTACATTGTTTTATATATTTGTAACCACCCACTATATGGTACTTGTGTCGAGTAATACAACATTTAAAAGTACCGCCACTAAAAATACATTTCACTAAATCTGTTGTTGATTCTTGAAGACCATAATTCCATCCAATGTCCCTCTTTTTGCTAGATGTGATACCATTGAATACACTATTAATGAAAAAATCAATGCTATATTAATTATTATAAAACTAAATTAAGTAGGGAAAAAATAATTATAGAAGGATTGATTTTATTTTTAAAAGAAAATATAGACAGAATAATCAGTAGTCAGTAGTGAGCAACAAAAATAGAGCAACAAACAAAGCAGTGAGCAACAAAAACAGATTTGTTCACTATTCACTACCACTAGAAAAAACAGAGCATACAGTGATTGAAGAAGAAAGTAGAGAAAAACTGAAAAAGAAGAAAAGAAGAGAAGAAGAGAACTGAGTGAAGAAGAAGAAGTCGAGAAAAACTGAAAACAAGACCAAAAAAGGTCTCATAGTCATACCTGGCAGCAGACGCGAGGAGAAGAGTAGAAGAAGTAGATATGATTCGCGACTGAGGAGAAGAGTAGAAGAACCAGACGCGATTCCCGATGTGAATGAAAGTTTGCTGAAAATCCTAATTTTGACTAATATTATTAAGTCATACATTTTTTAAAAAAAATAAAGGCGCTGCCACCTTGCCTCGTCATCGCCACATCCTTATTCACATCATATCTCGCCTATTTAAATTTTGCATCGCCTTACTGTAATTAGGTGTTATAGCCTCGCCTCGCCTCGCCTTGCCTTGTAGCCTTTCACAATAGTGCTCTGACAGAGAAAATGTACATTGTTAACATTTTTATGACCAACCACTAAATGTAACTTGTGTGGAGTAATACCACCACGAAAAGTACCCCCACAAAAAAATCATTTAGCTTAATCTTTTGTTCATACTTGAGTACGATAATTCTATCCAATGTCCCGCTTTTTGCTTGCATTCAACACATTGAATTCATTATTTATGAAAAAATAAATACTATATTAATTACTATAAAACTAAAGTAAGTTATAAGAAATAATTATAGAAGGATTTAATTTTTTTAAAAATAATATAGACAGAGCAGTGAGCAATCAATAGTGAGCAACAAAAATATAGCAACAGAACACCGGAGTGGGCAACAAATCAGAGCAGGTCACTTTTCACTACCACTTAAAAAAATAGAGCATATATTGATTGATTTAACGTTTCAATTACACCTCATCCAATTCTAGATGTTGAACAATCGTAAATCAGTATAAAACCCAACTAAATGAGTTGGGGTTGAATCTCACAGGGAGCGGTACGTGTTTCAGACTCAATTGGGAAGTATAAATGCGGTCAAATCAGTCATAGGAAGAAAAACGTATCGTCACATCATTTAAAATAAGGGGTGACACAAATGTCAAATGGGGGTTTTGGTTTTGATTATTAACTACGAACAACAGTCACAACAATACAAATAAACAGTATTGAGCCGCTTTAGATGTGATAGATATAGGCTAATATAGACATATAGGTAATTGCAACTATTAGTAAATAGCTAATTATCATTGAGTACGCTAGGCTATAGATGAGGTAAATTTTTATCGTACCCTGAATCAAGTGATTTCGCTCGAACATTAATAAGCATGCAAAATAAGAACAGTCCACACCTTAATCCAATCACTTTCTCCAGTTGAATGTGTGGGATTGGGTTTAGGATTCACTCTCTCCAGTTGAATCCAGGTCAACCCAACTCCCACAAACCATCAATCAAAAATATCTCTGTCTCTCTCTCTCTCTCGCAAGCCAAGAACACAAAGATAGAACAATATTTGCAACTATAATTTCTAACTTAAACTAAAATTAATGATTGAACTCAATTTTAAATAGAATTTCAACTAACAATTAGCAACACCCATACGCTAAATCAGCCCAAAATCACATAATCACACCCCAAGATTTTGGGTTTTAGCTAAACATTATAAAAGGTAAAAACTATTACCAAATTGAATATCCATCAACTGCGCAAAAGTGATTTCGTCCTTATAATGCTCCAATTTGATGAACCTCAAAGACCCACTTCTGATTTCTCAAAAGTGAATTTTTTTCAATCTTTCAAATCTAAGGTAAACTCTAGCGAAAATTTTCTCCACATGCTCAAACTCAATAAAATGATTGTTCTAAATAGTAATTGATACTAAACTAAATGTTCAAAAACATAATTATAGTCGCCAAAAATAAGCTATGAAAGCTCATTCAACGAAGTAAGTCGGACTCGCCGAACCACTCGGTTAGCTGCCTTTGATCTCTTTTATCGCCCTTCTGCCTTGACATTTAGCATCTTCAAGTTCAGTAACTTAGGTCAATCTATCTTGGCTTCACGGAATCACTCGACAATCCGCCGACTGCTCCTTTTCATCACCAATTTGGTTCTTTCGTTCAAGTCTTGGCACGCTTGAACTTTAGGCGATCTAATAAGTCACTCGACGATACACCAAGTGCTTAAGGTGATCCTCAGGCTCGCTCATCTTCATTTCTTCAGCTTGTTTTGTTTTTTTTTTTTTGCATGTTAGTATCCTTGCTTTGTTCCTCAATCCATATTCCTGAAAATCAAGGAATTATCATCAGTTATTGTCACAAAATAAACATTTGAGGACACTAAATATATATAAACAAATCCCTAAATGAGTCCAAAATCTCAGACTCAACAACACCCCCAACTTATACTTTTGCTTGTCCTCAAATAAAACTCAAGTTTAGCAGTTCAAAAAACATGCCTCAAACAGTGCTACAAAAGACTCAATCATGAATTCACACAATAAGACTCAACTTACTCATGCAAGGATCAATTGTGCACTCAAAGATTCAAGTTGTGACTCATCATTATCAAAGATGCTCAAGTTCATAATACTTGATTAAAATGCAAGTTCAAGTTCAACAAAGATACTCAAATGCCCTCACAACAAAGATGATTTCATATTCAAACACAGTTCTTCAACAATTTATAATTCTGGAATCACATACAACTCTCACACTCACAAAGATGAACACGTACATGACTTCACCCAGAAGTTTGTCCTTATTTTCCAATCAACATTCGTTTCAACTTGATCAAGATCAAAAAGGTATTTTCAAGGTTTCTAAGGAGGCTGAGTGTAAAGGTATGTTCATTTATTATCAGTGGTTGCTATCCTCATGAAATGTGGTCTAAACATCACTCTCTTACTTTACTTCAACATTTGACTCATCCTCAAAATTCACCCTATTATTAATTTTCCAATGCCGGACACCCCATTTCTTTTGCAACTTTCACAACTTTTTCATTCTTTTTCTTTTGCTTCCTTATTTTATTTCTCTTTTTTATATGGAGGGGTTCCATATTTTTCAAGACCATATATCAAGGGGACTTCTTCACACTTCTAAATTTACCTTTTTTATTCACCACACCTCCAACTTAGGATTTCGGCTTAAGTTGGCTATTCAAACAAACCACACTTCATGAGAATTATGGGTGAAGAATAAAGAGGGTCTTAATTGCATCAAGTTTCATCCAAGAAAAGGATATGCTTAAAGGGGTTAAATCAAGGTTCACACATCTCACAAGATTAGCCACAAAAGAGGTATATTTTTAAATTGTTTCACTCTTCAAAATTGTTGCCTAAGATCATTTCAAGTACTTGCATCACTTAGACAACCAGACTGACGAGGAAAATTCTAGGTGTCATCAGACAAGTTTAAACTAAGTTATCACCCAAGACATTGACACCAATATCAAAATGAGACTCCATTTTCGCTAGTGTGCAATTCTTACAACAAGAGACTCATTCGGTAATTGGTTAGTCATAACTAGATGCAAAAATTTCACACATTGTCCATGCAACTTAATTTGGCCTAATTGTAGCCGCACATTCATTTTTATTTGATTAAGAGAATTATTCAAGTCATCGATATTGATCATGACCAATACTCAATTTGCACAAGTCATCGATATTCCTATTCCCTTGTGGCACTAGAGCTCCGTAGGCAATGTAAAACTCCCGAACCCAATTAGAAATGTAAGGGCCATGGGGTCTAGTGAAAATCTAGAACTTGTCGGAACTCAAGGTGCGCCATATATCTTGATATATTTCTACTACTCCATCTGTAGACAACTTCTCCTCAATGATGGTTCTCAATCCCTCAACCTTTAGTCTATTCAAAGATTGGGGAGGAGGACCTTGTGCAGGTGGTACTGGGACCACTGCCTGATCTGGAATGGGAGGAGGAGCAGTAGCCTGGGGTGCCCTAATCTTAGACGGATCATTTAACCTTTTGGAGCACATCTGAATTCTCCAGGCTAATAGTAGTTGATCATCTCAAGCTTAGAAATGGCAGCATGCGGGTGCTAGTGCTCACCCTCACTCTCAGAAGTGGTGAGGTGAGTGGCATACACTCACTTCTTATTGGAGCTGACCTCAGGTGATTCAGGCGCAGGTGGCTATCCTTTCCCTTTACCCTTCCCACCTATGGTAGGTAGTTTTGTGGCCTTTTCTTTGGATGCAGTTGCATCCTCGTTGATAGTGATTCCATTCATCTTCTTGCGGGGCAAAATGTCTCGAACTGCTATTTTTGGATTTCCAATCTGCTATACACACCAAAGAGGGTTAGAATTAATCCAATAAGAATTGCAGAAATTAGTTTGCAAAAAGATTTGCCGAACCAATCGGTGAGTCACCGAATCACTATGGAGAGCCAAAACAGGCTAGCCGAAAGAACTGTCTTCAGAAATTCTTAAAAAGATAATAGGTCAGCCATAGGTAGGGGCATTCCATGAATCGTCGACACCATTCGGCGAGCTCAGACTATACCGCTAAAGTTACTGTGTGTTTTAGGGTTAGGGGCGCAGAAAGAGCGATTAAGGGAGACTTTCAGCGAGTTGCTAAGTGAACTCGGATAGCTCAGGCTTCTTGCAGAAAGTTACAGAACAAAACTCAACCAAAAAGTAGAATTAAAGGCGATCAAAAGGGGGCTTTGGAGATCCGACGAGTGGTTTGGCAAGCTCGACCCAGCTTGCCAAACTACCCTACGTGCCAATTTTTTACCCTGCTTCCCAAAATCAAGCCCGCAGCCCCTGAAAACAAAATCAAACAACATTCTCAATCAATTAACACCAGACCCATATGACCCATGCCACAGAGTTACTTAGACTTCCCCAAGTTTGGCCAAAATTGGTCATTTTACGAGTTTTGCCCTTAAGAATGACGTCAAATGCTCTATCATTGGAAAAGTATGTAATTTAGACAATTGGGGTTACTCAGACTTTACCCGACTAGACTCAACAACAATTTAACACAACCCCCAAATTTAAGATCAATTTTAAAGCACAAAATTTGGAAAATCAATAATATAAGCATATTAATTTAGCACAATTACGAGACTATGATAGGAACAACTATCACATGATTACCATTTAAGAGAACCCCGGCACACATCAACACAATTATATAAATGCATTTAAATTTAACCTCTATTTAAGAGTTTGGGGTTTGAAAAACCAATCTTTATGCCAAAATATGTGTTTAAAAATCTAGGCAGCAAAATAATCTAACTCTGAGAACGAGATCAACCAGAAATGAGCAATAACATGCAGGAATAAGGAAAATATAGAGTGTGGGTGTGATCGTATGAGATAAAAATGAGTGAATATGAAAGAGTTTGTAAGTATACCCTTTTGGTCTTTTAAAATCATTCAATTTGCGGCCAATCAGCGATATTAGTTGTTAACGACCTGTTTAGTCGTTTTGAGCAGCAGATTTTATTTCTGGAAAAACTGGCTGAGACGACGGAACCCACGACGGACCGTCATGGCCACGACGGACCGTCGAGGGAGTCTCGTTCCAAAACACTTAGAATTCTGAAATTTGGGTACTGAAATCGACTCTCT
>NC_028639.1:33991931-33998080 GCF_001406875.1 Solanum pennellii | reverse complement strand
ATGAGTTTAAGTCTTCCGCATTACTTTCTGTTGATATTAAATTGAAATGTTAAGGTTTAGATTGGTTGGTTCGCTCACATAGGAGGGTAAGTGTGGGTGCCAGTCGCGGCCCGGTTTTGGGTCGTGACAACTTAGCGATACGCCAAGGGGTTACTTACCTCGCCGAATTTTATAGGACCTCTAGTTAATTTTGGGGTCTAAATGGCAGACATATTAGGACCTCTAGTCCTTAGGGTTTTTACGCTCATAAAGAGGAATGTACCTATCTTTCTTTTATGTACAGTACTTCAAATTCCATGATCTTTTTGGACAAAAGATTCAAGTGAGTCAACATTTTTGCTAGATTCTACTCCCTTTCTTTTTGGTCTTAGTCATCATGAGATCGAGGAGCTAGGATGATACTATTTCATATGGTTGTCATATTAGACCACCCAAAGAAAGTTGGTCAACGACTACTCTGTTCTCAGGACCAAGACCTCTATAGTAATAGTCAAGTAGCATCTTATCTGCCATTCCATTAGTTGGGCACTGAAGCAATAGTGCCTTAAATCTCAACCACGACTCATGGATTATCTCACCCTACCAGTGCTTGAAATCTAGGATCTAATCCCTAAAAATCTCCATCTTTGAAGGAGGGTGGTCCAATTTATTACAGTTGCTACCATATACACTCGTTTCCTATGTTTAACAAGAAAGAAAAAAACCAAACTAAAAATAAGTAGATTCAACTGTGACTAACAAGAACACAATTCAACTTCACCAAAAGAATTTCAAACAACACCACTCCCAGCAGCGATGCCATTTTGCTTAAACGTTTCAAGCACACCTTATCCAATTTTAGGTGTTGAACAATTGTAAATCAGTATAAATGAGTTGGGGTCAAATCCCTTTGGGAGCGGTATGTGTTTCAGATTCAATTGGGAAGTATAAATGTGGTCAAATTAGTGATAGGAATGAAAATTGTCGAACAAAGACATCATTCAAATTGAGGAGTGACGCAAATGTCAAATGCGGGTTTTGGTTTTGATTATCAACTACGAACAACAGTCACAACAATAAAATTAACAATAATGAGATGGATTTTTGGGATGTGATCGATTATAGGCTAATATAAACATATGGTTAATTGCAAATATTAGTGAATTGCTAGATATCAATGATTAGGCTACACTATAGAGGAAGTAAATTTTCTCTCGAACAATATATCCTTAATCAAGTGATTTCTCTCGAACATCAACAAGTATGCCAAATAAGAACATCCCACGCCTTAACTCATTCACTCTCTCGAGTAGAATGTATGGGATTGATTTTAGGATCACTCTCTCAAGTTGAAGCCAGGTCAACCCAATACCTACAAACCATCAAGCAAAAACCTTGGTTCTAAAATCTCTCTCTCTCTCTCTCTCGATCAAGCCAATAACACAAACATAGAACTGCATTTGCAACTACAATTTCTAAGTTAAACCACAATTAATGATTGGTGTCACGGACGCGGACATGACATTGGAATCACTTTAGATGACATTTAAACTAACAATTAGCAACACCTATAAGCTAAATCAACCCATAATCACACCCCAAGAATTGGGATTTTAGCTAGACATTATAAAAAGGTAAGAACCTTTACCAAATTGATTATCCATCAGATGGGAAAAAGTGATTTGTTCATTACAATGCTCCAATTTGATGAGCCTCAAAGACCCACTTCCAATTTCTCAAAAGTGAATTTTTAAATCCTTCAAAGCTAAGATAAAATCTGTAGAAAACTGTCTACAGATGCTCAAAACTTAATAAAATGATTGTTATAAAGAGTAATTGATACTAAAATAATGTTCAAAAACGTATTGATAGTCGCCTAAAATAAGATACAAAATCTCATTCGACGAAGTAAGTCGGGTTCGCTGAACATCTCGACGAGCCGACCTTTGATCTCTTTCATCGCCATTCTACCTTGGCATTAAACATCCTCAAGGTCTGTAACTTTGGGCGATCTATCTTGTCTTCGCGGAATCACTCGCCGATCCGCCAACTTTTCCTTTTCATCGAAACTTGGTTCCTTCCTTCAGGGCTTGGCACATTGGAGGCGGTCTGATAAGCACCCGGCAACACGCGAAGTGCTCTTGAAGCTCCTTGGGCTCGCCCATCTTCATTTCTTTAACCTGTTTTGCTCCTTTTTGCATGTTAGTGTCCTTTCTTTGTTCCTCAGTTCATATTCCACAAAATAAAAAATTTAACATCAGTTATTGACAAAAAATAAGCATTTGAGAACACTAAATCTATATAAATAAAGTCCTAAATGAGTTCAAATCTCGGACTCATCACTGGTTGAAGAAGAAATTGAAGTAGAGAAAACTAAAAAGTCGAAAAGAAGAAACTAAGAGGAGAAGAAGAGAATTGACTAAAGAAGAAGAAGTCGAGAAAAACCAAAGAAGAAGGAAAAAAGAGGTTTTATTGTCATACATGGAAGCAAAAGTAAGGAGAAGAATAGAAGAAGTAGATGCAACTCGTGACTGAGGAGAAGAGTTAAAGAAGCAGACGCGGCTGGCGATGTAAATGAAAGTTTGCAGACAACCCTAATTTTTACTAATATTATTAAGACATTTTTTTAAAAAAATGGATTTGCTACTTCGCTTCAGCATCACATAGCCTTATTGGCGCCATATCTTAACTATTTAAATTTGTCTCACCTTATTGTAATTAGGCATTACAGTGTCACCTTACCTCGCCTAGTTGACTTTGGCGAAAGGCGAGCGCCTTACACAACATTGCTTCGATGGACAAGATGTACATTGTTTTAAATTTTTATAACCACCCATTAATTGTTGTTTTGTCGAGTAATACCACCATTAAGAGTACACACATAAAAAAACACGTTTAATAGAATTTTTTGTTGATCCTTGAGTACTATAGTTCCATTCAATGTCTCTCCTTTTTCTAACATCCGATGCCATTGAATTCATTATTTATGAACAAATAAATACTATATTAGTTAGTATAAAACTAAATAAGTAGGGATAAATAATTATAAAAGGATAATTTTTTTAAAATATAGACAAAGGAGTGAGCAACATGAGCAACAAAAAAAAATGCAACAAAATAGAGCAGTTCATTGTTCACTACCAGTGAAAAAATAGAGCATAACTAACTGAAGAGAAACTGTAGTAGAGAAAATATGAAAAATTAAAAATAAGAAAAGAAGAGAAGAAAAAGAGAACTCACTAAAGAAGAAGAAGTCAAGAAAAACTTAAAAGAATAAGAAAAAAAGAGTCTCACAGTCATACCCGACAGCAGATGCGAAAGAGAAAAGTAGAAGAAGCAGATGCGACTCGCAAGCGAGGAAAAGAGTAGAAGAAGCAGGAGTGACTTGCGAGGTGAATGAAAGTGTGTAGAAAACCCTAATTTGTATAATATTATTAAGTCAAAACTTTTTTTTTTAAAAAAAAGGTGTTGCCACCTTGCTTCGTCATCGCCATCGTCTTATTGGCGTCATACCTCACCTATTTAAATTCGTCTTGCCTCATTGTAATTAGGCGTTACAACTCTGCCTTCCCTCGACGACAAGGTGAACGCCTTTCACAACACCGTTTCTTCCCCTTTTTCCTTCTCTAATGAGGTTGCTTAAATTCCTCTTGAAGTTGATTTTGTTTCTCCTTCGACCACCACTCCTCAATCGAATGCCCATACTTAATGTAGTTTGCATAAAATTTGGCCTAAAAATTCGTACTCTATATTTTGTTGTTTAGTGCCAAAGGGGGTGTCCAGACTCTATGATTCATTAATACAAATATATATTCGTATATTGGTAGATATTTATATTTAAATTAAATTATTATATATGTCACTAATGTATTATCAAATTAACAAGATCTTCTAATTTGAAAATATATTATTTAAAATGTTCAAAGTTCTTTTTTTTTAAAAAAAAACATAACAAATGTGAAAATATCCGAATATATATGAATCATTTAAAATTTATCATTTACAAAATAAATTTTATATGTAGTAATATGGAATAAACATTTACATTTTGTCCCACATCAAATTAAAATTTAATAATTATAAAAAAAATTAGTAGCATTAATGAAAAGTCCTATTTATTTATGTAAGTATAAAAGTTATTAGAAATTCAGCTATTGCACATTAATTCTTTAGATATAACATTATAAAATTCCTTTGTTATTACTAATTATTGCAAATGTTATTCACACTCTTTTACATTCTTAGTTATAATAATATAGAAAATACATATAAAAAAACTGAACTTGACAATAAAACTTATTTTAACACTTTAACTTTATAGGTAATTATTTATCCCCCCCCCCAATAATTTTTCAAGTCAATTTAATATCACCTTAAAATTATAACACCAGTCTCACAATGACAAGTGCACTCCACACACGCCATGTCATTGATATGTCATCGCCACATCATTGCTACATTAGTGCCACGTAGAACATTATTTAAATTTTTTTTTAATTGTTTTTTTTGTTTCTTTTTATTTATTCACAATTTTAGAAAGCAAAAAAGTTTCAAAAAATGAGATCATCTTCCTCAACTCAATTGCAATTGAACAAATTCGATAACAATTGAAAGATCGATCCAAAATGTCAAAATCATTCTCACAAAAATACATTCAACTTTTAAGACAATGAATAATGATTGAAAGTTTAATTTCCAATGAAGAAATTATAGATTTTTCATTAAAAAGAGCTTCAAGTTCATCACGTTCAAACACTGCCATAAACAATACTCCCTCTGTCCCTTTTTATTTGTCTACTTTTTAATTGGCACATCTATTAAGAAAATAATTAATGACGTAGTGAGTTTACCATTTTACCCCTATTAATTATGAAGTGGATGAAAAGTTCTACATTTTTCAAAGTAATTAGTCATTTAATTGTGGGTATAAGGTAAAAAAATTGTCCTTTCTTGATTTAACAAAATGGACAAGTAATTAGGGACAACTATAAAAGGAAAAGTGGACAAGTAATTAGGATCGGAGGTAGTAATTTTTAAGCAAGAGTTTCCTTTTTTTTCTTCTATTCATCACACTTTTACGGATCAAAAGGAAATAGAGGTGGGGTGAGGGCATTCCAAAAAAGAGAAAGAAGATGGAAAGTTCAATGAAGAAGAAGAAAAGGGTGATGCAATGGTGGTTGAGGCGGCAAATCCGAAGAGAAAGTAAAAGGCCAAGTGAAGCTTCAAAGAGGAGAAATAAGGTCGAAATGAGGTTATCGAAGAAGGAAAAATTAAAGAAGTGGGGGCTGGTCGCTGAGGGCTAGAGGGGTGGTGGAGTATGAGGAAGATGAAGGAAAAAAGATTATTGGCTAAAAAGAAAAAATGGGGCCCACTTATTTTTTTGCTATTTAAGCGCAATATACTTTATGACTTGTCATATTAGCTGTTTTGGTGTATTTAAATTCACTTGAAAAGAGATAATGAGGGGTAAATAAATACCCCTAAAGTTGAAGTACTAAACTAATTTTCGTTGTCGAGTTCGGGGGGGGGGGGTTATATATTTTCTCATTAATAATATGATGAATTTCATATTTATTACATTAATCATTTCTATCTTTCATCTTTCCTTATATTAACTTTTGACCAACAATTTTTCATATTATTATACCACCCCTGTATATGTGATAACAAGATGTTATTTTTTCTTTGACAAATCATGCTTGATTGAATAAATCAAAAATCATTTATAAGTATATGAACTATATGTTTGTTGGCTGTAAGATGAACATGTGATTAGGGGTGTACGTGGTTCGATTTTGAATCAGATATTGGTTAAAGTCAGAACCAAACCAATTTAGTCGATTTTTTAATTTTTTAAAACCAACAAACGAAAAAAATAGTCATTGGTTTGGTTATTGTCGGGTTGGTTTTATTGGATTTTATTTGTCCTGATTTCTTACCATTTATAGGTTTTCCTTTTAGGAAAAGGTTTTGGATTGACTAATCCTTTTCTTGTAGGAAAAGGTTTAGGACTCTATAAATAGAGACATGTTCCTTCTAACTTAATTAGCATTCACAATGTAGTCTTAAGGGCTTCGAGAGTTTTGGTTAGGGGGAGAATTTATGGGTCACAAGCTTGATACGTTATCACTTGTGTGAACCTCCCATGTATTCCGAGTGAATTGGTTGAG
>NC_028639.1:33987739-33991460 GCF_001406875.1 Solanum pennellii | reverse complement strand
ATAAATTTTGCAAAGGAGATTATGGAGAGGAGAAGCAAGTTGTTTAAGATTAAGTAAAGAAGGTGGACAAATTTATTTTGTCAAAAATTCAGGCCAAGGGGGAGATTTGTTGGATTTTATTTGTCCTGATTTCTTACCATAAATAGGTTTTCCTTTTAGGAAAAGGTTTTGGATTGACTAATCCTTTTCTTGTAGGAAAAGGTTTAGGACTCTATAAATAGAGACATGTTCCTTCTAACTTAATTAGCATTCACAATGTAATCTTAAGGGCTTTGAGAGTTTTGGTTAGGGGGAGAATTTATGGGTCACAAGCTTGATACGTTATCACTTGTGTGAAACTCCCATGTATTCTGAGTGAATTGGTTGAGGTTGTTTTCCTTTGTATTTTGTACTCTCATATTTATAGTGGATTGCTCATCTCCTTTGTGGACGTAGGTCGATTGACCGAACCACGTTAAAACTCTGTGCCTTTTGGTATATTCTCGTTGTCTTCTTACTCGTGGTCTTCTTACTCGTGGTCTTTCGAGGTTTGCTTTGCTAGCTTCCTCATTTACACCTTCTTATTTTCGATCCTAACAGGTTTGATTTTTCTGATTTTTTTCAGTTCGAAAGTAATAAATTTTTTGAGGACATACATATCTTGATAGACATAACACCTAGTATATGAACAATCCATAGAAAAGGTATTGTTGGTTCAATTAAGCAATACATAGTTATCATTACACAAACAAAGTGATTCAACTAAGAGAAAGCATGACTATCTTATGAAAGGTATGTTACGTAAAGACTAAGTAATAAATTTTGATGAACTTGGACTTAGAATTATAATAGTTGGAATTTAAGTGTTGGACTTCAGAAAATGGTTAATTTAAGACTTAAGTTAATTAAAATTCAAAAAAATAATTATATTTTATATGTGAATAATATATAAATAATTATAAAATTATATATCTAATTTATCGATTCGATTTAATTATTTTTGCAGTTATTTTTATTAAAACCAAAACCAAACTAAATAGTATAGATTTTTAAAATTTTAAAAATCAAACTTAACCAAATCCAACGAAATATCAGTTTTTTTAATCGGTTAGGTGCAAATTGCGGGTAGATTTTGGTTTGGTTTTTTAAACTATAACCATGAACAACCCTACATATGATTATACATATGATCTCACACATACAATTTATTCTTTAGTTTTAACTTTTAATTTTTTCGGTAAAAAAATGCAAATTTTCTCGTTTACTTCACATGTTCATATGACATCTAAAATTTAACGTGGAATACACATGCAAAGCACATTTGGTTAGATGACAAGAAAAATACACAATAAATATCGTCTACGAGGTGATATTAGTGAGATACGATAAATTACATGATTGAACTTTATCGAATTGAAACAAATATATACATTATTACATTTAACTAATAAATTTTTTCATTATTGCATTTAACCTATAAATTTTTCATACGTTCATAGGTTCATGTGAATAAGAGATATATATGACAAACCCACATTGAACATTCAAAAAAAAATCTGCAATATTATTTTGTATTGAACTTAATATTCAAATCTTGCACTTAAATAAGCAATACTATTTAATATAACATATAATTTCTGAATTGATAATCACTTGCAACAGACGTGTTATATATATATAAAAGAGAACCCTAGGCCCGCTTATGTGGCGCCACCACAAGCAAGAATTCTCTTTAAATTTATTTGATTTTCAAAACTAGCCTCTCTTTCATGAAAATTTATAACTTTTATGAAAAGTTGAAACTTTTTTCATGAAAAGTTGTGACTTTTATGAAAAGTTGTAACTTTTATGAAAAATTATAATTTTGTAATGAAAAGTTGTGACTTTTATGAAGAGTTGCGACTTTTATGAAGAGTTGCAACTTTTATGAAATGTTGTGCCCTTTCCGAAGGGTTGTAAACCTTCGAAAAAGTTGTGATCTTTCCGATAAGACACAATAATAATTTTTTTACAGTACCCTTTTTTTTCTATAAATAGAGGACTAGACAGTGCATTCAGTGGATTCGATCTTTTTCATTCTGTTTCATTCTAATGTTGCATATCCTAGTATGTTTTTTTACAATCATTAGTTTATGATTATTTTATTAATTGTCATTTTTGAGTATATGCTTTAAACATTGTTATTTATGTTTATGCAAAGTTAGTATTAGAAGTATTTGTTTCTACAGATTAAATAACAAACATCAATTGAATATTTAAGCAAGTTTTCTCTATTGAAATAGTTGAAGGTACATCTAAAAAAGCCCTTTCAAGTCTCAAATTTCTTCATCAAGAACATTATTCCTTCACATACAAAGATGCAATTTTGTGTTTTTCAAAAAATCCTTTGAGAGTTAATAACTTTGCATGCCCACATTTTTTTTATGTTGTTATCTGTTTTAACGAAATTTTATCACTGGATATTATGAGTACTTTAAGGATTGAAAGTTGATTGAAGTGTTAGTCAATTTTTTGAGGTATCTTATTTCAAAACATAGGAACTTTTCTGGTTAGATTGATTTGTTATCATCATTGAATATCTCATAGTTTACTCCCTTAAATGTGTCTTTTTCCTCGTTGTTTTGTTGTATCCTTACAATTGTAATTGTTTGCTATGTATATAATCTAACTATGATAAGAATTTTCGTCCAATGTTTTTCCTTTTTTTTCCTTTTCATTCTACTCATCTAAATATTTTTGTTGTAAGTTGTGATTATTTTTGCCAAGCTAAATTAGAAGAATATGAAACAAAACCTACTCTAAACAAAAGTAATATCTTAATCTACAAAAGATATGCCTATTAACATAGATTTATTATCCTTCATGTCCCAACGTTTGAATTATCTAGGTAATTCTTTTTAATTTTTTAGTGTTCGAGAATATTTCTGTAATATGAGTCTAGAATCAAACATTTTTGTCTATTTATACTTTCATAATGCAACAATCATACGTAAATATTCTTGAAAAAGCCATAAAGTTTCATTGATGAAGCATCCTGAAGGGCCATCCGCAGTTTAATGACGAATGAATTTCTATAAGGGTCAACAATATAATTTTGTTGTTGTTCCAAATTTATTTTTCTCCTTCTATAAGTTTTCGTTACAGTAAGAAATTAATAATAACAAAAAGCGGTGAACATTTGACCTCAGACAATTAGATTGTCTCTAAAAAAATTATTTATGTTGCTGCAGTATACATTTTTTTAACAGTCTTAATTTATTTATAACTCATATTTATCATTGAAATTTTTCACATAAATATATTTACACAAGGACTTATTCTAACCATAAAATTATGGGATTTTATATTTTTCATATACAAAAAAAATTATAAAAAGTGATGTTAAGTCGATACATAAAAACATCAATCAATTTTGACAAGATAATTATATCATATAATAGAGTTAATACCTCAGATGGTCACTCAACTTTGCACCATTCTCTCAGAAAGTCACTCAACTTTCAATTTTCCCTCAAAAGTCACTCAACTATGCACTCTTCTCTCAGAAAGTCACTCAACTTTCAATTTTCCCTCAAAAGTCACTCAACTATGCACTCTTCTCTCAGAAAGTCACTCAACTTTCAATTTTCCCTCAAAAGTCACTCAACTATCCACTCTTCTCTCAGAAAGTCACTCAACTTTCAATTTTCCCTCAAAAGTCACTCAACTATCCACTCTTCTCTCAGAAAGTCACTCAACTTTC
>NC_028639.1:33968781-33985967 GCF_001406875.1 Solanum pennellii | reverse complement strand
TATATATATATATATAAACTATTTTATAAAAAAAAATGTCAACTTTATATAACAAAGTTAAAAGGATATATGAAATCCAGAAGAAAAAAAAATCCAACCAGGAAAAGAAAAAGCAAAAAGTAACACATTATGAAGAAAACAAAAATCACTTGCATTGGTAACAAAATTTTATCTAATCCTCTCCTTTTTAGAAAAAAAAAAAAAGATTTCCAAGATTGGAAGAGACATTTTTCAAAGTGTCTGAAACCTTTTCAGACCACTCCCTTTTACTTCCAGAAAAATTTTGCTTTGTTGATTTTCCGGCAGTTCCTTCTCTGCTTTCCAGGGAAAGATAAAGAGCTCAAAATCTACAATGTGAGGCTCTTTAGTCTACTGGTGAGACATATCTCTTAAGCTCACTACTCAAAACTTCCCCAAGATAATGACTTTCTGTATCACTCAGATATGTTGATATTAAAGCTTTTTCACTTGTTTTCTTCAAATCTTGAAATACTACCCATTTAAGGATTTCAACTTTTGAAGTTATGTTAGACCCAGTTTTTGCTCTAAATTTGGGATGTAAAGATCCATTTTTCTTTTTGGAGAAAATCTCTCTTGCATGTGCACTTAGATTTGTTCTCTTTTATCTTTCCTTAAAAACAATTCTTTCTCTTACTCTTTTTGTGCTTAGAAAAATCGAGATATATATATGTGTGGACTCATGGTTTCTTTGCAACGCGTATTTTGTCAAAGGCATGTTTGTTTTCAAGTCTATGCGTCTACATTGACTTTAAAATAGTTAAATTTTGGGATATTAAACTACTCTCTGATTAGGTTTTCAACTTTGGATGCTTGCAAAACATCTTTTAGTGTCACTTTAAAGTATAGAAAAGTGGTTGAATATGCATAAGGACCTAAATAGGGTCCCATTTGTAGTTTTGAACCAGTATTTCAAACAAAAGATGTTTTCTTTAGCCATTTTTAATTAATTTTCTCAGTGTACTGTTTAATTTATGGTCCATGTGTAGGTCATATATATTTTTGTTTGATTCAATCATAAGGTGTGGATCTTTGTTTTGTCACATGGCAAATTTCTTAAAGGGAAGCATTTGCTGTTTCAAGAAAGTGTCTGCAGGCAATATTCTTCCAACTAATCTGGTTTGGATGTCTTTTATGAGGTTCAATTCAATGCTTCCCTTCTCTTTCAATCATTTTCCCACCTTTTGTTTGATCTTGGTGCAACCTTTAATCAATTGGTAGTTTGAGAGTTTTACCTTATAGTTGATAGTTATATTTCAATTCCTTTACAAAAGAACAGTTTCTTGTTCATTGTAAATGAGTAGAGCGACTGAACATATTTTCTGTTGATATGCAGAAGCTGGAACCAGCTTTCTGGCTTTTCATCTGCTTCCGCAAGTAGTAACAGATATGGATAGAGGAGACAGAATAATAGCCTGTTGTTCTAATTTGCTGCTTTCTGTCTCTATCGGGTTCTTGCTATTTTCAGTTGTCAGTTCACAAATTCCTTTGGGTTCCAAACTAACAGTAGAAGAGTACAATTATTGGTTCTCATCCAATAAGGATTACGCAATTGGATTCTTGAACTTCTCCGATCAGTATATCTTTGGTGTCCGTTTCAATGCAATTTATATACCTAGCAGTGAGCAAACAGCCATTTGGACTGCAGGGTGGAATGTTAAAGTTAGTAGCAAAGCATATTTTGAGCTTTCCCTAACTGGGGAAATGATATTGTTTGATCCAGCAAAGGGAAAAATTGTTTGGCAAAGCAAAACTGGCAACACATCTGTTGAATCAGCTGTTCTTCTTGATGATGGCAACTTTGTCCTGTTAAATAGGAATAAGAGTGCTGTTTGGCAGAGTTTTGAAAGTCCATCTGACACAATACTGTCTGGCCAGAGTTTATCTGTAGGCCAGTCTCTTCGAGCTTCTAGCAGGAGTTCTTTAACAAGTTATTACAGTCTTCATATGAATGTTTCTGGTGAGATGCAGCTTAGGTGGGAGACTAGTATCATTTACTGGACTGTTGGGGGTCCTCAATCTGCTGTCCGAGCGATGCTTGGTTCTGCCGGAATCCTCCAACTACTTGATCAGCAATATAAAGCTGTTTGGTCTGTCTATGGTGAGGACCACAATGATTCTGATGTGAAGTTTCGGTTCCTTAGACTGGATTCTGATGGTAATCTTCGGATATACTCATGGGAAAATAATGCAACGTCTTGGAGAACAGTTTGGCAAGCTATAATTAATCAGTGTGATGTCTTCGCAACCTGTGCTACCAATGGTATTTGCACCTTGAATGCATCTGACTCTTATGTTTGTTGGTGTCCATTTAGATCTACAAGAGACTCAAACTCTGAATGTCTAATTCCATACAAACCAAGTTGTAAATCTGGTTCATCCATGATCCTTCATGAGCATATGTACTTGTACGGGATATACCCACCAAACAACACAGTTGTGCAAACTAATTTGCAGCAGTGTAGAAGTATGTGTCAGAAAGATCCATCCTGCCATGCCGCATCCTTTATCAACAATGGCACTCCACAATGCCACATGATGAAATCCCGGTATGTTGGTGGTCAATCAAATCCTTCTTTGGGTTCCGTTACTTTTATCAAAACTTGTTCAGACCCAATTGCTGTTTTACCTCCACCTGTACCTGCTCTGAGAAAGGTATCACAGAAAATCTGTGTTGCTTGTCTGTTAGAAGTTGCTGCTGCGTCAATCGTTGTGTTTTTCATGCTTCAATTCAGCATTGGAGTTTACCTTTTCAGGAGAAGGAAACATATGATGCAGAAATCTGCTTTACCCCATATAGTGCCTAATGCTACTGGCTGCATCGTGTTTTCTTACTCTGAAATCAAAGACCTGACTGATAATTTTAAGCAACAAATTGGGCAGAATGTGTTTAAAGGTATGCTTCCAGATAATAGGCTTGTTGCAGTTAAAGATCTCAATGCCTCTATTGATGAAAGAAGGTTCCGGGCTGCAGTTCTAAAAATAGGAAGCATATACCACAAAAATCTTTTGAGGCTGGATGGTTATTGCTATCAGTCCGGCCGTAGGTTATTGGTTTATGAGCTTGCCAAATATGGTTCTGTTGACAAATGTTTAGAAGAACCTAGAATGTGCAAGAGATTGACGTGGAGAAAAAGAATGGATATATGTTTGTCAGTGGCAAGGGCCATATCTTACTTGCATACAGGATGTAGGGAGTTTATTAGTCATGGAAATCTTAAATGTGAAAATGTTGTCTTAGATGATGAATTAGAGGCCAAAGTTAGTGAATTTGGGCTGAGGACTATTCAAGCTGAGGCGTCCAGTAGCGGGGGACTAGCAGAAACAGATGTAAGAGATTTTGGCAAAATGATGGTGGTATTAATCACTGGATGCCAAAATGCGGATGAAGCTTGTTATTTGTCCTATGATAAATGGGTGAAAGCTGAAAAGGAAATGGCCATGGATCAGCGAATTGCGGTTGGCGCCGATTCGGAAGAGTTAGAACGAGCATTAAGAATTGCATTTTGGTGCTTACAAGATGATGAACGTATGAGGCCATCAATGGGAGAGGTAATCAAGGTACTGGAGGGAACTCTGACTGTCGATCCTCCACCACCTCCTTTTGCTCATAATCAACAGTGGCCACCTGATGACGAATCACCATCTGAATCATATTCAGCACTGTAGAAGTTCTAATTCGTATTTTTTTATTCCCATTAAGTCATCTGTTGCTGTACAGAACTTACCAGGCACCTACGACTTGGCATGATGTAGAATGCCTAGTTTTTCCATTATGGCATGCTTGAGCTGAAATTCAAGACGAGCATCCCACTCCGCCTCTTCTGAACTGTAACCTTGGTATGTAACCTCCAAGTGCAGTTTTGTGTTAGAAAATCCTGATTCAGAAATCCAGGTTTCTTTTTAAAGTTTTTGATTCTGTTCACGTTAATTATCGATGCTTATCACATGTGTTAACATTTGATATTTTCTTGGAGGTGACTAAACTTCCTTAACTCTGCCCAAAATGTCTCCTGTCTCCTTGGCTTGTGCTATTAGTTGGCACTGGCTCTTTTACTAGGCAGTGGTTCAAGAGATCGCGGATGAGGTTTGAACCTGAAAGGACATCTCTATTCTTAGGATTACTCTGACCCATTAAGTTGATCCTAACTTAAAATGGAAATGGAAGTTTGTGTCTCTATTTCTTTACAGAGGTGGTGTCCATGCTATGTGTACCTCGACCATTTCACCAGGTACTTCTTATCTCCACCAACCTAGGTATCAGGTAACTCTATCTCCTAAGCTTAGACAAATGGAAAAAAATCACCTAGCATTTTGAATTTCGTTGGTAGGTCACACTTGTGTTTTATATATTTTCTGATGTGGTTTTGGCTGGCTACACCTTTCTAGCCTGGTAAATAGGGTCATTCTTGGTGAACATCCATGGTCAGTATTTCAGCAATGAACACAATTTCATTATTTTTATTAGTGAAAGAGTTGTCAATAGTAATTAATAATTTATGTATTGGTCCTTGACATTAATCTGTAAGGACCAATTAATCTGTCTGGTCAATCATGTAGTAATTTTTAATATATGGTCAAATGGAATCCCTTGAATCATGCATGTAATTTATCAAATATTTATTGCTTGATGGACTGATTAGCCAGGATGTGAGGTTTATAATATATATACTCTCTCCGTTCCTTTCCTTTCCTTTTGTTTTTATGTCACTTTTTTAGATTAAACTTGCATTAATTTATATGTCACTTTTTTAGATTTCACTTGCATTAAGAAACTAAGAAACAAACAAGTTTATAATTCTACCCTTATTTAAAATGTGAGTTTTTTCTCTATTTTATTTTAATTTGTCTGTTGAGATTCTTTTTCAAAATTAGATTTTATAGAGTACTACAATGTTGAGAGTAATTAATCAATATATCAATTAATTACAATGAACATTAATTACATATTAAAATTTTCTAGTTTGGTCAAATATCTATTTTCAAGACTAATTATGGTATAATAGGAAATTAGAAAGAATATTGTAATTTATGGATTGATTTCATAAAATGACAAGTATTACATGTCAATTAATACTTGTCCTTCCTTAAAATTAATGCATAAATTATAATATTCTTTCTATTTTATCCTTAATAATTAATTAGTCTTAAAAATAGATATTTGATTAAACTAAGAAAAGTAACAAGTAATTAATGCTGGTTGTAATTACCTCGTACATTGTTTAATTATTCTAAACACTGCACTACTCTATAAAATCTAACTTTGAAAAGAAATTTCAAAAAACAAATTAAAATAAAAGATGGAGAAACACTCAAAAATAATCTTGAAGTTGAAGCTCCAACAATATTTATCAAGGAAATGACACTTCAAAAGATTTAAAGAATGTGAAAATAGAAGATTTAACCAATTTGAGAAAAATCAAAATTCAAATAAAAGGGTTCTGCACAATTTCGACTTGAATTTTTTTTTAAATTTCTGATAAGGAGAAGAAACATGCAAGGATGAAGAATTACAATACACATTTAATATTATACAAAAAATAATTACTCTATCATTTTTTGTCTTTGTGATAGATAAAGAAAAAGTATATTTTCAAATGAAATTTTGCTATTTTGCCTGGCAATGCCCATAATTTTATTTTATTTTTTTTAAAGAAAAAACTTCTTGTTGGCAATACCTGTTACATATTGATTCAAGTAAAATCTAAATGCATCCAAAGTTGCTCAATTATTGTACATATTTTTAATAATTTTTTTAAGCAACGTAGATTTCAATGAATAAATAAGTGTAGAGTTATAAATTTACTAGGATCTGTTTGGAAAATCACTTGATAATTGAAATTGGTGTAATTACTAGTTTAGTAATTACGCTGACTTGTTTGATTTCCACACTGTAATTACACATGTCCTGTTTGGATGCCACAGTGTAATTACACATGTTGTGTTTGGATGCACAATTGCAATCATAAAATTTTTAAAATAAAAATTAATTATTTAAAATTTATATTTGACGAATAAGAAACTTTATGTATGACAATAAATTAAATATTTAAGATATATATTCTTTTCTGAAAATATATTAATTAATAAACATAGTTTCTATAACTAATATTGTAAAAATAATTGATTTATATTTTTTCAAATTGATATATTTCCATTGAATTAATGTAACAACTAAAATTATGAAGTTTCTACGAACATCATCAAATGCATGTTTGATAAAAAAGAATAATATTGTCACGACCCGAGAGCACCCTCTAGTCGTAGCCGGCATATTCGTCCTCGAAGAGGTCTTAGACAAGCCCTTAGCATTCATCATTGCATATTAGATAGAATAAAACGGAAATTTAAAATTTTTCATTTGAAGATCATCTTCACTTTATCTATCAAAATAGAAACTAACTTGTCTCACATTGCCATCTAAACATAAGAGTATGAAAATCAGGACTTAGCCCTTACATCACTTATAAGTAAATTGTCACGACCCGAGTCTACACCCTGGACGTGGCCGGCACTCGAAGACCATTGCTGGTCCCCAAGCGAACCCTCATCCTGGCTGACTACAAGCGGAAGACTAACTTAAGCATGCAAAAATTTAAAATAGATTTAAATCATGAATCTCAATTACAATGCTTCAACTCAAATGGAAACTTTGAATAATCAAATAATATATTTAACTCGCCATAAATAGACAACTTTAGTCTTTAAAATATTTAATAAAATAAATGAGTAATATAGACTTCTTAACTAAAACGACTATCTATGAAGCCTCTAAATGATGAAGATGGAAGTCGAGACAACATCCACGACCTCCTAACTCAACTAAAAAGTAAATGAAATCCTCCGGAAGCAAGGAGGCTCACCATAACTAACTCAAATATCGGATGTATCAATGAAGCTCCTGTTGATGATCATGAATACATCTGTCTACATCATCAAAAGATGCAGGCCAAATGACTCAGTAAGTGGAATGTACGAGCATATAAGGAGAATTCCAAAGCATAAAACATAGGCTTGAACTTGATAAAAAAGAAACATGCTTACCTCTTTTCAAACTCACTCAACTCAACTTAAGAATAAGATATTCAACTTAAGGATTAGATACTAAACTTCAAAGATATGATATTCGACTCAATGAAGCAGAAATTAACTCAAGATACTCAACTCCTGATACTCAACTGAACTCATTTCAATATAAAACAGTTCAAAACAAGTGCAATATAAAGAAAAGTTGTTTAAAGTATGATGTCAACTCTGTGTGTAACAATGATACAACATAACTCTGAGATGTATATGAAAATACAATTAACTTCTGTGGGTGTTTCTTTAACCGACAACCATCACTTAAGAGCTATAGTGATGATACAACGTTAATCGGCCCACGCTGCCCGGCCATTCTAACATTGCCAGGTATAGGACCTGAACTGCCTAATGGATCCACTAGTAAACTGTGAAAATGATTCATCTAAAAAGTATGACCCTTTTCTACCCATGATGACTACATGGTTTTCATGGAGACTTGAGTTAATCTGTAACTCGCATTCCCACATTTGTGCTCAATACTACTCCCAAAAATATACTGGCTCTTATGTTTTTAAAACATATTGATTCTGTGGTTTGAGATTAGTGCTCAAAACTTAGCTCTAAAAGCTCTCTTGGAAATCATAGTTTCCCTCCTTGCTTCATTTTATAAAGCTATTTCTTCTGTCTGAAAACTAGCCCAAGGCTCTTTACTTGTTTAAATGTGAAAAAAACATTAAATTATCCTTGGGAATACTTAGTTCTCATATACTTTTGAAGAAGAGAACTTCAACTTTAACTCTTTATTTAGCTTGAAACTTGAGTCTTAAAACAAAGTTAAAATGTTTAAATAAGACTATTGGAAACCTTTAAGAACTTTACTTTACCTTGCTCTTAACTTTTAGACTTGACTGTTAACTTTCCTTAAATTGAAGTATAAAGCTCTTAACTTTTAGACTTGACTATTAACTTTCCTTGAATTGAAGTATGGATTCAAGGATCATGATCTCATGTTTATGGATGATTTCATGATTTTCAACATGGATGGTTCATGTTCGACTTATGGGGTACATGTGGAATTATGGACATGAACAATTCAACTCAAGGACTTCATGGGTAACATGTAATAATCACATGATTAGGAATCAATCTCAAAGATGGACTAGGAACTCAACATTTAAAGTCTTAAAACTTGAAGATACTACTTCTCTCAAAGATGCTCAACTTACGAAGTTCATGCTGAATTATGGGCATGAAACAATTCGACTCAGAAGTCTACATAACTACATATAACTCATGTATATGACTCTTCTCTTTCTCTTGCTTACTTCCTCAAAACTTAGTTCAATCCATGATGGATCTCAAAGAATTCACAATTGAACTTAAACACTTTCTTGAACTCTACTCTTAACTCTCTCTTAAATGTGAATTATGAATTCAAGAGTTTTGGTTCAAGACATGGAGGATCTCATGATGAGAAGGTAGACTCATGAATAAATTCTATTCATCCTCATACTAACTTACTTGAGTTTTGAAACAATTTACGAGAAGTTGTAGAAGATTCCTCAAAAGGGCTCAAAGGGGCTCTCTCAAAAGGTTCGGAAGAACTTCTCAAAACTTAATCTTAACTTTACCTTGAACTTGAATTATTATTTCAATGTTATGATTCATGTTATGCATGATTTTCAAGTGTTTATAAGTATTCTAAAATGTTTAGAATCAAAAGGAGTGAAGATACACTTTAAATGAGCTCAAACGGGACAACCGACGAACTAGGAGTGGGGGCAGGCGACCCTGGCGCGGACAGCCCCTAACAACAGAAAATGACTTTGGGCGCACTGCAGGGGCGCCACCCCTGCCCCCTGGCGCATCTGGGGGGCGCCGCGCCAACATTCCCCTAGGCAAGCTTTCGACGAATTTTGCCTCTCATTTTCTGACCCTAAATCGCTTTTAATCAATTTCTTTTCTCAAGTTTTCCTTAGATTCAATTATCCAACCTAAGTAAACACTAATACAATCTAAATAACACTCCAAACAATCACTTTCATCTCAAGAAATCATCAAAACGCCAACAACACAAGATGTACAATGAACCTTAACAACACCTATCAAGAAATTAAATCCTTTAACATTTTGAGAATGAAATTACGCTGAAAATAACAATTTTGGCGTGTGAGTGAACTAACCCAACACTATGGAAGCTTACATACCTCTTAGGGATTAGATTAGACCAATGGTGAAATTCCGCAACTAAACTCAAGAACGTCGATGAACGCCTTCATCCTTTCATCTTTTCTCCTCCTTTCTCTTCTTTTCTTCCTCTTGAACTATCAACTAAAACCCTAAATGTATATTAGTATTTTAAAACTGAATCTGAAAGGATTAGAACCCTAAAATATTACTCCCTTCGTCCGGTATTGTTTGTCATGGTTTCTATTTTTAGAGTCAAACTATAAAAATTTTGACTAACATTTTGAGATGCATTTTTTCATCATATTAATATGCAAAAATTTTCAATTTATAGTACTTTTCATATAATTTTAGAATATCTATTTTTTTTGTTTAAAATATCGAATTAATGTGATCTAAGTTACCTTTGAAAATTAGTCAAATTGACTTTCGATAAGCGCAACATGACAAACATTTCTGGACGGAGGGAGTACTAAAACGAACTAAATCTGATTGGGTAAGGAAAGGACCATAATACCCCTCATATTTTCAGCTAACTTTTCTTAACTGGACAGCCTAACTTCAAAAGGTCATATCTCACTCGTCCGAACTCGAAACTTAGCAAACTCAGTGTCTTTGAAAAGATAATTCAAAGATCTTTCCTAAGGTATCTTGTAGCACACCTAAGTCATCTGTGCTAGGAATTATGGTCGTTTCAAGTTGATCCAAAACTCACTTAACTTAACTCTCCAAATTTCAGATTTTTGCTAATTCCAATTTAGTTATTTTTGGAACTCTTGGTGCTAAATCTAATGAACTGACCTTAATACTGAAGAAATTTTTAATTCCTTGGTGAAATTTCACTCACTACGATTAACAGCTCAAGTCTTAGTTCGAAAAAATTTTCTGGGGTGTTACATGAATACAACAGTCCTTCAAATAGGAGAAATAGAACAATCTCTTTCCATATAAGCAAAACAACTAATAGCTAGAATCATAGGGTTTTGTCCTCGGATTTGAGGACCCACCAACTTGGGAAACAACACAAGCTTCTTGAGAAGATGACCTTGAATCACCTCAATGGCCCGAACCTACATTTATGTAGAAAATAGAAGAGATATGGGTTAGTATAACCACATGTACTAAGTATGGAAACATATGCAAGTAAAACATTTGAAAACATGCACAAAGGGACATTTTGCTTATAACCATGCTACATTCACTTTAAAAGCCGTTATGCATATTCCAAAAACATATACAAGTCCAAAAACATTTCAAATCATGCGCAAAGGGATATTTTTTTTCTTTGTGATAGATAAAGAAAAAGTATATTCAAAGTTGCTCTGTTATTGTACATATGTTTATAATTTTTTTCAAGCAACTCCTTTGTATTATCGATTGTGTCGTCAAGTATTGAAACTTAAGTCCATCTAATTAATCAGTGTATCCATTAATGAAAATAATCTAAAACATCAAATTCTTAAATCTAGCATATTATCATTTATTGAAAAGTTGATTTCAATAAATAAATAAGTGTAGAATTATAAATTTACTTAGGGTCTATTTGGAAAGTCACTTGGTAATTGAAATTGGTGTAATTACTAAGGTAGTAATTACACTGACTTGTTTGGTTGTCACAGTGTAATTACACATGTCCTGTTTGGGTGTCACATTGTAATTACACATATTATGTTTGGATGCATAATTGCAATCATAAACTTATATTAAATTTTAAAAGTAAAAATTAATTATTTAAAATTTATACTAGACAAATGAGAAACTATATAAACGACAATATATTAAATATTTAAGATATATATTCTTTTTTGAAATATATTAATTAATAAACATATTTTCTGTAACTAATATACGAAAAAAAGAATTGATTTATATTTTTACAAAATAATATATTTCAATTGAATTGATCGTAACGCATGAACTTTCTACGAAAATCGTGAAATGCATATTTGATAAAAAAGAATAATATATAAATAAAATGTCATAAATTATTAAATGTTTGATAAAAATATAATCTATCAAGTCTAATTATAAATGACGTGTAACGCAAATTCAATATTACTAAAACAAATTAAACTCAAAATATAACATAAGTTATAAATTCAAAACAAAAAAATTAACATAATACTCTTGTAACAAATTTCAACATAGCAATAAATATTATTTATTTTTATTTTTTTCTTAATAAAGAAAATGTAAGTCTATAACCTTACTAAACAATAAATTTTATTTTAATTTAAAAATTAGAATACTAATAAAATTATGCTAATGAGAAAATAAGCATGACATAAAGAAATAGATAATACGAAAAAATTACGTAGAATCACGTAAAATAAGATTAAGAATAAGAAAAAAAATGAAAGATAATAATACAAAATAAAAAAATTAACTTTACAAATTTTAGAATAATAATAATAAAAAACTTAAAATAATAGAAGTAAAAAAAATCAAAACAAAAATAGAAATTAAAAAGGAATCAGATGGTAATTACACCATGTAATTACCAGCAATTCACACCATCTGCCTGTGAACTGTAGAGTGTAATTATTCTCTGCCAATTACACTAATTACCTACTGACCAAGTAATTACCTATCCTTCCAAGCAGGACAAGACAATGTAATTACACCAATTACACCAAATCCAGTTACTAGGATATTCTTCCAAATAGGCCCTTAGTTTTTTTTAATGCAAATGAAACCTAAAAATGTGACATACAAAGAAACGAATTATATTATGTGAGTAAAACGTCAAAAGTACACCTGAATTGTCTTTTTCATTGAGTTTGGTATCTAAATTATTTAGAGTGAGTTTATTTTTAAACTATCACTCATTGATTTGATAACATTTCTTATATTACACTCTCTTGATGGTATGTATAGACATTCTCTTTTATTTTAAAAACTAGTTAACATGTTCGCGCTTTGCGCGATCCTAATAACTATTTTAAAAATAATTTCTTTTATAAATTAGCACGTACTAAAAAAGAAGAATACGATCAAATACTTAGTAAAAGCTATAAATGTTTGTAATAATTGTTTCAATTTATAAGATATTATTTTTATATTATTTTGTTAAGGTTAAAGAACATGTTTTATATATTGAAAAAATGTTAACTTAATTTTCTGCTTAATTTTCTTTTTGTCGTGGATCATCAAATGAAACATAAATAATTGGTCCTCCTCGTTTTTTAAAAGTATGGATGCTTATTTTTATATAAGGAACTATTGAACTTAGACCTTTTCTTTTATATAAGAAACTATTGAACTTAGACCTTTTTAAATATATTTACTCAATATGATTTATTTAACAAAAAAATATACTTGTTAGGCATATAATCTTTTATAAAACTTTTTATTTTTTTTTAAAAATTGTGCAAGTTAAAAAATGAAAATTAACAAAAAGCATGTCAATAGTAATACAAAGGAAAGAACGACTAACTATTTTAATCAAATAATATATAAATATAAAAAATCATAATAATAAAGTATAAAAGCAATCAATATTAATATTTCAACAAACAACTTGATACAAAATTATGGTCATTTTTATTTGTTTAAATTATCAAATAATAATAATACAAATAATAAATAGTGAATGTTTTAACTCTTGAGGAGTTACAAAACTCACTAAATGTATAATTATTTAGAGAAAATCACAATCTAAATAATGACAAAAAAAAGCAAAGAATGGGAGAATAAGAATAAGTAGGACTTTTAGTATATAAGAGTTTCTGCTATTGTTTGTTTTTATATCATATTGAAATTACTTATAATTTTTTTCATCTTCACACAAATTAAAAAAAATTACCTTTGTTTACTCAATATATTCCACTAAAATAATACTTCAGTTCATTTTAGTGTGTATTTTGTATGTTTTGTTGTGGTCATTTTATTTAATTACTAAAAAGATAGAAACAAAAAATATATATTTCATTATTTTAGTACAAAACTTTAAAAATCTCGAGTTTTAATAAATAATACATACTCCCTCTATTTCAAATAAGTGAAATTGTTGAGCCTTTTTTCATAGTTCAAAATAAGTGAATTGTTCCAAGTTTAAGAGAGATGTTGAAATTTTTTTTCATTTTTGTCCTCATTTACAATGTAAAATAATTATGAATAAATAAATTTTTAAATACAGAATATGTATATAACGTCATGAGGAAAATAAATCATTTATTTTTAAAGTTATCTAGAATGCTCATTTATGAAATAGATAAATGACTTAATTTTGAGTAAATTTAATATATGATGTAAATGAATGAAAAATGAAAAGTTTTAAAAAGAGATATAAATAATTAAGTTAAAAAGAATTGAGGAGACATGTTTATTTAGCAAAAAATATAAATAGATAAAAAGAATTGTAGGTCGTGAGATGGATCAGTCCGCTAATAAAAAGAACAACGCAACATAGTAGTATTTCCTTATTAATTTTAAACAAAAGTAGAGTATTTCTTGTTACCAAAAGTTTACAACCACAAATAAAGAAAAACATATACATCCATGAAAATGTTCTACGTGCAAATCTTGAATAGTTGATGTGCAAATGATAGACTAAAATCTAAATCCATTATATTTTGGGAAAACTAAATGTAGAGGTAATGAATAGAATCGTTGAAAGGAGTTGGGGAGATACGTCATTTAAGTAGAAAAAGTGAATAAACAAAGAATTTTGTAATTTATGAGATGTAATTAGCTGTAATAAACATTATAATTTTTTTAGTTATCAAACAAATTAATTAATGAAGAGAGTAAACTCATTTTTTCAGTTTCATAATCAACTTAAATAAATATCAATTTTCTCTATAACTTAAGAAAATATGTTTATTGTAATTGAATATTGACATAACAAACTTGGTTCATTCTGAGAAATTTCATCAAATAAGAAGAGTTAAACGTTTTGTGAAATTTGAGTCCCACAATCATATATAGACTAATTTTACTCAAGTGTTAACAAATACGAAATAAAAACTTAATGGAGGGGATCTCATCTCCTTTTCAGTCAATTCAAAATCCACAAAAGAAACAAATGTGTTATATCATCTAAATTAGAATGAAAAGAAGCGGATAAAGCAAAACAAAAGATGATGGAAAATTCTTGGTCGAGAAATTATGTCATATTAACATGTTATATACATAATATATATCAATATAGAATATGGATTGTACATCAAAAGACAAAAGTTTATATTATGAAAATATCAAAAGTTTTCTTTAAGCAACAAAATAATCCGTGGAAGATCATGTTGTCCTTGATATAAAAAGTGTGCTTTGTAATATAATCTTGTTCTTGAAGGGTACATATCTTGATGGATAAATAATTAATTAAAAAATTATATAAGCAACAATAAGTGCATCTCGATATTGTAAATGATTGAAACGTCTCCTTTTTCAAATTTTACTCTGATCAACTCTTGATGAATCTCCCACCGCCATTAAATTTTCTTCTTCATTTTGATGACTTGTAGCAAATTAATTTTGATCGCCTCTTTTGACGAATCTTACACCACCTTTAAACTTTCTTCTTCATCTCGATAAAATTTTGCTTGGCTATTGTAACACAAGAAGAAATTCAAAATAATATATCTATAATCGTCATAAAGCTGGAAAAAAAATTAACAATATGAAGTTGGAGATAATAGAAATGGACATGCAACAACACATAGATGATTGTTATTTATAAATCAGAATTAAGTAGAAGGAAGTTGAGAAGACATCTTATTTAATTAGAGAACTCAAATAGATGGAGGTTTTTTTTGTAACTTTCATGTTATATAATTATATGCAATGAATAAGATTGTATTTATTAATTTTTTAATAAATTAATTAATAAAAACATGAATGAAAAAACTCAAAAAAGGGAGAAAAAACCTAAATAGTAATATACATTTTATATAAATTAAATAATAAAGAAAAAATACTTAAAATATTTAAAAAATATTTTTCTTTTGTAATTGTAATTGTAATTAGAAGAAGTACAAAAAATTAAAAAAAATATTTTTTATTAATAATTGAAATTAGAGAGGTATGAATTATGAATAATTACTCTTTGTAAGTTGGCATGTGAAGAATCTTTGTTGTAAATGTTTTTCCATTAATATAATACTTATTGTAATAAATTAAATAATGACTTTTGAATACAATAATTAATTTAAATAAGAAGAAAAGCCAAGTAAATGAGAAAAAAGATAAAATATATGTGGAGATCATAGAGAGGTGTCACATCACCTTGTCTATGATTCTCCTTTATATTATACTAGGTAATTTGTCCGCGCTTCGCGCGATCATAAATAATAATTTAATTGAACCTGCAAATAATTTTTTTCTAATATTCCTACATAAATAATAATGGAAAAATAGGTTCTTAAAAAATATTAGCAATATTCCAACATGAATTTAATTATTAGTCGTTATTTTATAATTCAAGAACCTCTAGTGAACGAATTAATCACCAGATAATAAATCATTGGTTCTTTAATCATCATTAAAAGGAAAATAAAGAATAAAATAAGTGTATATATATATATATACAAAGGCACTCCCTAATAAAAAGAAACATTTAAGTTGCATAGATTATACAATTGTGATATATGTGTTAGGAGAATGTCACGATCGGAATTTAGACCCCAGACGAGACCGGCGTCGTTGACCTCTCAGAGGTTGCAGACAAGCCTACTTACGTCATTCTTACTTTGTCTAAAATTTGAAACTTTTTGTTTCTTAAGATACATATTAATCATTATATTATATTCATAATTGTTCACCATCAACCATCTATCATTACGATCATCAAATGAAAGAAATAGTTTAATATAACATTAAATGTATACTTGCCAAAATGGCACCAATACAATGTCTGAACAAAAGCGGAAAGAAACGCTAGTGGAACATAATCCACTAGCTCAATCCTATAACTAAGCTAGAATATAATGGGCAAGCATCCTCAAAAGCATGAGGGCCTACCAAGTCCGGATGAATGCCCCACGTCCGGATAGTTTCAGCGTCAAACTGTAGCTCTAGCGTCCACCTCTGCCTGCACCTAAAATTGTAGAGTTCTATAGGGTTAGTACACACTTGTACTAAGTATGGGTATATGCAAGCACACACCAAGGACATGCATGAGTAAGAATAGCTCTTTCCTAACAACATGGTTATGGAAAGTCAAGTCAGTGGACTTGCCAAATTGGTATTAGGGAAGTTAGTGAGCTTTCCAAATTTTGATTAGGAAAGTGAGTGAACTTTCCAAATTTGGATTAGGAAAGTCATGCCATGAGAGTAACATGCATCATCATACATATCATTTTGCACACAACACACAACAGTGTACACATAGCACATATCATAATTCATATAACACATAACGTTGTTCATATCATTTATTCCTATGCCATGACACCTTGGAATCATGGAATTTACATTAAGACTTCCCAAAATGAGGGCTCAACATATAGGACCTCAACTGGGGAGTCTGCTTTAGCAAACACAGAGTCTGCTTCTTTCATTCATACGTACTTCATTTAATTTCATTCATGGTCCAGTGTAAACACCAGCTATACCTAGGATGTAGTTTAAGACTTTCATAGGATTCATTGTGCAATGACCAAGAATGACGTAATGTCATTACTTGAGTCTAACTCACCTCTTGATTATCCTATCCTAACACCTTTGGTATCATTCATTTCATTATGTGCATCATTTGAGGCCGACCTCATTCATTCATTGGAAACTTTAACTTTAACTAACATAGATCATGTGAGCATCATGAAATCCAGTGTCATGAAACCCCACACCGAAAAGAGGTGGAATCACCGGCTTGTAACGACCTGTTTAGTCGTTTTGAGCTGCAGATTTTATTTCTGGAAAAACTGTGTTAGTCGACGGAACCCACGACGGACCGTCATGGACACGACGGGCCGTCGAGGGTGTCTCGTTCCAAAAGACTTAGACTTCTGAAATTTGGG
>NC_028639.1:33922352-33962737 GCF_001406875.1 Solanum pennellii | reverse complement strand
TTTAGTAATTTGATCATAGATGTTCTTGTGGTGATGACTTCCAGATTTTGGGGAATAATAGATGTTGAATTTTAGAAGTTATTAAATTGGTTTTTATTAATGAGTTTAAGTCTTCCGCATTACTTTCTGTTGATATTAAATTGAAATGTTAAGGTTTAGATTGGTTGGTTCGCTCACATAGGAGGGTAAGTGTGGGTGCCAGTCGCGGCCCGGTTTTGGGTCGTGACACGGCCAAAGTTACCCAAAACATGCTAGTGTACATGGGAATTGAACCCCGTCAGATCCCTATATTGGTAGTATAGGTTCGAAGACTAGGAGATATAAGGATACCCATACCCGGCATGTCGGACAGTCTCATCTCATGAGAGTTACGTGAACCTACGTCCTTCCCGAAAGAAGGCATCACCGCTCATAGCTAGTCTATCGGTGCTCAATATAAAGTTCCATTACATTCAACTCATACGTCATGGAAGCTGACTTCTAGTATGAGGACATCATAGCTCAATAGATGATTTCTCATCTCATCATTAGTATTGAGTGTGTTAATCTCAATACTTTCATTAGAGTGTTCATAGAGACTGGTCTCTTCATTAGCTTTACACTCTCATAGGTGAGTACGTTTTGGTAACATTTACTTAGGCTCATTTGAGATTGGTCTCATCTTTTACATTAGTTTCGTATCATGTTGTCACCACATTCGTCAACATTAGCACATTTGCTCGTTATAATTACTCACCCCTTTTTAAGTGAATGTTCATTTCATCACATGTCAATGCACTTGGCCATTTGTGTGTTTCACACTCTTACTTAACTCTTCTAGGGTTTCATCATTTCATTACATAATAATCATTTCATCGTATGCCAATGCACTTGGCCATTTAGTGTGTTTAACACTCGTACTTAACCCTTCTAGGGTTACATCATTTCATTACATACATCTTAGGTTCACTTATTTTTAAACGTATGCTAGACTTATGGGTCTATACATACAATCCATGAGGCTTCATTCATAGTTCGTTTAAGTAATTCATATCTTCCTAAGATTATGCAGTACAAGGCTTATGCATCTTGTATGTATGCCAAGATCTCAATTTCGATCTAAGTAGGCAGCATTATTCTTGAAGATTTAATTCATGTATGACTTATGCATCGATACGGAATTTGGGCAAGGGAACCCAACTTCGAATTCCTTAGACAACACTTACATTTTTTTCATTTATTGTATTTTGGTCCACGTGACATTGTGACCCTAGATCGAGCCCCAAAATCAACGTTTCCTCTTTATTTTTTCTCCTTTGAATTACCTCTTGCTTGGCCGAGGGGTTGTGGGATCAAACCCCCACATCCCCTTTTATTTTATCTTTTTATCTATTTCTCCTTGTCTATTTCAAGTTGACTATAAGGTTGTGGGATCAAACACCCACAACCTCTCTTTATTTTTCTTTTATTCTCCTTCTTAAATCTGCCTAAGAGGTCGTGGGTTCGATTCCCACACGCCTCCCCCTTTATTTTTCTTTTATTCACCTTCTTAATCTGCCTAGAAGGTCGTGGGTTCGATTCCCACACGCCTCCCCTTTAGTTTTCTTTTATCCTCTTCCTTAATCTACCTAAGAGGTCTTGGGTTCGATTCCCACACGCCTTTCCCTTTATTTTTCTTTTATTCTCCTCCTTAAATCTGATTGAGAGGTGTTGGGTTCGAATCCCACTCCTCTCATTTCATATTTTTTTCTTTTAAGTTACATTTTCCATCCAATACCATGGTTCGAATCCCCTTCACCACATTTTATTTTACTTCTTTATTTTCATGGTTTTTAACATGGTGAGGTCACGGGTTCAATCCTCCATGACCTCACTTGTTTTAATTCATTTTTTTCAACATTTTGAACCCTCTTTGCTGACCGAAATTCGTCACTAGAAGCTGGAAATTTTCTTTTAATTTTTCAGTATCCTTTCATCAAGTTACACCTTAGTTCTTAGGGGAATTTCGTAGTGCATTTAAAATGTTTTAGGTGCGTTTTCATGGATTCGTTTAGATAAGAGATTATCCTTCAAATCATCCACATTTTAACTCATATGAACATCACATTTACATCAACATGTGTACATGAAATGTAAAGAACTATCATGCCATTACAAGTCCTAAACCATGAACAATAGCCACGGCAACACACACATACACACGTAGTTACATTTTCGGAAATATCAACATAAGTCACATAATTCCAAACATACATATAAACACATAATCATCACGAAAATATGTTTCATCCCTAGTTTTGTACCAGCAAACATAACCAACCTATGGTTCAATGGAGCTAGTGACAGGGACATGCAATGGGGAACAATCCTAGTTTTTGGAATAGATTCATCTGAACCTTAGGGGGTCTCATGGGAAAGGGACCAAGAGAGAAGAGAACCCATACCTTTTTGACGTTCAAACCTAGACTTGCTGCCCAAAGAACCCCTCCAAACACACGTCCAAATCCAAGAGCTTCAACACCAACTTGACGGAAAAACCCTCTCTTTGCCTAACGTGTTTGATTAGTTGTTTGTTTATAAGTTTTGTTTTGAGTTCTTCAAGTGTGAAGAACTTTGGTTTACTTACTGTTTTTGTATGTTATTTGGAAGAGAAAAACTTGAGTGAGAGTGATAGAGACATGAGAGAGAGAGATGAGCATGGGAGAGAAGAGTTTTCTTAGGCTTAGGAGTCTAGTTTAGGACTTAGTCAAATAAGGTTTTATTTAATTATTAAAAATCTGATTTCCTTTTATTTTAAATCAGCTAATAACTAATAAAATATAAATTAATTACATTAATTTACCAACTTAAATTAAAAACAATTTAATTCATTGCTTCCACCTAGGTTCGAACCCGGGTGGAGCAAGACTTCACTTCAAGAGCCCAATTTCGGCCCTCTCTCCCCAAAAAGTCCCTCCACCTTATTAATTGAATAATTAATTATATATTTAGGGTAATTACGATACTACCCTTATCCTAGAAAATGACCATTTTACCCCTAGACCCTCCAAACCTAAGATTTTCCCTTTTTAAGTCTGGTAAAGACTCCTTCAAGTAAATCTTCGTATTCGAGAGCCCTACATTGTTGGACCAAACTTTCCTACATCAACTAACTCCCCAAGTTAGTTGGCTTGGATGTAGCAAGGGTTCCGAGGTCTAGTTCTACGCGCATCAATCCGTGTGAACCCGGTCTAATCGTTGGCCTTCTAGACACATTAAGCATTACTTAGCATATCCATTTTTAGGGTTGTTACAGAGAAAATTCAAAAATATTAACATATTAAAAAAAATAAATTACGGTTGAACATGAAAACAATTATAATTTTTGAACTTGCATAATGAATTTCTTCAATTGATAAGTGAGAAATTTCATATATATGTAAAAATAGATAATATGTAAGGTTATATATATAGTACTTTTAAATTATATATTTTAATATGGAATATCAACCCATGAATTCTTGGAACTGAGTACAACAATCATTTTGTGCACAATGAATATACGTAAGATATGTGTATATGCTAAATCTAACCGGAGACAATAACTTTGCAGAAACATAAAAGATAGAGTTAAAAATATGTACTAAAAACAACAATTATTATCATAAGCATAAAATTTTGTGTGTAAAAAAACATACCAGAATAGGTAAAGATAGAACGAAATAAAAAGAAAAAAATCGAGTCCACTTAATGCACAATGTCCCCTTTAAGAAAACTATTCCCTTCCAATACAAGAGGTTTAAAGAATTACATCCTCTCAGGATGGACAATTTTATTCACCAAATTATTGATGCAAAAACAATGGTGTTAGTAAGTTACTCAACAGGAGCAAAGTACACGAATATTTAATTTTGCGCATGTAGAAGAAGAAGATCAGATTTTTTGTTGTTTTAAATGAGAGGAAATCTCACTATTTATAGACAATAAAGGGCAGTGTGAACAAATCTTTATTGTGCCTTATATAAAAGGTTACAAATATTTGGAAAAGTTACAACCCTTCGGAAAGTTCACAACCTTTCATAAAAGTTGCAACTTTTGATTAAGTCGCAACTCTTCATTAAAGTCGCAACTTTTCATAAAAGTCACAACTTTTGTTCAAGTCATAACTTTTCATAAAAGTCACAACTTTTAACAAAAGTTGCAACTTCTCATTAAAATCGCAACTTTTCATAAAAATCACATCTTTTCATTAAAGAGGAAGGCTAGTTTTAGAAAGAAAAAAATTTAAAAAGAAATTCTTGCTTTTAGTGGCGCCACGTAGGCAGGCCTATGGTTCTCTTTTATATAAATATATGATTAAGATTGTCACATGACACTCCATATGAACAAAACATTTTACTTCAAAAAAATACCATAAATTATTAGTGTTAATTAAAAATTTTAAATTAATGTATCACTATAAAATAATAATAATAATGATAATAATAATAATAATACTAATAATAATAATAACAACAGTGTGCAGTGCAAAGATTTAATGCTCGAAAGGTGAACCAAACTGATATTGGGTAATTCGCCGAATGTGAAAGGTCGACTCAATTGAGTTCGCCAATTTAGGTTCAAACACCTGAAGCCTAGAGTATCACAAGGAGAGCTGAGGAGCATATGATGATTTACCGAGCCAATTTGGTGAGCCCGACTAGTGTCGTCGAAGTAGTCGAAAGTGGTTTTTTTAGCTAAATTTTGAAAAAGTATAGATAGCCCAGATGATATAATTCTAAGGAGTTCCATTTTGAGAGAGTTGAAAAAGTCTATTGGGATATTATAAGAACACTTATTTATCTTTTGGGGTTTTACAGTTTGGAATTTGAATTTGACACATTAAAGTTTAATCCAAGGAAGGTTTGTTCTTAGTTTGTTGATTTCATGTTACCCATGGCTGAGAGAATTCAACATGGGCTAGAATGAATATATCACCTCGAAATTTGATGTGTTGAAGACTGGCTAGAATTTATGGTGAATGAAGCTGCCGGTACACTTGCTGCACTCCAAAAAAGGAAAATGAAGGAAAATACAAATATGGTCCTTATAAGAGAATATGTACTGAGTAGATTCACCGATCAACTCAATATTGAAACCAATATGCATAAAATAATAACATGAAATCAACTATAGCACTTACAAGGTGGAACGCAACAAACAATATGAACAAATGACAATAACAATGAAACAAGTTCCTAATCAATCCACAATATCAGGAACACACATGAGGACTCATGCCCCCAAACCACACCCTTTTGGGAATTAGGTTAATTAAGATGAGTTCATTAAGATATTTTAATTGATATGCTTTCCTTTAACTTCACCATGCTAAAACGTGACACTCGATCCAATAATATCATGTCGGCTCGTGGCACCCGATCCAAATATATCGTGACGGCTCGTGGCGCTTAAACCAAATATATCATGCTGACTCGTGGCACCCAATCCAAATATATCGAGTCTGCACATGGCACCCGATCCAACAATATGTTAATTCATCATTATTTATTGTCATTTTTCATTTCATTAACATTATTTCATCAAGCCTTCTTTATTCAAGGCATCACTTTGATAAAGAAAGTTTGAGATTATGAATTTCTTGGTCTTCGAATTATAGATCAACCACGACAACACATGAATTATATAAATCCCAATAATTAAGTACATCAAAAATTTCACAGAATTACTTAATGAGAATCAATCACTAGTAAGAGTCTCTTTATATGTCACGACCCAGTCGAGCCATAAGTGGCACCCACACTTAACGTCCTAGGTGGGCAAACCAATGAATTCAACCCCAACTTATATTTACCACTCAACTTAAAAAATACTAACCATAATACGAAATCTTAAATTTTATTACTATATGAAACAAATTCATTATACTCTACTATATGTCATTCCCAAAACCTAAAAGTCATCAAATCAAGGAAATCTAGTCTCCAAATTCTAAGTCTAAGAGTATAAAAAGTACCGAAATAAGTGACATAAAGTAATTGTGTCCGAAAACTAAGGAGATAAGGTCATGACCGAGAGAATCCAACACAAGTTCGAATGAATATCTCACGCTTGAATCTGATATGTTGAGACTGACTAGAGCTGAGGGCGAGTCAAAGTCGCTGGTACACTCACTGCACTCCATAAAAGGAAAATAAAGAAAAACACAAGTAGGACTTCGAATGGGGAAAAATGAAGGTATCATCGGCCAACCCAAAATAGAAACTAATATACAATGAATAATAGTATAAAATCAACTATGACATTTAGAAGGTGGCAAGCAACAAACAACATGAACCAGTGAAAACACCACTAAAGTAAGTATGCAACAATCACAATATCAAGAACATACATGGGGACTCATGCCTCCACACCATGTTCATTTGAGAAATGGGTTCTTTGAGACTGAGTCCATTAAGTTAATTCAATATATTTTTCCTTTAATGTTACCATGTTGGAACATGACACTCCGATCTAATTATACTGTGTCGGAACGTGACACTCGGATCCAAGAATACCGTGTCAGAACGTGACACTCCGTTCCAATAATGCCGCATCGGAACGTAACACTTTGATCCAAGAATACCGTGTCGGAATGTGACACTCCAATAATACCATGTTGGAACGTGGCATCCGATCCAAGAATATTGTGTTAGAACGTGACACTCCGATCCAATAATAAAATTAATTTATCATTTATTATCACCACTTTACAATTCATTGAAAATATTTTATCAAGCCTTCTTTATTCAAGGTATCACTTCGATAGAGGGTTCAAGATTATAAATTCCATGGTCCCAGGATTTCAGACCAATCACAAACCATACAACCAAGCCACACAACCAAGTATATAGAGGTCTTTACAATATTATTTCATGCATATGAATCACTATTAAGAGTCTATTTATCAAATAGAATAAACCATAACCTACCTCCACCGAAGAACCGAAGTCAAGCAAGTGACTTTTCCAATACTTTTCCTTTCCTCAATGCTTCTGAAACTTTCCAATCTATCAAATATATATGCATAATTGTAAGTTAACGAATCTATCAACACTCATGCTACTATATGTCTAACCTAGATCCAAAACTCACCCAATTTCATAATCAGTTTCCTAAAATTCAAGTCTAACGGTAAATATTATTCCTCCATTTAACATAACTTTAATGTAATTCATATAATATAATATACCTAATATTTAATTTTCTATCTCAATGTATTCACAACTTAGTTTACAATGTGATAATAACATTATAGTATTCAAAGTTAAAGTCACTAATTGCGACATCACTGAAAAGAACCACGAACTAACCCTTTAACCACCTTATTGTTAATCAACTTTTCTAGCACTTCAAATCACGCCCCATAACTCCTATATATGTTAATACCAAAAACTCTATTAAATTGCACCTTAATTATTTTGTCTTTTAGTAATCATTAAACAATTCTTTCTTAGTATATTACATTTAATGTTTATCCCCCCCGTTTTCCAACATTAACAATATGTACATCCATCTTCAACATCATATTTAACAAAATAACAATAATATAAACTCTCGCCTAAAAATCAATTTGCATGAAGTTTACCTGATGCACAACCGTTTCAAATAGGTCTCATTCCACGCCGTCTTTTGATGTTCTCCTCTTCCGCTTTTTATTTCTTTTTTTGTTTTAAACAATATTTTTCTTACCCTAATTGTACAAATTATCAATTATAAAAAGTGGTTAAAGTGACCCACTATTACATTTAATGTTATTAACTTGAACTACCAATTGATTATTACAAATGATCAATTAGGTTGTATATCTTTGAGTCGATGTCTCTCTCAACCACGTCTATGTAGATTTGTACTCATAATTGTGAAGCGCGCCACATTTATGGATAGGAATCTATATGATGATTAGGAAATTCTCACTTTCTTGGAAGTCCAATATCGTGCCTCTAGAGTGTTAGCTCTTTCTTCTTTTTTATATAATCCTCTTATTGTGATGATAGGCAATGAATACTCAAAGGAATGCGGCTCGAAGTCTTGAGGAAGAGATTGCAATGCGAGAGTTCCTCCCTGAGGTGATCAAGTTCCTCCTCTTGAATAAAATGTTAATGATGACCAAGCTCCGGTATATCCTCCTTTGACGGATGGTGCCATAAGGGCTGCTCTTTTCCAAATGGACCAAGCCATTACTACCCAAGCACAAGGCCCCACTACTCAAGCTCAAGCCATGACGTCCCAAGCTAATCGGGAGGTTGTACCCCGAGTAAGCCAACAAGTTGCTACCATGGCCTCTCGTCTAAGGGATTTTACTAGGATGATCCCCCTACTTTCTATGGGTCCAAGGTTAAAGAAGACCAGCATGAGTTCATTGATGAAATCTACAAGATCCTCTATGCTATGGGGTTGACTACTAGTAAGAAGGCCGAGTTAGCTACTTACCAACTCAAAGGTGTGGCCCAAACTTGGTATGTCTAATGGAGGGACAATATGTCGTTAAGGGGTGGATTGGTGACTTGGGAGGTGTTCAAGAAGGCTTTTCTTGATAGATTCTTTCCTAGGGAGAAGCGGGAAGCTAAAGTGGTGGAGTTCATCAACCTTCGTCAAAGAGGTATGAGTGTGCTTGAATACTCCTTAAAATTCACTCAATTGTCAAAATATGCTCCTTCTTTGGTTTCCGACCCTAGAGATGAAATGAATCGCTTTGTGACGGGAGTGTCGGATGACTTGCAAGAGGAATGTCATTCGGCTATGCTACATGACAATATGAAAATTTCTCATCTCATGGTTCATGCACCACAAGTGGAAGAGGCAAGGGCTAAGAGGAAGAGTAGCGATGCCTAGAGGGCAAGATCTTTTGATGGTGGATCTTCAAAGGGTAGGCTTGAGATTCAAGACAAGCCTAGTTTTAAGAAGAGGGTGTCTAATAAAGTTCCTTCCAAGTTCTTTAAAGCTTATGATGATAGGGTGTCTAACCTTAGGCCTAAGAAGGGAAGGGATACTAGTTCACCGAACAAGAATCTTACTTGTGCCAAGTGTGGAAAGGGTCATCTTGGTGAATGCTAGAATGGGAAATTGCTTTGGTTGTGGCAAGAGTGGCCACAAGGTTAGGGATTGCCCTAATGTGAAGGGTCAAGACAAGGGTAGTTGGAAAGCAAGAGTTCTAATGATGCTCCAAAGAAGAATCGCTTCTATGCTCTCCACTCTAGGGGTGAGCAAGAGACTTCTCCCGACGTGGTGACCGGTATGTTGAAAGTCATTTCCATTAATGTATATGTTTTACTTGATCCGGGTGCTACATAATCTTTTGTTACTCCCTTGGTATCTAAGAAATTTGATATCTTACCCAACATTCTAAATGAACCTTTTATGGTGTCTACCCCGGTGGGTGAGTCGGTTGTTGCAAAGAGGGTGTTTTATTAGGAAAAGGAAAAATATTAATTTTTTGGCGAGTTTTCGACTTTTTGAGTCGCCACTTAATTTTTAAGAAAAATCAAGAAAACTATGTTTTCAAAAGACTTAAAAGATAAAATTGATTGAAAACATTTTATGGGTTCGGGGATTCACATTAATATTTTAGGAAGGTGCTAGGCACCTAAAATATCCGCCTAATTGCGGTTTTCCGGCAACTAACTTAGTTTGGCTAAAAGTCGTTTTAACTTGATTCGAAAAGTGATTAGAATAGTAGAGAGTTTAAAATATTGACTTATTTATCTAAGAAATTTATCTGCAAAGATTATTGATATTAGGCCGATAAAACATTTAAGGCGTTTTGCGGGGATTCGGAGTTTTCGAACCTTAAACTAATGCCAAAATAAAACAAATAAATAAAAACGTGAAGAGAGAAAGGGAAAGAGCCAAATCCGGGTTATGTTCGCCTTGACCGGAATCTGGACCCACCTGCTTGTGGGCCTTTGACCCATTTATCTTTGTACCTGTCCTAAACTAAACATAATAAATAATAAATGGTGAAAAATAAAGACAACAAGGGCTTAGGCCCATTAAAAATGAAATACAAAAATATATACGAAAAAAAGTTGGGTTCTTCTAATCCCAACTTCTTCAACTCTTCAACTCTCTTCGGACTCGTCAATTTTGAAACATGTTCGCCTTGTACAGATTGATTGACTCGAACAAAAGGATGTTGAGCCTCTACGGCTCATCAATAATGCAAGGGAAAACGTGAGTTCATAATGAACTCGGTTGAGTTTTACGTGCGAACAAGATGAAAAGCAAAGTATTAATATCCATTCATAACATAGGAGTTAAATATGGAAATTTAAGTAACAATCGGCAAAATTCAACAAAATCGACGCATCATCACACGTATTTATAAAATCAAATCCCAATGTTGAGTCCAAAACAGATTAACTAAAACCTTCCTATCTACCAAGAGATTATAGAAAGATTATTAGTTGGTGAACTTTTTTAACAATTAAAAGGGCAGGTAAAACTTAATAAAACAAAGAATCCCCCAATAAGTAAGCAAATCATCTAAATTTGAAGGCAGTGTTCTCAAAATAATTATGCATATTATTAATTCTTACTCGAAGCAACACTAAGCCAAAGGGTGAACCAAGATAGACAGATTTCATATAGCAAGCGTTAAAATAAAACATAAGTAATAGTCATAATAATTCATAAGAGTAGATGAAGAGGAAAGAAGCTTTCAAAACAAACTTCTGAAGACTCATAGTGTACATATATCAATATGCCTAAAACAATTAATAAGGGCTACTGCCAACCTATATACCAATCTCATGCTAAATTAAAATAAAAATATGCATGATTCAACGACAAATTCATAACTTTGCATTATAGAACAATCACTTGTAGCACTAATGAATTCATATCAAGATTTACTCTAAGAAATGAAAATAGTAACCAAGCGTAGGATCTCAGGCACCTAATAATGTTCATGAGTAAAAATAAATTGGAGACACATAAATAGCAATCTTATGACACGCCTACACGATGCTAAGAACATCTCGGTGGTTTAAAGTCCCAAGTAAAAGAAAAGAAAAGGTAAAATATTGATCTAAATCATCAGAACACATCACAAAACACCGACAAAATTTCAACAAAAGAGAAGACAGTATCGAATTATCAATAAAATAAAAAACGAAGCTAAACAGTGATATGGAACAGAAATATCGCATCTTTTCATATGAACCAAAAATAAATCAATTAAATGATCCCCTTGTGTAAATCTAATCACAAATAATTCACAAATAAAATCGGCACCATAAAAGACCCCAAACTTTCTACTTACGATCGAAAATCAAAAGGTGAAGAAAACATGTTTGTAGATAATGTCGGACTACTCCAAACAGAACTTACTATTCAGAATATTACTATTCAGAAGAGGAAAAAATAGGCTTGGACATATGAGATAAGATCAGCTCAAGGAAAACAACAATTATTTCATGACTCAATCACTCGTTCGAATCAAAAATAGAGAAAGAAGGCCACAATTGTTTACCTTGTTGATGGCAACGAACTGTGGACGGAACGAGCAGGGGAAACAACCTTTTCCACGAGAAAATCAAAACGGAAGTAACAAGCGAGAAAATCTCTACGTGATATTGAACTCAAAATGCTAGAAATTGTTGTCTCGTACACTTAGTGTGCGTCAAGTATTTCCTATAGCTTTTCTTTCTTTCCGCTTTAGCCAAGGAATTTCAATCTGAAAGAAAATTTCTTCCTAAATTTCGTTGAACTTTATTTCCACAAAAGAATCTCACAAGCATTTAGCAAGTTTCTCCCAAAATTCCTATCTCTGTGAACTCTATTTTTTTCACTAAAAAATCCCCCCAAGAACAGTGAGAAAGAGAATACTTATAGAAAAATATTAGGGTTTTTGGATTTTGAGAGGGTAAAGGAGAGAAAAAAATCGAGTTTTTCCGTAGATTTGAAATTCAACTTAAAATTCATCCCAAAATCCGAATATTCCCCAAACGATTCTCTATCTGAATGGATAGAAATTGGGAATGGACGATTGGGATCGACTCCGTCGTCCTTGGAGCCCCGCTGGCTCCATCTCCAAGCTCGCAAGGACGATTCCGCGTCTGCTGTTGCTGGAGTTCGTACAAGTACACAGTCTAGAGGCTGGAAACGACAGAACAAAGGGGGGAAGGGAACGTATCACGCGCAAAAGGGGAAACACGCAGGAATGAGTAGTACCCAACGCGACAGAAATGATTGGATTGCTGCTGGGATTTTTGTTTTGTTACCTACGCGCTGGGATGGATGCTGCACGCTTCTGAGTATTGTTCTCGTTGAGGAGGATGAAATGGGAACGGGTCGGGTTTAAGAAGACTGGGTCAAGAAGATATGGGTTGGGCGGATAAAAAGAAAATTTTGGTTAAGGGAATTGGCCCAAATCAAACGTTGAGAGAAGTGGGCTGCTGAGGAAATTATGCAGGCCCACAATCGGTCTTCTAAATCTAAATAGAACTATTAAACGACCCACATCGGATTCAAACTTTGATCTAGTTAAAATCAAAACAAAACGAACTAATGTAATCAATTAGGAGCTTCTCGATTTTCAACAAGATAAAATAATTAATTAAATAAATAAAAAAATGATGGTTCAAAATTATAACCATAATTTAACCGAGCTAATTTAACCAAAACACTTACTAGAAATTAAAATCTTTGAGATGCTTTTTGAAATATCTGTAAAATAATTTTTCTTTGTACAAAATTCATATGAAAAGTGTATATATATTGCTAAAACCAAAAGTGACCAAAGCTATTTTAAAATAGTTTGTCAAAGTTATTTAAATAATTAGTAAGCTTTTATTTCCTCTAAATTTTATAAAAACTAATAGTAATTTATTTATTTATTTATTGTTTAAGATCGAAGAAACTCAAAAATTAATTATCTTAGGGGAGAGTCAAAATTGGGTGTCAACAACTGTCACTCATTTTACTTGGATTGATGCAAGAAATTCGAGGAAAATGAAATTAACTAATCCAATTTTGACTGGCCACATCTTTATCTTTGGAAAAGGGACTTGGTACGTACTTTAGGAATTATGGCCGAACCACGAAAGTGGGTTTCCTACATATCCCGGGCTATATCAGAATTCAGGCCACTTCTAGTTGAATACGCTTGATTTAACGCATGATTTTTAAAGAAATCACAAGGCACCTCGATACCAGACTATGAAGGTACCGAAATGCTCGAGAATAAGATTCAGGAGCGAATGTTGGAATACAGCTGAGTTCTCAACATCGATCCCGCCTACATATCCTTAAACTTTAGGAGTGTGGCTGTTTGTAGTTCGAATCTATAGGTTGAAAAGAAATCTATTATTCTAGATAACCTTTGATTCTGGACAAGTTACAAATTAAACGAGTATAAAAAGGATGCTTGTAACCTCTTAGCCATGAATGTGGTGCGCTTCACATCCCTAATTTCAAGATCTTGGTGTGTTGTCACTCAGAATGGAAACTTGCTTCCGGTAGATACTGAAAATCCGGATGCAAATCGAAACTGACAAAATTCAAAGAAAAACCCACATGACTTCTAATAGGGGTGTGGTTTGATTGTGGTGGAAGTCGCTCCTCTGCTCGCATCCTAAGAGTTTGACACTCCTCTTTGGACTATGTCCCAGTTTACTGCTAAGGAAGAGTTCCACGTTGTGCTGCATCCCTTTTGATGTCGTCCGCACCTGTGGTTATTGGAGAATTCATCCTTTTGGATGCTCTCGACAAATACTGAGATAAAACTTGTCAGTGTAAAAATGCGATTCAAATGGGAGATAGTGTCTTTTACCGTTTTGACACTAAATTGCTCTCCTTCAGCATTAGGCGTCAACTTGCTCGGTTTGACGTAAAGCAAATAAAACTTATGTCTTGAGTTTGCAATATCTATCTTCAATGTACTCTTCATTGCGTGTTGAAATAAATAAAAGTTGATGTAGTACTGACATTTCTCTTGATGTCGTCTTCGATGCTCCTCTTGATGCTTACTTTTATCAAAGTAAAAAATGCAGTTGATGTTGAGGGGTCAATATTTCTATTGAGATGCACGATTCTTTATCTGGTAGTGCATGCTTTCTTGCGGGGCAAGAATATCTTCTGGCGATGCGTAAATTTCTACGAGGTATGACATCTTCTCACTAACTTTCTGCGAGGCATGAAATCTTTCCGCGATGCATAAATCTCAACAAGGCATGGAATCTTCTCGTGATGTATAAATTTCTGCGAGGTATGAAATCTTCTTGCGATGCATGAATTTCTGCGAGGTATGAAATCTTCTCGCGATGCATAAATTTTTGCAAGGTATGAAATCTTCTCGCGATGCATAAATTTCAACGAGGCATGGAATCTTCTCGCGATGCATAACTTTCTGCGAGGCATGAAATATCTTCTCGCGATGCATGAATATTGACTCGCGATGCATGAATATTGACACACGATGCATGGTCTTTCGCGATGCATGAATATTGACTCGCGATGCATGATCTTCCGTGATGCATGAATATTGACTCGCGATGCATGATCTTCCGTGATGCATGAATATTGACTCGCGATGCATGATCTTTCACACTGCATGAATATTGACTCGCGATGCATTGATATTGACTCGCGATGCATGTTCTTTCGCAGGGCATGAATATCTTCTTGAGATTTTCGCTTGATTCACCTTCGAATCTAGCCGGACGTTCTTTATAAATTTCATGTTATTGGAAATTGACTGAAATAAACAATTCATATTCCTAAGTCTCTGACATAAGAGATATAAAATAATTCCTGCTTCTAGAAAAACTATTATTTTTGGGGTAGTTTTCTTCTCCTTTGACTTCTCCATATTCACAGAAAAATTGTTAGTTTTAAAAATGAACTGATCTGTGTCGATTCCTTCGGTCACCTGCTCCTCGTCCGTTATCTCTGGTTGATTATCTGATCTCCCGACTCTTGATAGATAAGTCAAAATATTTTATGCCGAAACAAATGAAACATAAAGGGGAAATTTAAGAGAAATAAATTTTCGAGAAATAGTATCTGAAAAAGGTCACTGCCAAGTCATGTCATATCAGTCTTAACAAACTTCTTTGAGTCTGATGCTTGGAGGTCTATCTGATTATTCGCTGGGGAGTTTTAAGAGTCACTTCGAACCTGTAGATAAACCCATGCTGAAATTTTGATGCCATCCTCAAAATTTATGTCCCAGTCACTATCTTGCTTATCTTTCCACTATAACTGAGTAGGTCCTAGAATTTTTGAGATCTTCTCAAAAAATTCTGTCCAAGTTGCAAATCTCGAAATATCTTCAATCTTGACTTGATGGGGAAGAATCTTCTTCTCGGGAACTTTTGAGGCCCTCTCCAAAATTTTGTCCCAGTTTCTATTGTAAAGAGGAATAGAAATCTTACGGGCGATATGGCTGAACCCTTGTGGAGCCTACGTATCCCGTTGAGGCAGGAATCAGGTCAAACTTAGTTTCCCTCAAGGTTAACAATATTAAAAATTGAAAAAGAAACTGATCGAGGTCGGCATAGGCCGCCTATGTATCTCATTCTTGAGAATTCAGGTCGAACGTAGATCAAATACAAAGAAATATTTAAAAGGGATAAATGGGTTGATCGAGGCCGACATAGGCCGCCTACGTATCTCATTCTTTAGAATTTAGGTCATACGTAGTTCATTACAAAGGGATAAAAATTTAAGCAAAACAAATACAAGCAAACAAATGACTACAAGTAAATAACAGAAATGCAAACCGAAGCTTCATACGTAGTATCTCTTGACAGCATCGGAGTTGATAGGTTTAGGCCATGCGGTGTCATCCATCTCCGATAGGACCAAAGCACCTCCAGATAATACTTTGCGAACCATGTAAGAACCTTGCCAATTTGATGCAAATTTTCCTTTGTATTCGTCTTGATGAGGAAAAATACGCTTAAGGACCAACTGATCAACTTCGAAAATTCTGGTTCTTACTATCTTGTGAAAAGCACGAATCATGTGAAAAGCACGAATCATTCTCTGTCGATACAACTGACCATGAAAAACATCAACCATTCTCTTCTTGTCAATCAAAGTTAACTGCTCAATTCTTTTTCTAACCCATTCAGCGTTCCTTAACTCAGCTTCTTCGATGATTCTCAATGACGGTATCTCAACTTCAGCAGGTATGACTGCATCTGTTCCATATACTAGCAAGTACGGAGTAGCTCCAGTCGATGTTCTGACGGTCATTCGATAACCCAATAAAGCATATCGCAACATCTCATGCCAACCTCGGTGATTGTCAACCATTTTCCTCAAAACCTTCTTGATGTTCTTATTGACGGCCTCCACAGCTCCGTTCATTTGAGGGCGATAAGAAGTTGAGTTTCGGTGAGTAATGTTGAATTGCTCACATATATCTCTCATGAAGTGAGTGTTAAGATTTGCACCATTATCAGTAATGATGGATACTGGTACTCTAAACCTGCATATCAGATTGTTGCGAACAAAATCAGCCACAACTTTCTTGGTTACCGACTTGTAAGAAGCTGCTTCCACCCACTTGGTGAAATAATCAATAGCAACCAAAATGAATGTGTGTCCATTTGAAGCGGATGACTCTATCGGACCGATGACATCCATACCCCAAGATACAAATGGCCAAGGTGAACTCATAGCATTAAGTTCGTGAGGTGGCACTCAGATCAAATCACCATGCACTTGACATTTATGACACTTCTGCACAAACTTGCAACAATCATTCTCCATAGTCATCCAGAAATACCCGGCTCGAAGGATCTTCCTCGCCAAAGTGAGCCCATTCATATGCGTACCACAAATTCCAGCATGTATATGTTCAATAAGCTTTGCAGCTTCAACATCATTGACACATCTAAGAAGACCTAAGTCTGGAGTCCTCCTATACAGGACTTCTCCGCTTCGAAAAAAATTGAGAGCCATACAACGTATAGACTTCTTCTGGTTAGATGTAACATCTTCAGGATAGGTCCCGAACTCCAAATACCTTTTTATATAAAAAATACCATGGCAAACCGTCTAGTTCCGCCTCAATATGTGAACAATGGACCGGATGTTCTTTCAACTCTATATCCAGAGGATCGATATAATCAGTATCTGGATGTTTAATCATAGAAGCGATGGTGGCAAGGGCATCAGCCAACTCATTTTTGTATTCTGGGAGTATGTCTGAACTCGATCTTACGGAACCTTTTGCATAACTTCTGTACATACTTTACGTAAGGTATAATCTTCAGGTTCTTCATAGCCCATTCTCCTTGAACATGATGAATCAAAAGATCTGAGTCTCCAATAACCAACAACTCGTAGACATTCATGTCAATGGCCATTTTCAAACCAAGAATACAAGCTTCATATTTAGCCATGTTGTTTGTGCAATTAAATCGGAACTTAGCTGCCATGGGATAGTTCTGACCAGATTCCGACACTAAGACCGGCCCAATACCTTTCCTTTGATGATTTGCCGCTCCATCAAAGAATAGTATCCAACCGGGCTATGTTTCAGAAATATCTTCACCCACGAATGACACTTCTTCATCGTGAAAATAAGTTTTAAGTGGTTCATACTCTTCATCAACGGGATTTTCTTCAAGATGATCAGCCAAAGCCTGTGCCTTTATTGCTTTCTGAGTCACATACACAATGTCAAATTCACTTAACAACATTTGCCACTAGCTAACTTTCTGGTCGGCATCGCCTTCTGGAAAACATACTTCAGTGGATCCATTCAGGAAATGAAGTATGTAGTATAAGAGGACAAATAATGTCTCAGCTTCTGGGAAAGCCACGTCAAAGCACAACACGTTCTCTCCAATAAAGTGTAACGAGACTCGTATGGAGTAAACTTCTTGCTTATATAATCGATAGCTCTTTCCTTCTTTCCTGTCATGTCGTGTTGACCAAGTACGCATGCGAATGCACTATCTGAGACAGACAAGTACAACAACAAAGGACTCCCTTCTCGCAGAGGAACCAATACCGGTGGATTAGACAAATATTTCTTGATAGCAACAAAAGTAGTCTCACTCTTCAGTCCACTTTTTCAGGGCGTCTTTCTCCAATATCTTGAAGATAGGCTCACACACCACAGTTGGTTGAGCTATTAATCGGCTGATGTAGTTCAACCTCCCCAAGAAACTCATCACCTCCTTCTTAGTCTTCGGTGGAGGTAACTCTTGAATTGCCTTAATCTTGGAAGGATTGAGTTCATACCTCTTCTGCTGACTATAAATCCCAACAACTTGCTGGCTGGCACTCCAAAAGCACATTTAGCGGGATTCAACTTCAAGTTATACCAACGCAGACGATCAAAGAGCTTCTTCAAATGTGTCAAGTGGTTTGAACTCTCGCGGGACTTGATTATGACGTCATCCACATACACCTTAATCTCCTTATGAATCATGTCATGAAATATGGTCGCCATAGCCCTCATATAGGTAGCACCAGCATTCTTGAGGCCAAATGGCATCACTCTATAATGATATACACCCAAGGTGTAATAAAAGCTGTCTTTTCTGCATCTTCTCATCCATCAGAATCTGGTGCTAACCTGCGTAACAATCCACAAATGACTGCATTTTATGCTTAGCAAAATTATCAATCAAAATATGAGTACTCGGCAACGGAAAATTATCCTTCGGGCTAGCTTTTTTAAGATCTCTGTAGTCGACACAAATCCTGATTTTCCCGTCTTTCTTGGCAACCGGAACAACATTGGCTAACAAAGTTGGATATTGTGTCACTTCCACCAATCAAGATTCTATTTGCTTTGTGATCTCTTCTTTGATCTTTAAACTCAGTTCAGGCTTGAATTTCTGAGCCTTTTGCTTCACCGGATCGAACCCCCGGATTAATCTGCAGTTTATGAGATACAACATCGATTCTCAGCCCTTGCATGTCACCGACTTCCCAAACGAACACATCAATATATTCAGTAAGCAAATGAATTTAGGCCTTTTCTTTGAGTTTCATTTAAGTGAATGCTGATCTTAACCTCTTTAACGCACTCCGGATCCCCCAAATTTACCGTTTCCGTTTCCTCTAGATTTGGTTTATGCTGATTTTCAAACTGCCAAAATTCCTTGGCGACATACTCTGGTTCCTCACTTTCTTCTTCGTAATCATCAACCTCGTCATCACCAGCCTCATTTTGTTCATTCATCTCGTGACATGACATGACATTGGCAGGTTTAAAACTTACATTGCTGAAACCATAAACAAACAAAGTTAGAAAATCAGAGTATAACAAATGAGTAAATAAATAAATTTTAAAAAACAAAAGAGGCTTTCATTCAAATTGAAAAACAATGCGAACTTTGTCCATGGCACAAGGCTATGTTGCCTTCTTTGAACATCACGACGGAAAATTAAAAATTCAAACAGGTTAAGAAAAATGCAAAATGGTGGGTCTCGGGCCTCTTTCGGACTACTACCGATTTAAATATGCATTAAACGATGCCCTTCTACCAAGGAGTTCGGGGAATTAGGATGGGCGTGGAGGTCCAGTTCTGCAGCATCTCTCCTGGCTCAGCATCACGAAATCCTATCAGCTCAACCTCTTCTTCAATAACAGCATCAATCTCCTCGAAAAGGCCACAGATTCCTTCCCCAAGGTCTTCATGCTCGGCATACTCCCGGACTGGGAACAATTGATACAGATGAGGAATTGGCTTGGCAAATGTTTGATCCTTCTTCTTCTTTGTCTTCTCATCATCATCTCTGGGGACGTACCCCAATCCATACCTTGCCCCTTTGATAGGAACTTGAACGGGCTCAACAATTCATTGGGAATTTCTTCCTAATCCGAAACCTGGTTCAAAACCATTCTGCAGCATCACAGTGGCTATCATCTTGTAGACAGCAGGCATGGGAGTCTGTGGGGCCAAGTCCTCACTGGTTGCATTTACCAGCTCCACCGTTAGAAATCCGTACCTCGAGACACTTCATTGATAATCTGCGCCTGTCTGCCAGAATGACTACCTTCGCCATGAATGACTAGCTCTTCGTTTTTCCAAACGAGTTTCATCATCTGATGTAGGGTAGAAGGCACAACTCCATCCATGTTGATGAAAGACCTTCCCAGAAGAAGGTTACAACTGGTATCGATATCCAATACTTGAAACTGTGCACTGAATTCTGATGGACCCATTTGGATGATTAGATTCACCGCTCCCAACATATCTCTCTGTACTTCGTCGAAGACTCTCACGTTGAGTTGATTTTTCTCAAGTTTTCCCAAGTCCAACCTTAACTGCCTCAACGTTGACAATGGGGAAATATTCAGACCAGATCCATCATCCACCAAAACGCAGTTTACGACCTTCTCGCGGCATACCATAGTAATGTGCAACGCTTTATTGTGTGACCTCCCTTCAAAAGACAACCATCATCACAAAAGTTGATTCGGTGCCCTCGAATAACCTAGTGAATCATAGCGGCCACGTATTTGCTTCTTGTGCCCGCGGGTACATACGTATCATCAAGAGCGTTGATCAAAGCATGCCCGTGCGATTGAGAACTCATTAGCAGGGCCCATACAGAGGTCTGGGCTGGAGTCTTCTCCAAATGCTTGACAATAGAATAATCTTTCGGCTGCATTCTTCTCCAGAACTCCTCTGCCTCACCCTCGCTTATTGGCCTTTTAGCTTGATCCTTCTTTTGACCTCCGAGAGCAAGCTCCTCAAGAGAATAACATCTTCCGGATCGGGTCATACCTTTTGGAGCATCAGTCTCAATCACAAATTTTTGTTTGATAAGAGTTTTTGATGGCACCAAGGTAACAACCTTTGCGGGTTTGAAGATAACGAACTCTTTCTTCTCTTTGATGCTCAAGGAAGCTACAGACTTTTCCAACTCTTCATGAACGATTGGAGTTATCACTTTCGTTCCACACCAATCATCATTTGTTTCTATCATATTAACGTTGCCGCCTCCATGTTTTGGCAAAGGATTGGTATTGACATTAGGTGCAGCTAGTTGGAAAATAACCACCTCATGGTCAATTAAATACTGAATCTTGTGCTTGAGGTTGATACAGTCCTCAGTATCATGCACAACACTGTTGGAATGATAAGCACATCTCTGATGTGTCCTATAGAATTCTGAATTGACATCCACGGGTTTGGGCCCCACTGGGTGGATATATCTGGCCGTAGCCAGTCGTTTGTACAACTTTTCTCGGCTTTCTACGAGCGCGGTGAAATTCCTTGAAGGTTTCCTCTAGAACCAAGGTCTAGGGGAATCATAACTTCCTTGTGGGGGAGGCATCTTTGATAACCTCGATTGATCGGATGGGGAGCTTGATTTCAGGGATATGAGTTTGTCTGGTAGTTTGGCATTGGATCTTGGTAGTTTAGGTGGGGATTTTGATATAATGGAGTTTGATCTTGATAGACAAGAAGGGGTGCTCGGTAGCTCGACTGCACGTTAGCACAGTTGGGAGCAATACCCTGGTAGAGAGAAAGAATTTGGTAGGGTGGAGGATGATTTAGGTAAGCGGGAGATGGATTTTGGTAATTTGGGGGTGGACTTTGGTATAGTAGAGCTTGGACATTTGGATAAGTGGAGGTAGCATTCTGATAAATCGGAGGATTATCGGGATGACTAGCTTGCGTGTAGCAACCTTGGTAGGAATTTTGGGAAGGTCGAGAACGACCTTGGGAATATGACGAGCTTCTGGGGGTTTTCTTTCCCCCATATGAAACAATAACGATTTCTTCTCTTTTCTTCTTCAACGTTCCTGATGATCCGGGTGATGCAACAACACGGGCTATCTTTCTCGTTTTCAACCCATCTTCGATAGTCTCACCAACTTTGACTATCTCGGCAAATTTTGCTTGTACGAGCAACAGGATTTGATCATCATACTCGAGCTCTTGCACCCGCACGAACAATTCTACAATTTTCTTTTCAGACATAGGCGGTCTCACCCTTGCCTCTTCTTTTCTCCACCTATAGGCAAACTCCCTATAGCTCTCGGTTGATTTTTGCTTTATCTTTTCCAAAGAGTATCGAACTGGAATAATTTCTACATTGTAAGCGAATCGATCCATAAAATCTTTGGCCAATGCATTCCAGCTAGGCCATTGTTGGGTTTCATGCGATGTGAACCATTCAAGAGCTTCTCCGCACAGGCTTCGGCTGAAGTGCCGCATCAATAAAGTTTCATCCCTTCCAACTCACACGAGCTGGTCACAATAGGCTCGCATATGAGCCATAGGGTTGCCCACTCCTCCAAAAGTTTCAAACTTTGGGATCTTGAACCCTTCTGGAAGGTCCAAATTTGGATGAATACATAAGTCTTCATAACTAAGCCCGGCGATATCAGGGACGCATTGGAGCTCCTTCATGGATTTTTGATCTCTTCTTTTATGTATACCTTTGCCTCTTCCTTTGCCCTCCACTCCCTTTCCTGTTCCTCATAATGGTCCAGCTCAGAACCGTGCACATCGTGCTCGGCAGGGACGGGAATTTGGAAAGTGGTCCTTTTGGGTAAGGGTGGAGCTACAGAAGGACTCTGGGCATTTTGAGCGGTTTGATAATTCTGTGGGTAAGTCTGCGGATTGGTATTTATGATTTAAGTGGTGGTGGTATGTTTGTGGATTAAAAGTATTTTTATTTGGATTCTGGTTTTGATTTTGCGGTGGAGGAGCAGTTTAATGGTGGGTATTTTGAGAATGGGGTGGCATTTGGGGGTGGTTGTTTTGAGGTGGAGGTGGAGATTTGTAGGATGCGGAAGCATATTGGGGATTTTTGATAGTCAGATCTATAACCGACGGATTCTGAGCAGGTGTAGATGGTTGGTTCTAAGCCGGATCCATATTTGAGGAAGGGAAGTAGATTGGAGGTCTCCCATCAGTAGCGTTAGCGGCAAAACCTGGCGGAGGCAGATCCTGTCTCCTTTGCATTTCTACCCTTATCTCTGCAGTCTGTTGCATCAACTGCATAATCAACTCATTCTGGTCCTCTATGGTGGGTTGAACCACCACAACATCTGTAAGACTTACTTCTTCGTTATTATCCCCCATAACAGTCTTATCTTTGTCTGAGCTTTGTCTAGGGAAGGAATCTGCGGGACCTTTTGATCTAGTGAAATAGGGATGATCTGCCAGCTTTTGATCGACACTGATCAGTTTCAAAGTACCTGAGAAGGAAAACAACTCAAAGGAAGATTTGTCTGTGCAGATTCAGAGTACAAAATGCATAATATCACACAGAGATCAGATAAACACACAAGTTGCTTTGCTTGAGGATATCTTCAACTCACGAGTATGGACAGAAACACATTTTTTTTACAAGCAGGAGTTTGCTTGTTTTAGTTTTGACACTGTCTCCAAAAGGATAAATCAAGTTGATCTAAGGTCTTCTTGCAGCTGCTCTTTGATGTCCGTTGATCAGACTTTCGTATCTTCTCGTAACATGAAGGGGGAGAATGGAAAATTTTAAAGATAGGGGCCAATCCTGGAGAAGCTGCATACGTATCTCGCAAGGAGAATTCAGTCCCAAAGTAGTTCGAGTACAAAAGAGAATATTTTTCATTCATTAATTTATTGCAATTACAAGGAATTGAAAGGCAACAATAGAGCTTTTTGAAGATAAAATGATTATGACACGTTAGTCATTTTCCTTCTTGTTGTAGCATTAGTCTCCTCCTTTCAGACGACCCAAGAATGGAGGTTTATAGACGATTTCCTCATCGTCTTCTTCCCCAGTCGCTCCAGGGTGGAGCGTTATCGGGACCACTATTAGCTCCTTGCTCGTAGATGGGGTATTTTTTGTGCATTTTCTAAAGTTTATCAATTATGTTGCTATGGAAGGCTTTGTTCTTCTTCCTCAGCGCGGCCATCCTTTCTCTCATGGAGACGAATTCTTCCATTTCCACTGTTATCTCCTCATCAAGTGACATGCTTTTAGCTAAGAAAGCGGCAGTCTCCAATTCTATCCTCGCCTCTCTCGCTTCTCTTTCTTGCTCTTTCAACCGAAGCATGTTCAACTTCTCTCGCAAGTCCTCTGTCTCCATCTCAACATCTTTTTTTCTCTTCATCTGTGATGCCAGATCCTCATCCAGCGTCACGGTTGCAGCTTTGTATATTGCGGTGTCCATGTCGACTCTGAGCCCTCCCTCCTTGGCTTCTTGAATTTCCCGAGTGATCTGTTCGATCTTTCTTTGTAGTTCTTCTCCAATGAGTTCCATCTGGATGTTCTTACCTTTTTCCATAGCAGTGATTTTTGCCTTTCCTGAGACGGTAGAATAGTGTTTTAGGATTTGGGGTATAGGAGGTGTCTTTTTGAGTGAGAAACTTGAGACTCAGAAATTTTGGCCGGATATTTTGTAACAACGACTTGTTTGTATATATCTTTATGGAAATTTCTGTATAGGAGTGGGTTTACGATATCCTCATTCATAGCAACATAGCACATAAGCAGTTAAACACACATATATATATCGCGTCCTAATCATGCATGTGACCCTCTGTGCCAAGGGTAGGCCTAGCGATCTAAAGGATGTATTGCGTCATTTAAACAAATAGTTGTATCCCCAAAAATAAACTTCACTAAAAATCATAGCGTTCATTACATAATTTCAATAATACGGGGTACATTTCAGGAAGGGGGGTGTAATGCGAATACAGATAGAAAACAATCCCACGCAGGGAAATTAAAAGGTTGATGGCTCGGCTCCTCTTCTGGCCTTCTCTACTTCTTCGCGGATGATGCACTTGCTGGAGAACACGTACGGCTCGGCAAACGCAGCTTTGGAAGATGTTGGTACGACTTGTAGAGTGTTCATCTGCTCGTCCAGGTTTGCGTCAAAACACAGGAGACAAGCCCTTGTATCCGCTAGCTCTTGTGACGTCACAGCTAAAACCCTCTGACTTTCTAACTCTCGGAACTGGTACTCTCGCTCCCTTTGTTGAAATTCTTGCTCTTTCTTCTGAAATTCTTGCTCTTTTTGCTGAAATTCTTGCTCCCTTCGGTCTCATTCTTGCTGACAATGGTATGCATGGATCTGAAGCCTTGTCTGTACGTCTTCAATTTCACGACCTGCGCGTGGTGTTGGGTTCATTACACCATGCAGATCATTCTGCAACCATGTATTGTATTCGTCGACATACCCAGCTTCATATCTGTTTTCAACCATATCCCATTTCATGTTGACACGTCCATCCCATTCTTGGAGGATGATCTTAGCGAAATGTATTTTGCTGCTCTCGCTGTAATCGACAATAAAAGAACTAGCATCCCCTTGGACGGGTGTGATTTGTCTTCTACTAAATTGTCGTATCACTCTTGCTGGGTTGTAGGGCCGCAATCCTCTGATGTCAGGAAGGACTAAAAATGGAAGTTTGGCCCCTTGTGCTGCTATCCTCTCGGACTGGAAGTTTGGTAACATCCACTGTATATCTTCTTCTATCAACTCATAAAATACCCTTGCCCACGCATTCCTGGTGGTATGAATTGGGAATCTGCGGACGCTTAGATACAATTCATAATTATCAAGAGGACTCGTCTGGCTCGGTTTGGCCAACTCTTGTGGCTGGGCACTATCCTTTTTGCAGAGATGCTCAATCACCCACCATTGGAGTAGAATGTTGCAACCTTGGAAAAAATGGGAACCCATTCTTACACAAACTTAAAGATTGATAAATGTCGACCAAAATGACCGGGGCCAAACTACAGTACTTTTTTTTCTTCTTGTTTTCTACCAATTCCTCTGAATATGGTGTCCACTACCATCACGACTCGGGTGTCGATTTCCTTTCCTTCATCTTTAGGGAACACCATAGTTCCTAAAAGCCATACCGAGAAAGCGATAGTCTGAGTTTGCCTCCAGGTACTGTGATTGTGGAATTTTTTCAGAAATAGTCTAAAATAGCTGTCGTGCCTCCATCTCTCAAAAAATCTCATTACTGGTATATCGTGGGTTTCCAACCAGTTTGCATTCACCAGCAACAACATGTTCCTCAATTCTTCACTAGTTGGCCTATCTGGAAGAAGGATGTCGTGATCGGGACATTTTTTCCTCTTGCCACATGTACCGATAGAGTCCAGGCAATCCTTAATTTCCTTTAGCGTGGGTGTTATTTCGACATATCTGAATCGAAAAACCATCTTCTTATCGTCCCAGGACCGAGTGATGACCTCGATAAACGTGGTCCGAACCTTGAAGTCCATTATTGAAGGTAAATGACCCAGGTGAACCGAGATTTCTCTCTTTTGACAATCTTTGAGGTTGTCCCACTATACGCGGAGAATGTCTGGCGTCTTGGTGACCATGTTGAAATGGAGGAACTGACTCGACATCTACAAAAACATACAACTAGTTAATTGCCACCCCCCACGACACAACAAACATTTAAATACGCAATACATCCTTCAGATTTACCAATCAAAATAAGCGTCCTATCGAGCCGTGGGCTCTTTGGACTCAAGGTGGTCATTCTAATGGGTGTCTTAGGCCAATGCGCTACTTTTCGAAATTTGGTTTCGCTCTATCTTAGTTTAACTAAGAGTGGTTTGTATTTATAGTGGAAAGGGTAACCCAAGCAGACTACTTGGGCTGGGACAGTTAATAACCGTTGACTATCAAGTAGCCGACTACATTCGTCAGGGTGCCCCGAGAAGTATTTGGTTAATGAACGACTGTGAACCCGCATAATTGTCCTTTAAGTGAAATGGCATACTTGTCGTTTGACGGAAAAATGCTATGCCATGAATGCAATAGTTGATATAAAGCAATAACAAATAAACAATTAAAAGCCAAAAATGTTAGTCTTAAGGTTAGAATCCTCCAAATCCCCACCAAAGTCGCCATTTTGTTTTATTTGGAAAAGGAAAAATATTAATTTTTTGGCGAGTTTTTGACTTTTTGAGTCGCCACTTAATTTTTAAGAAAAATCAAGGAAACTATGTTATCAAAAGACTTAACAGATAAAATCGATTATGGGTTCGGGGATTCACATTAATATTTTATGAAGGTGTTAGGCACCTAAAATATCCACCTAATTGTGGTTTTCCGGCAACTAACTTAGTTTGGCTAAAAGTCATTTTAACTTGATTTGAAAAGTGATTAGAATAGTAGAGAGTTTAAAGTATTAACTTATTTATCTAAGAAATTTATTCGCAAAAATTATTGATTTTAGGCTGATAAAACACTTAAGGCGTTTTGCGGGAATTCGGAGTTTTCGAACCTTAAACTAATGCCAAAATAAAACAAACAAATAAAAACGTGAAGAGAGAGAGGGAAAGAGATTTGGGTCCAAATCCGGGTTTCGTTCGCCTTGACCAGAATTTGGACCCACCTGCTTGTGGGCCTTTGACCCATTTATCTTTGTACCTGTCCTAAACTAAACATAATATATAATATATGGTGAAAAATACAGACAACAAGGGCTTAGGCCCATTACAAATGAAATACAAAAATATATACGAAAAAAAAAGTTGGGGTCTTCTAATCCCAACTTCTTCAACTCTTCAACTCGCTTCGGATTCTTCAATTTCGGAACATGTTCGCCTTATATGGATTGATTGACTCGAACAAAAGGAAGTTGAGCCTCTACGGCTCATCAATAATGCAAGGGAAAACGTGAGTTCATAATGAACTCGGTTGAGTTTTACATGAGAACAAGATGAAAAGCAAAGTATTAATATCCATTCATAACATAGGAGTTAAATATCGAAATATAAGTAACAATCGGCAAAATTCAACAAAACCGACGCATCATCACACGTATTTATAAAATCAAATCCCAATGTTGAGTCCAAAACAGATTAACTAAAACCTTCCTATCTACCAAGAGATTAAAGAACGATTATTAGTTGGTGAACATTTTAACAATTAAAAGGGCAGGTAAAACTTAATAAAACAAAGAATCCCCCAATAAGTAAGCAAATAATCTAAATTTGAAGGCAGTGTTCTCAAAATAATTATGCATATTATTAATTCTTACTAGGAGCAACACTAAGCAAAAGGGTGGAACAAGATAGACAGATTTCATATAGCAAGCGTTAAAATAAAACATAAGTAATAGTCATAATAATTCATAAGAGTAGATGAAGATGAACGAAGCTTTCTAAACAAACTTCTGAAGACTCATAGTGTACATATATCAATATGCCTAAAACAATTAATAAAGACTACTGCCAACCTATATACCAATCTCATGCTAAATTAAAATAAAAATATGCATGATTCAACAACAAATTCATAACTTTGCATTAGAGAACAACCCCATGTAGCACTAATGAATTCATATCAAGATTTACTCTAAGAAAGGAAAATAGTAACCAAGCGTAGGATCTCAGGCACCTAATAATGTTCATGAGTAAAAATAAATTGGAGACACATAAATAGCAATCTTATGACACACCTACACGATGCTAAGAACATCTCGTTGGTTTAAAGACCCAAGTGAAAGAAAAGAAAAGGTAAAATCTTGATCTAAATCCTCAGAACACATGACAAAACACCGACAAAATTTAAACAAAAGAGAAGACTATATCGAATTATCAATAAACTAAAAACGAAGCTAAACAGTGATATGGAACAGAAAGGTCACATCTTTTCAGATGAACCAAAACTAAATCAATTAAATGATCCCCTTACGTAAACCTAATCACAAATAATTCACAAATAAAATCGGCACCACAAATGACCCCAAACCTTTCTACTCTCGATCGAAAATCATAAGGTGAAGAAAACATGGTTGTAGATAATGTCGGACTACTCCAAACAGAACTTACATGCATATTAATATTCAGAATATTACTATTCAGAAGAGGAAAACATAACCTTGGACATATGAGATAAGATCAGCTCAACGAAAACAAAAATTATTTCATGACTCAGTCACTCGTTGGAATTAAAAATAGAGAAAGAAGGACACAATCTTTTACCTTGTTGATGGCAACGAACTGTGGACGGAACGAGCAGGGCAAACAACCTTTTCCATGAGAAAATCAAAACGGAAGCAACAAGCGAGAAAATCCCTGCGTGATAATGAACTCAAAATGCTGGATATTGTTGTCTCATACACTTAGTATGCATTAAATATTTCCTATAGCTTTTATTTCTTTCTGCTTTAGCCAAGGATTTTCAATCTGAAAGAAAATTTCTTCCTAACTTTCGTTGAACTTTATTTCCACAGAAGAATCTCACAAGCATTTATTAAGTGTCTCCCAGAATTCCTATCTCTATGAACTCTTTTTTTTTTGCTAAAAAAAATCCCCCCAAGAAATGTGAGAAAGAGAATACTTATAGAAATATATTAGGGTTTTCAAATTTTGAGAGGGGAAAGGCGAGGGCAAAATGGTTTTTACCGTAGGTTTGAAATTCAACTTCAAATTCATCCTAAAATCCAAATATTCCCCAAATGATTCTATATCTGAATGGATAGAAATTAGGAATGGACGATTGGGATCGACCCCATCGTCCTTGGAGCCGCGCTGGAGCCATCTCCAAGCTCGCGACGACGATTCCGTGTCTGCTGTTGCTGGCGTTCGTACGAGTACACAGTCTAGAGGCTGGAAACGACAGAACAAAGGGGGGAAGGGAACGTATCACGCGCGAAAGGGGAAACACGCAAGAATGAGTAGTACCCAACGCGACAAAAATGATTGGATTGCTGCTGGGGTTGTCGTGTTGTTACCTACGCGCTGGGATGGATGCTGCATGCTTCTGGATATTGTTCTCGTTGAGGAGGATGAAAAGGGGAACGGGTCGGGTTTAAGTAGACTGGGTCAAGAAGAAATGGGCTTGGCGAATAAAAAGAAAATTTTGGTTAAGGGAATTGGCCCTGATCAAACGTTGAGGGGAGTGGGCTACTGAGAAAATTATGCAAGCCCACCATCGGTCTTCTAAATGACTAAAAAGAACTATTAAACTACCCACATCAGATTCAAACTCAGATCTAGTTAAAATAAAAAACAAAACGAACTAATGTAATCAATTAGGAGCTTCTCGATTTTAAACAAGATAAAATAATTAATTAAATAAATAAATAAACGACGGTTCAAAATTATAACCATAATTTAACCGAGCTAATTTAGCCAAAAGAATTACTAGAAATTAAAATCTTTGAGATGCTTTTCGAAATATCTGTAAAATATTTTTTCTTTTTACAAAATTCATATGAAACGGGTATATATATTGCTAAAACCAAAAGTGACCAAAGCTATTTAAAATAGTTTGTCAAAGTTATTTAAATAATTTGTAAGCTTGTATTTCCTCGAAATTTTATAAAAACTAATAATAATTTATTTTTTATTTATTTTTTAACATCGAACAAGCTCGAAAATTAATTATCTTAGGAGAGAGTCAAAATTAGTTGTCAACAAAGGGTGTATAGAAATTGTCCTACAATATTGCCCAATAGAGTTACTTATGTTGAACTAGTAGAACTTTATATGCTTGATTTTGATGTCATTTTGGGTATGGATTGGTTGCATGCTTGCTTTGCCTCCATAGATTGTAGAACAAAGGTGGTTAAGTTTAACTTTCAAATGAGCCCGTTTTAGAGTGGAAAGGGGGGAAAATCTATTCCTAGAGGTCGTATCATCTGTTGTTTGAAAGCTTGTAAAATGATCTCTAAAGGGTGTTCATACCATATAGTAAGAGTCCAAGATTTAGACTCATGAAATTCCTCCCATATGGGAATTTATTCCCGGTATTCCTCACGAACTGGAAATTGATTTTGGTATTGACTTGTTACTGGATATGAATCTCATTTCAATTCCTCCTTATTGGATGGCTTTTGCCGAACTGAAAGAGTTGAAGGTTCAACTCAAAGATCTACTAGACAAAGGCTTCATTAGACTTAGTATTTCTCTATGGGGTGCTTCGATATTGTTTGTGAAAAAGAAGGATTAGAATGTGTATTGATTATCGCCAACTCAACAAAGTCACTATTAAGAACAAGTATCTTTTCCCTTGGATTGACGACTTTTTGATCAACTCCAAGGGGAAATCTACTTTTCTAAGATTGACTTGAGATTGGGATATCACCAACTTAGGGTGAGAGATGAGGAGATACCAAAAACGGCATTTTAGACTAGATATGGTCACTATGAGTTCTTAATAATGTCTTTTGGTCTAATTAATGCCCGGCAATATTTATGATCTCATGAATAGGGTGTTTCAAAGTTACCTAGATTCATTTGTCATTGTCTTCATTGACGACAACTTGGTATATTTGAAAATTGAGTGTGATCACATAGACCATTTGCAGGTGGTGTTACAAGTGCTTAAGGAGAACAATTATTTTCCAAGTATAGCAAATGTGAGTTTTGGTTGAGGTCGGTGGCATTTCTTAGTCATATCATCTCTAGGAGGGAGTTGAGGTTGATCCAAGGAAAATCGAGGTGGTAAAAATTGGACTAGACCATTGACTCCAACCGATATTAGAAGTTTGTTGGGTCTAGGGGGTTATTATCAGAGGTTTGTGGATGGTTTTGCGTCCATTGAATCTCCCTTGACTACTCTGACCCAAAAGAGTAAAAAATTTGAGTGGTCGGAGGCATGTGAGAGAAGCTTCCAAATCTTGAAATATAGGCTTACTTCCGCTTTGGTGTTAACTTTACTAGAGGGTACAAAGGGTTTCGTTGTATATTGTGATGCATCTCGAGTGGGTTTAGGGTGTGTGCTTATTCAACATGGGAAAGTGGTAGCCTATGCTTCTAGACAACTTAAGGTGCATGAGAGAAACTATCCAACTCATGATCTTGAATTAACGGCCGTAGTATTTGCCTTGAAAATATGGAGGAATTACTTGTATGTTGTCCATGTTGATGTGTATACTGACCACAAGAGTCTCCAATATGTGTTTACTCAAAAGAAGTTGAATCTCAGACAAAGAAGGTGGTTGGAATTGTTGAAAGATTATGACATGAGTGTTCTCTACCACCCCAGCAAGGCCAATGTGGTTGTGGATGCTCTAAGTCGTATGACCATGGGTAGTGTGTCTCATGTAGAGGAAGCCAAGGAAGACCTAGTGAAAGATGTTCATAGGTTGGCTAGATTGGGTTGAGGTTGGAAGATTCTCTGAATGATAATTTTATGGTCCATCATAACTCCGAGTCATCTTTGGTAGTTGAGGTGAAGTCCAAACAACACCTTAATCAACCATTGATGGACTTGAAGGAATCAGTTCTTGGTAAGCTTAATGAGTCATTCTCCTTAGGGGGGATGGTGTCTTGAGGTATCGAGGAAGGCTGTGTGTTCCCAATGTAGATGGTTTGAGAACCGGATCCTTGAAGAAGCTCATGGGTCCGTTACTCTATTCATTCGGGTTCGACAAAGATGTACATGACCTTAGGGAAGTGTTTTGATGGGAAGTTTTGAAAAAGGACATAGCAGAATTTGTTGCTTAGTGTCCAAATTGCCAACAAGTAAAAGACGAATACCAAAAGTTGGAAGGTTTATTGCAAGAAATCCAAGTTCCTACTTGGAAGTGGGAAGACATCAATATGGATTTTGTGGTAGGTTTTCCTCGGACATAAAAGCAATATGACTCTATATGGGTGGTTGTGGATAGGTTGACCAAGTCCTCTCATTTCATTCCCGTCAAGTCTACCTATTCGGCGAAGGATTATGCAACGATCTTCATAGATGAGATTGTCTGTCGCCATGGTATTCCGTTATCCATCATTTCGGGTAGGGGTGCACAATTTACATTTAGGTTTTGGATGTCATTCGAAGAAGAGTTGGGTACTAAGGTGAATCTAAGCACCACTTCTCATCCCCAAACGGATTTTCAAGCGGACCATACTATTCAAACCCTTGAGACATGCTTAGGAATTGTATCATTGATTTCAAGGGAAATTGGGATAAGCATTTGCCTTTGGTGGAGTTTTCTTACAATAATAATTTTGATTCATCCATATCGATGGCTCCTTATGAAGCCTTGTATGGTAGGAGGTGTAGGTCTCCTATTAGATGGTTTGAAGTGGGTGGGTATTCACTTTTGGGTCCCGATTTGATCTATAAGACTTTGAAGAAAGTTGATATCATAAGAAACCGGTTGCAAACAACCTATAGTCGGCAAAAAGTCTTATGTCTATCATAGGAGAAGGGATTTAGAGTTTGAAGAAGGTGATAAAGTGTACTTGAAAATTTTGCCTATGAAAGGGGTAGTTAGATTTGGCAAGAAATGGAAGTTGAGTCCTCGTGATGTGGGTCCCTATGAAATCTTGCAAAGGGTTGGTAAGGTTGCATATGAGTTGTAGTTGCCTAGTGAATGACTTTGGTTCATCCGGTTTTCCATGTTTCTCTGCATAAGAAGTGTGACGGTGATCCTGAGTCGATTCTTCCTATTAAGGGCCTTGGTGTGAAGGATAACCTCTCTTATGAGGAGGTCCCGGTTCAAATCATTCATAGGCAAGTAAAGAAGTTAAGGAACAAAGAGGTGGTTTTCGTAAAGGTGTTGTGGAGAATCACTTAGTTAAGGGTGGGACATGGGAGGTCGAGGACGACATGAAGTCTCGTTACCCTCATATATTTGATAACTAAGGTTAGTTGTTCTTACTTATAATGAAAATAATGACTAAAAATTGAAGTTTCCTTGTTTTTGGTGAAGTTTTACAAAAATGTGCATTTTTTATGTTGTTATAGTAAGTTACAGCGAAAGTGCTTTCAACTTGGAAATTTTGAAATTTTGCTTGTTTTGAGTTATGTTGTGTATTTTGATATAGTGAGTATTTATGAAATGATATATAGCATGTTGATAACTTAAGATGTGGCATAATTGACTCATATATTATATGTTGAGTTCATGTAGTTGTTGTGAGAATGAAATTCCTCATAATGTGATTTTGAGCCTTATGTGTGGTAATTGAAGTTTTGAATTGCCTATTAGTAAATGATAAGGATGATGTTGTAAATGATATTATAATGTATTGTTGTTGGTTGGGCTGCTAGTCTTGAGTCTATTTCTTCCTTCAAAAGATTTTAGTGTCATTCGGGGACGAATGTTTCTAAGGGGGGATAATGTAACACTTCGAAAATCCAAGACATGTTCTAGAGCCTAACATAAGTGTCAAAAGGTTTATACACTGTTTTAAGGTCTATTTTAATGAATATAAGTCGTTTAGGAAGTCTAGAAACCAAAACGTCCAAGAACGTCCATGACATCCGGAAACTAGTTCAATGAGGTATTAGCGTGCCTTAGCCTATTTGACTAGCTTTTAGGAGTCGTAAAATGATGAAAATTGGTGGATGGTTGTTTAATACGTATTAGAGTTAGTTCATAGTTGAAACATCTGGGCACGATTCCCCAAGGACCAACCAAGGGCCCTTGAGGAGGACCCTTGCATTTTAGGGTCAAAGGACTGCCCAAGGCAGTGTGCACAGACGAGTGCCATCGACGGGGCGTGTGTTAATCGATGGGGCGTTGATGGACACTTATTAAATTTGTACAAAGGGTCATTTTTACAACTCTTTGAACTTAGCTACGGATGTGCAGCACGGAGGGAGCAGTGGCCATCGATTGACCAACGATTCATCGATTGTGGTCTCGTCTATGAGGCATGTGTTTTGCGGCACGTTTTGACTTATTTCTTTTAATTAGTTATCTTAGTTAGGAAGTTAATTAGGGGTTAAAGGAGGTCTAATTAAGTTAGTTAACCACCTATATAAAGTCCTAACCTAATTAGACTAACATAAGCTCTCATTATTCACAAACCCAACTCTCTTCCTTCTTCCTTCTTTCTCTCTCTAGTTGATGAACAAGATAGAGGAGGGTTTATGGGCTTCAAATGGTCAAGTTTCTCCATCAATCTTCATCAATTAGAAAGGTATGATATCTCTTTCACCTTTGAGACCTCTTTCCTCAAAGGGTTCCATCAAATTGATTTCAAAAGTTGGATTTTTATGTGGATTCTCATCCAATACAAAATTGATGTTGTGAATTGATTTATTCATGATTTATTTTGGATATTATGAAAATATTAACATGTATTCTAACTTAATTATGGTATATCTTGATTGACTGGTCTAGTTTGTAGAAGATGACCTTACCCCGTAATGTTGGTTCAATTGAATTGGTTATTGGTTGAAATACTATCCTATGATTTTGTTGTATCAATCATGAGTAAATTTGGATGAATTATATTCCTATCATTCTAGTTATTGAGAAGTTGATCTAGGTTATGAAGTATGTTGTGAATTGACCTAAGTATCTTATCTTAAGCTATGAACTAGTGATGAATTGTGATATAGTGATTCAATTGACTTTGTTATCATGTTGGTTATTGATAAGTGATAATATTATAACCTAATTGGGTTGATGGTAAGACCTTGATGATGAATTATGAAGGAGACTTGGTAAGTCTTGTAATCCCTATTAATTACTTCAATTATGGTTAATTGTGATTAAGTCATGATGTTGGATTGAAGTATGCCTTGTATTAGGATTTATAGGGTTGGTATGATGTTGATTGAAATGTCTTGACTGGTTTTTTAGGTGTTAGATAAGATGTAAATGTTATAAGGATGGTGAATGATTTACCAATGTGCCATATTATGAAGTGATATGTAAATGTGCTAACCTCACTTATATGAATTGTAATGAAAGGACTATACTCATACAATTCTTATTGAGCTATGATGATGATGATGTTTATACAAGGATTAGACCCTATGACCTATACTAAGTTATGATGATTAATAAAGACATTAAAGACATTTCAAAGGGGACTTATCTTAGCACCGAGTGAACTTGACAATGGGAGGTGATGACTGTCCATAGAGAAAGCTTTACCCTGTAGTTCCATATGTGTTATTGACTCCCCAATCAGGGATACTCATCCATTGGATTCCCATGAGAGGAGGCCCCAATCGAAGTGGTATGTAGATGGATTATACCTATCTCTTAGTTCTTGAACTATGTTGCCCCCATAGGAAGACTAGCTAGTGGATCCACCTAGATATCTACGTTTATCTTTGGTTTTACTTTGGCTGGTAGACCACCTTCCATCGGTGTAAGGTTTTACAACACCAGATTTCACCCTTAGCTCTTGTGGTCTATGTAGGTTAAGGCAAGTGTTCCCTAAACTAAAATGAAAGTAATGAAGTACAAACCAAATAGGTGACTTGAGAGGTTGACTTAGCTTCGGTAGGGGTATTGGACTCTACCTATGCCTTGCACTAGTTTGCCTTGAAGGGAACTTTAGAAGGTTGTTATAATGTATGTATATGATTATAATGGTATATGATATGTATATGATGAACTTGCACATTATTGATACAATATGTTGATTAGTTTCACTTATGAATATGTGTTGGTCTACATTGTTGAAGTATGATGATATGTACTCTTAAATGCCATGCTATGTGAAGTAGGATGTTAGTCATGATTCTTGTCGGGTTACTTGATTAAGTAAGGTTATGGGGCTTTGCTTGGTCATTGCACTTGTTGACTTTATAGGGGTTCATGGGTAATTGTCTTGCTTTGGTTATGTTGTAATGAACTCTTATTCGTCCTTGTTAATGTTATGACTTGATGGTAGAGTTTCTTTGACTATATGTCCAATTATATTATATGCATGTTGACTTGACTAGACTTAGGATTGTTGGTCTTGTGATGCGCATGCCTATGACTTAATGATCATGTCTTATTGATTGGTATGGTCATATTGAATGTGCATAAAGATTTTCAAAGTAAATTGCATATTTAATGAAATGTCCCTTTTTAGCATGTTTTCATGATATGAGTGCATATGGTCTCATACTTAGTACAAGTAATGTACTAAACCTATTTATTCCTTTTCCCTAACATTTTAGGTTCCGGTCGCTGAAGGGCTTTTGAAGAAGACTTTGAAGAAGACTTCGAATTCTTAACCATCCAAGTTGGGTGGGTTCTCAATTTCCGAGGCAATGCCACTATCAAGCCTATGATGTTGATTTAGTTTTAAGACTCTTATGTTTCTTTCCTTTTTAGTTGGATACTAAATTTTTTATGACCTATATGTGGTCTTATCGTATTGATGTATGGGCTATGCACAATTTGATATACTCTTGTTAGATGGTTATGAGATGAGACAAGTTTTTGAGACTATGTTATATTTTTTATATATTTATGTTCAATAAAAGTAGAAGACTAAGTAATCTTCCTATACAAAGGTCTATGTATACTCAATATATATCTATAATGTGTATGTAGAGGTCTATGTAAACCTCAATGTAGAAGTAGTTAAAAGTTTTAAATTTTTGCTAATTTTAACCTATGAATGTAATGATGTAAGCTAAGAGGATAGTCTTAGTCCTCAAAGAGGACGACGACGATGCCGATTACGTCTAGGGGGTATTCCCGGATGTGAAAAATATGTACCATGTATGATAGCCATGCTATAAGCATTTAAATCATGCTAAAATGGGTTATTTCTTGACATGCAATGACCAAGCTAAAACATGATGTAAAACGGGTTAGAAAACATGAGTCGTAAAACATGATCAATGCAAGCTGACATCTTTAAGTTCTTTGAACAAATGTGAGATACTTATTGAAGTAACCTTAGTTTATTACTATTGTGGTATTTAGCCTTAACCGACATAGAAACCATGTGAGCTATAAAGTGATCCCCTAGTGTCTCCAACACCGAAAAAGGGTTCTCCTACTTGCCAAGGTAAGGACCATGAACTTCTAGTTATTGGGGATCCACTAGCTAATTTCTATCTAAACAATAATCCTATGGGGGCACATAGGTAAGGATAAGGATATTACTTCTAGAAACCCGACATCTACTCCCGGAAGAGCTTCCATCTTAATATCCTCTTGGTGTTAAGCATAAATCTCATGTAATTGTCATTTTCTTAATAGTTATCATATCCATATAAGAACACATGATCTTTCCAATCCAATATAGGTCATAAGTTATAAGTCATCCATGGAATGACATCATTCAATAACCAATCCAATCTAGATTTCATTAGGATACCTATTTATCTTTGATTCATTTAGGTGAGAAGACCTTTCAACCTTAGAGTCCTTACTATGTGAGAAAACCTTTCACAATCATGCTTTCATGTGTATATGAGAAAATTCATTCAACAACACAACAACATTATCATTGATGCTTCACTCTCAAAGCCTCCTCAAAACGTTTACATGAATTTCATAAAAACATGCTTGATTTCATAAAATCTTCATTGATAATCCAAAACCTAGACCATATCATCGTAATTTGGAAAACATGGGAACTACATGGGTTCATGGGGAATAATCATAAAACCATATGATTTCGTCAATTTATGCAGATCATGATTCCATCAAAATCAGTAATCAAGAGAACCCATAATATAAAAGAAAAACTCTAACTCAATTGGAGATTTCTAACTTAGTAAATAGGAGAATTTGGGAAATCTATAAAAGGAAGGAATCCATGGATGAAAATTATCATACCTTAGTGCCAAAGTCTTTCCTTCAATGGAGAAATTGGAGATTTGTCTAGGTTGAACCCTTCTTCTTCAAGTTTCTAGAGAGAAATATTTCGGAGAGGAAGAACTTGATCTTCTTTGGTAAATCTACGAGAATGACTTGTATGGGTAAGTTTTGGGGTTAAAGTCACTTATATAGGGGTTCTAGGTAGGGCTGTTCAAAACCGAATCAAAACCGATAAGCCGAACCAATAAAGAGTTATTGGTTTATAGTATTGGGTTATTGGTTTAGTAGTTTTGATAACGGTTTTGATTTTTTTTTGTTATCGGGTTATCGGTTCTTAACGGTTTGAAGTTTTTCTTAACGGGTTAACCGATAACCCGATAGTAAATTAAATAATTATATTTATACCATTTTGTATAAAAAGTCCTCGACTTAGAGTTTAATTTCCTAATTTTATTTTTGATTGTCTCAAACACTTGATTATTCTACGATGTAAAAGTGTTTGCTTTTGAGCAAGATGTAACTTGTGAACTCAAGTGCATGGTTTATTTGGTTTGTCACCTTGTTTCCATGTGATTTTCAATATTTTTTCTTTTGTGTCAAATCATAACGGTTAAACCAATAACCGAACCGATAACGATCAAAAATCGATAAACCAATAACCGATAACCCAATGTCTTAATGGTTGTGTAACGGTTTAGCATCTCTATAAACCGATAACCAATAAGCCAACCCGATAGACTTTAAAACCGAAACGAACCGGCCGATACACAGCCCTAGTTCTAGGTAATGGTAAAACGGTATAGTATAAAGATAAAATAATTAGGAAAAAACCTAATTTCCCTGACTTACACCTGACACGAACCTCCAAATAGAGGCCCACCTGAGCCATCAAAGACTTCAGCGACCGTAGTGGCACACGTGGTCCTTGACCAGTGGCTTGGAGAACTTACGATTGTACCTATACTTTATTTATGAGACTCCACATTCTCTTCGCATCATTCCACTAAATACCCCATCTCTCAACATGAATAACCTAACTACTCGTGCCATGTACCTTACTCTAAACCAACACTCTTAAGTGAAACATTTCCTTAGGTCCTATAACAATCAAAAGTAACAAACTTTACGACCCAAAACATCCATAAGTCCTTCCAAATTTTCAACACCCGATGCAATAGATAACTTAAAAATTCATACCTTAACAAAATATATCACCACGAATGTAGACTTACAATGAAAAAATTGAATTGTGAATCCAACCATGTAACTTAGTCCCCTTATCTATCAAAATTATCTCATACCTTAAAGATTTCTATGAATTCATGTATCTTAACTAATCATTGATCGCCTCTCATATACCTTAACATATCATTGATATGCTCAAACTTACTTCTCAAATAAGAAGTAAAGCGGTCGTGTCAAGTAAATCACCAAACTAGTGAGGTTGGGATCGTTCCCACGAGGAAAATAGTTTAGACTTAACTTCAATCTATTACTACTATTGTTCAGTCAATTACTTCCTTGGAAATCAAAAATTATAAAAAGGGGGTTTTCTATTTCTAAATAAATGAAAGTAACTAGCAAAATTGAAAGAGACAACTAAAAGTTTCAAATGTTGGAATTTTATCAATTAATGAAAGTAACTAGGGTTTACGTGTTCCCCACAGGTTCATAACTTGATAAGTCTAACTATAACAATTCTTTCCTAGTATCTTGCATGCAAAGTGATAAGTTATTTATTTCTAAATCCTTGGTCCGGCATCTAGAAAATTTCACTCCGCACCTTGGTCCGGCTACGTGTGTTGCTATACTAACCCTTATCTTTACCTCATATTAAGCATCGTATTCGATATTTGACTAAGTTATTACCTCATACCAATCAATACTAGCCTATTAGATAGTATACACTAAATCTATGTTGATAATTCTTTTCCTATTATCTACCTCCTTGGTCCGGCAAGTAGCAATAGGCGAGTTCTAACGTTGGCCACCCGTTAAACAGACTTCTAAATGAAAGAAATT